>NC_044555.1:130889907-131197594 GCF_007565055.1 Rhinopithecus roxellana | reverse complement strand
CTTTTGAGAAATGTCTGTTCATTTCCTTTCCCCACTTTTTGATGGGGTTGTTTGTTTTTTTCTCGTATATTTGTTTGAGTTCTTTGTAGATTCTGGATATTAGCCCTTTGTCAGATGAGTAGGTTGCAAAAATTTTCTCCCATTCTGTAGGTTGCCTGTTCACTCTGATGGTAGTTTCTTTTGCTGTGCAAAAGCTCTTTAGTTTAATTAGATCCCATTTGTCAATTTTTGCTTTTGCTGCCGTTGCTTTTGGTGTTTTAGACATGAAGTCCTTGCCCATGCCTATGTCCTGAATGGTACTACCTAGATTTTCTTCTAGGGTTTTTATGGTATTAGGTCTAACATTTAAGTCTCTAATCCATCTTGAATTAATCTTCGTATAAGGGGTAAGGAAAGGATCCAGTTTCAGCTTTCTACTTATGGCTAGCCAATTTTCACAGCACCATTTATTAAATAGGGAATCCTTTCCCCATTTCTTGTTTCTCTCAGGTTTGTCAAAGATCAGATGGCTGTAGATGTGCGGTATTATTTCTGAGGACTCTGTTCTGTTCCATTGGTCTATATCTCTGTTTTGGTACCAGTACCATGCTGTTTTGGTTACTGTAGCCTTGTAGTATAGTTTGAAGTCAGGTAGCGTGATGCCTCCAGCTTTGTCCTTTTGACTTAGGATTGTCTTGGCAACGCGGGCTCTTTTTTGTTTCCATATGAACTTCAAAGCAGTTTTTTCCAATTCTGTGAAGAAAGTCATTGGTAGCTTGATGGGGATGGCATTGAATCTATAAATAACCTTGGGGAGTATGGCCATTTTCACGATATTGATTCTTCCTATGCATGAGCATGGTATGTTCTTCCATTTGTTTGTGTCCTCTTTGATTTCACTGAGCAGTGGTTTGTAGTTCTCCTTGAAGAGGTCCTTTACATCTCTTGTAAGCTGAATTCCTAGGTATTTTATTCTCTTTGAAGCAATTGTGAATGGAAGTTCATTCCTGATTTGGCTCTCTGCTTGTCTGTTACTGGTGTATAAGAATGCTTGTGATTTTTGCACATTAATTTTGTATCCTGAGACTTTGCTGAAGTTGCTTATCAGCTTAAGGAGATTTTGGGCTGAGACGATGGGGTTTTCTAAATATACAATCATGTCATCTGCAAACAGGGACAATTTGACTTCTTCTTTTCCTAACTGAATACCCTTGATTTCTTTCTCTTGCCTGATTGCCCTAGCCAGAACTTCCAACACTATGTTGAATAGGAGTGGTGAGAGAGGGCATCCCTGTCTTGTGCCAGTTTTCAAAGGGAATTTTTCCAGTTTTTGCCCATTCAGTATGATATTAGCTGTGGGTTTGTCATAAATAGCTCTTATTATTTTGAGGTACGTTCCATCAATACCGAATTTATTGAGCGTTTTTAGCATGAAGGGCTGTTGAATTTTGTCAAAAGCCTTTTCTGCATCTATTGAGACAATCATGTGGTTCTTGTCTTTGGTTCTGTTTATATGCTGGATTACATTTATTGATTTGCGAATGTTGAACCAGCCTTGCATCCCAGGGATGAAGCCCACTTGATCATGGTGGATAAGCTTTTTGATGTGCTGCTGAATCCGGTTTGCCAGTATTTTATTGAGAATTTTTGCATCAATGTTCATCAGGGATATTGGTCTAAAATTCTCTTTTCTTGTTGTGTCTCTGCCAGGCTTTGGTATCAGGATGATGTTGGCCTCGTAAAATGAGTTAGGGAGGATTCCCTCTTTTTCTATTGATTGGAATAGTTTCAGAAGGAATGGTACCAGCTCCTCCTTGTACCTCTGGTAGAATTCTGCTGTGAATCCATCTGGTCCTGGACTTTTTTTGGTGGGTAGGCTATTAATTGTTGCCTCAATTTCAGAGCCTGCTATTGGTCTATTCAGGGATTCAACTTCTTCCTGGTTTAGCCTTGGGAGAGTGTAAGTGTCCAGGAAATTATCCATTTCTTCTAGATTTTCTAGTTGATTTGCGTAGAGGCGTTTATAGTATTCTCTGATGGTAGTTTGCATTTCTGTGGGGTCAGTGGTGATATCCCCTTTATCATTTTTTATTGCATCTATTTGATTCCTCTCTCTTTTCTTCTTTATTAGCCTTGCTAGCGGTCTGTCAATTTTGTTGATCTTTTCAAAAAACCAACTCCTGGATTCATTGATTTTTTGGAGGGTTTTTTGTGTCTCTATCTCCTTCATTTCGGCTCTGATCTTAGTTATTTCTTGCCTTCTGCTAGCTTTTGAATGTGTTTGCTCTTGCCTCTCTAGTTCTTTTAATTGTGATGTTAGAGTGTCAATTTTAGATCTTTCCTGCTTTCTCTTGTGGGCATTTAGTGCTATAAATTTCCCTCTACACACTGCTTCAAATGTGTCCCAGAGATTCTGGTATGTTGTATCTTTGTTCTCATTGGTTTCAAAGAACATCTTTATTTCTGCTTTCATTTCGTTATGTACCCAGTAGTCATTCAGGAGCAGGTTGTTCAGTTTCCATGTAGTTGTGCGGTTTTGATTGAGTTTCTTAGTCCTGAGTTCTAGTTTGATTGCACTGTGGTCTGAGAGACAGTTTGTTATAATTTCTGTTCTTTTACATTTGCTGAGGAGTGCTTTACTTCCAATTATGTGGTCAATTTTGGAATAAGTGTGATGTGGTGCTGAGAAGAATGTATATTCTGTTGATTTGGGGTGGAGAGTTCTATAGATGTCTATTAGGTCTGCTTGGTGCAGAGATGAGTTCAATTCCTGGATATCCTTGTTAACTTTCTGTCTCGTTGATCTGTCTAATGTTGACAGTGGAGTGTTGAAGTCTCCCATTATTATTGTATGGGAGTCTAAGTCTCTTTGTAAGTCTCTAAGGACTTGCTTTATGAATCTGGGTGCTCCTGTATTGGGTGCATATATATTTAGGAGAGTTAGCTCTTCCTGTTGGATTGATCCCTTTACCATTATGTAATGGCCTTCTTTGTCTCTTTTGATCTTTGATGGTTTAAAGTCTGTTTTATCAGAGACAAGGATTGCAACCCCTGCTTTTTTTTGTTCTCCATTTGCTTGGTAGATCTTCCTCCATCCCTTTATTTTGAGCCTATGTATGTCTCTGCATGTGAGATGGGTCTCCTGAATACAGCGGACTGATGGGTCTTGACTCTTTATCCAGTTTGCCAGTCTGTGTCTTTTAATTGGAGCATTTAGTCCATTAACATTTAAGGTTAATATTGTTATGTGTGAACTTGAACCTGCCATTATGATATTAACTGGTTATTTTGCTCGTTAGTTGATGCAGTTTCTTCCTAGCCTCGATGGTCTTTACATTTTGGCATGTTTTTGCGATGGCTGGTACCGGTTGTTCCTTTCCATGTTTAGGCCTTCCTTCAGGGTCTCTTGTAAGGCAGGCCTGGTGGTGACAAAATCTCTAAGCATTTGCTTATCTGTAAAGGATTTTATTTCTCCTTCACTTATGAAACTTAGTTTGGCTGGATATGAAATTCTGGGTTGAAAATTCTTTTCTTTAAGAATGTTGAATTTTGGCCCCCACTCTCTTCTGGCTTGTAGAGTTTCTGCCGAGAGATCTGCTGTTAGTCTGATGGGCTTTCCTTTGTGGGTAACCCGACCTTTCTCTCTGGCTGCCCTTCAGATTTTTTCCTTCATTTCAACTTTGGTGAATCTGGCAATTATGTGTCTTGGATTTGCTCTTCTCGAGGAGTATCTTTGTGGCGTTCTCTGTATTTCCTGAATTTGAATGTTGGCCTGCCCTACTAGGTTGGGGAAGTTCTCCTGGATGATATCCTGAAGAGTGTTTTCCAACTTGGTTCCATTTTCCCCCTCACTTTCAGGCACCCCAATCAGACGTAGATTTGGTCTTTTTACGTAATCCCATACTTCTTGCAGGATTTGCTCATTTCTTTTTCTTCTTTTTTCTTTTGGTTTCTCTTCTCGCTTCATTTCATTCATTTGATCTTCAATCGCTGATACTCTTTCTTCCAGTTGATCGAGTCGGTTACTGAAGCTTGTGCATTTGTCACGTATTTCTCGTGTCATGGTTTTCATCTCTGCCATTTCGTTTATGATCTTCTCTGCATTGATTAGTCTAGCTGTCAATTCTTCCACTCTTTTTTCAAGATTTTTAGTTTCTTTGCGCTGGGTACGTAATTCCTCCTTTAGCTCTGATAAGTTTGATGGAGTGAAGCCTTCTTCTCTCCTCTCGTCCAAGTCATTCTCTGACCAGCTTTGATCCGTTGCTGGCGATGGGCTGCGCTCCTTTGCAGGGGGAGATGCGCTCTTATTTTTTGAATTTCCGGCTTTTCTGCCCTGCTTCTTCCCCATCTTTGTGGTTTTATCTGTCTCTGGTCTTTGATGGTGGTGACGTACTGATGGGGTTTTGGTATAGGTGTCCTTCCTGTTTGATAGTTTTCCTTCTGACAGTCAGAAGGACTGTCTGTTGGTCTGTTGGAGATTGCTTGAGGTCCACTCCAGACCCTGTTTGCCTGGGTATCAGCAGCAGAGGTTGCCGAAGATAGAATATTGCTGAACAGCGAGTGTACCTGTCTGATTCTTCCTTTGGAAGTTTCCTCTCAGGGGTGTACTCCACCCTGTGAGGTGTGGGGTGTCAGACTGCCCCTAGTGGGGGATTTCTCCCAGCTAGGCTACTCAGGGGTCAGGGACACACCTGAGCAGGCAGTCTGTCCGTTCTCAGATCTCAACCTCCGCGTTGGGAGATCCACGGCTCTCCCCAAAGCTGTCAGACAGTCGTTCGCGTCTGCACCGGCTCCCGCTACTTCCCCTGTTGGTCTTCAGCTGTGCGCTGTCCCCAGAGGTGGAGACTACAGAGACAGGCAGGCTTCCTTGAGCTGCTGTGAGCTCCACCCAGTTCGAGCTTCCCAGCGGCTTTGTTTACCTACTTAAGCCTCAGCAATGGCGGGCGCCCCTCCCCCAGCCTCGCTGCTGCCTTGCGGATAGATCACGGCAGACTGCTGTGTTAGCAGTGAGGGAGGCTTCGTGGGCGTGGGACCCTCCCAGCCAGGTGTGGGATATATTCTCCTGGTGTGCCTGTATGCTTACAGCGCAGTATTGGGGTGGGAGTTACCCGATTTTCCAGGTGTTGTGTGTCTCAGTTCCCCTGGCTAGGAAAACGAATCCCCTTCCCCCTTGCGCTTCCAGGTGAGGCGATGCCTCGCCCTGCTTCAGCTCTCGCTGGTCAGGCTGCAGCAGCTGACCAGCACTGATTGTCCGGCACTCCCTAATGAGATGACCCCAGTACCTCAGTTGAAAATGCAGAAATCACCGGTCTTCTGTGTCGCTCGCGCTGGGAGTTGGAGACTGGAGCTGTTCCTATTCGGCCATCTTGCTCCGCCCCCCCAAACTATGGTACATTTATTCAATGGAATATCACACTCAGGAATATAAAAGAATAAACTATTGATATATTGCAACAACATGAATGAATCCTCAGAGACTTACAGTGAGTGACAAAATAAATGATATGGTTTGGATGTTTGTCCCCTCCAAATTTTATTTTGAAATGTAATTCCCAATGTTGGAGGTGGGTCTGGTGGTAGGTGATTAGATTATGGGGGTGAATCTCTTATGAGTGGCTTAGCACCATCCCCTTTGTGATGAGTGAGTTCTTGCTCTGAGTTCACATGTGATCTGGTTTTTAAAAGTGTGTGGCACCTCCTCCCTGTTTCTTGGTCTTCCTCTCACCATGCGACAATGTCTGCTCCCTCTTCACCTGCCATAATTGTAAGCTTCCTGAAACTATAACGAGAAGCACAAGCTGGCCCCACACTTCCTGTACAGCCTTCAGAATTGTGAGTCAATTAAACCTCATTGCTTTATAAGTTACTCAGCTTCAGGTCTTTCTTTCTCTTTCTTTATTTCCTTCCTTACTTCCTTCCTTCCTTCCTTCCTTCCTTCTTCTTATTCCTTCGTTCCTTCCTTCCTTCTTTCCTTCCTTCCTTCCTTCCTTCCTTCCTTATTTCCTTCCTTCCTTCCTTCCTTCCTTCCTTCCTTCCTTCCTTCATTTCCTTCCTTCCTTCCTTCCTTCCTTCCTTCCTTCCTTCCTTCCTTCTCTCTCTCTCTCTCTCTCTCTTTCTCTCTTTTTCTTTCTTTCTTTCTTTCTTTCTTTCTTTCTTTCTTTCTTTCTTTCTTTCTTTCTTTCTTCTTCTCTTCTTTCTTCTTTCTTTCTTTCTTTCTTTCTCTCTCTCTCTCTCTCTCTCTCTCTCTCTCTCTCTCTCTCTCTTCTTTCTTTCTTTCTTTCTTTCTTTTTCTTTCTTTCTCCTTTCTTCCTTTCATCTTTTCTTTCTTTCATCTTTCTTTTCTTTTGACATGGAGTCTCTCTCTGTCTCCCAGGCCAGAGTGCAATGGTGCTATCTCGGCTCACTGCAGACTCCGCCTCCTGGGTTCAAGCGATTCTCCTGCCTCAGCTTCTTGAGTAGCTGGGACTACAGGCACTGGCCACCATGCCTGGCTAATATTTGTATTTTTAATAGAGACGGGTTTCACCATATTGGCCAGGATGGTCTCGATCTCCTGACCTCATGATCCACCCGCCTTGGCCTCCCAAAGTGCTGGGATTACAGGCGTGAGCCACGGCACCTAGCCTCAGCTTCAGGTATTTCTTTATAACAATGAAAGAACAAACTAACACACCAATTCCAAAAGGTTACATACTGAATGATTCCATTTATATAACGTTCTGAAAATGACAAAATTATATAGATGGAGAATAGTGGTAACTAGGGATTATGAACTTGAGAGGGAGGTTGGGTGTGGCTATTAAAGGACAACATGAGAGATCCTTGTGTTGATGAAACTCTTCTGTATTCTTATTAGGGTGGTTGTCCCTTGAATCTAGGCATATTATAAAACTGAATATAGCTAAACACACACACAGATGAGCACATGTAAACCTGGTGAAATTTGAATAGATGGAGTGTATTAATGTCAGTTTTCTTGTTGTGATGTTATACTATACTTTTCCAAGATCTTACCACTGGGGGAAACTGAGTAAAAGATACCGTGTGTTGGCCGGGCACGGTGGCTCAAGCCTGTAATCCCAGCACTTTGGGAGGCCGAGACGGGCGGATCACGAGGTCAGGAGATCGAGACCATCCTGGCTAACACGGTGAAACCCCGTCTCTACTAAAAATACAAAAAACTAGCCGGGCGAGGTGGCGGCGCCTGTGGTCCCAGCTACTCGGGAGGCTGAGGCAGGAGAATGGCGGGAACCCGGGACGCGGAGCTTGCAGTGAGCTGAGATCCGGCCACTGCACTCCAGCCTGGGGGGCAGAGCGAGACTCCGTCTCAAAAAAAAAAAAAAAAAAAAAAAAAAAAAAAAAGATACAGTGTGGTTTCTCTCCATAGTATTTCTTACAATGGCATGCTAGCAGATATATTAAAAGGTATTCAACATCATTTATCATAAGAGAAATGCCAATTAAAACACTCTATCACTTCACACTTGTTAAGATGACTATTATAAAAAATAATAAATGTTGATGAGGGTGTGGAGAAAAAAGAACCCTAGTACACTGTTGGTGGAAACGTAGATTAGTATAACTATTGTGTAAAACAGTATGGAGGTTACTAAAGAAATTTAAAAGTTGGTTGGGCATGGTGGCTAATGCCTGTAATCCCAGCACTTTGGCAGGCTGAGGCAGGCATATCACTTGAGGTCAGGAGTTTGAGACCAGCCTAGCCAACACAGTGAAACCCTATCTTTACTAAAAATACAAAAAGTAGCCGGGTGTGGTGGCACATGCCTGTAGTCCCAGCTACTTGAAAAGGCTGAGGCAGGAGAATCACTTGAACCTGGGAGGCTGAGGTTGCCGTGAGCCAAGATCACGCCACTGCACTCCAGCCTGGGCAAAAGAGTAAGACTCCATCTCAAAAAAAAAAAAAAAAAAAAGTAATATATGACACAGCAATCCTTCTTCTGGATAAATACCCAGAGGAGATGAAATCACAGCCTTATAAAGATATCTGCACTCTCATGTTTATTGTAGCATTATTCAAAATAACCAATATGGAAACAACTTACCTGCCCATTAATGGATGAATGGATTTAAAAATGCGGTATGTGTGTGTAGTTATATATAGTTATACAGCACTAAATATTATTCAGCCTTAAAAAAGGAGATTTTGGCATTTGCCACAACATGGATGAATCTGGAGGACATTGTGCTAAGTTAAATAATACCAACAGAAAGAAAAAGATTTGATGATTTCATATGTGGACTATATAGATAAGGGGCTCAAACAGACAGAGGTAGAGAATGAAACATTGGGGGTGGGAGGGGAAATGGGGAGATGTAGGCCAAAGGATACAAAATAGCAGATATGTAGGATGAGCAAGTATAGAAATCTAATGTACAGGGGGACTAAAGTTAAGGAAATTGTCTCATGAATTTTTGTTAAATAAATAGATTTTAACTGCTATTGTCACACACTTAAAAAACTGAGAAGACCCGTAATCCCAGCACTTTGGGAAGCCGAGGCAGGCGGATCACAAGGTCAGGAGATCATGACCATCCTGGCAAACATGGTAAAACCCAGTCTCTACTGAAAATACGAAAAAATAATTAGCTGGGCATGGTGGCTGGCGCCTGTAGTCCCAGCTACTTGGGAGACTGAGGCAGAAGAATGGCGTGAACCCAGGAGGCAGAGGTTGCAGTGAGCTGAGATCATAGTGCCACTGCACTCCAGCCTGGGTGACAGAGTGAGCCTGGGTGACAGAGTGAGACTCCGTCTAAAAAAAAAAAAAAAAAAAAAAAGGGAACTGAGAAGAGAGATTTGCTAATCTGCTTCACCATAGTAACCATTGTACTTTCTCTATGTATTCCATTATATGTTGTAAACTTAAAATATACACAATAAAATTTCTTTAAAATAAAGTTAAAAAATCCATCACAATTCTACATACTAACATTGAACATGTGGAAATCAAAATTAAAAACGTGCTACTATTTACAGTCACTTGAAAGAAAATGTAATACTGGTGTATAAATTAAACAAAACACAGACCAGAAGGTGGGTACAAATATTAAAAATCAACATACTTTAATAAAAATTACAAAACACAAAATATAGCTAATATATTCATTTACAAGGGAAGAACAGAATGGGAGAAAATTTTTGCAATCTACTCATCTGACAAAGGGCTAATATCCAGAACCTACAAAGAACTCAAACAAATTTACAGGGAAAAAACAAACAATCCCATCAAAAAGTGGGCAAAGGATATGAACAGACACTTCTTAAAAGAAGACATGCATACAGCCAACAGACCCATGAAAAAATGCTCATCATCACTGGCCATCAGAGAAATGCAAATCAAAACCACAATGAGATACCATCTAACGCCATTTAGAATGGCGATCATTAAAAAGCCAGGAAACAACAGATGCTGGAGAGGATGTGAAGAAATAGGAATGCTTTTACCCTGTTGGTGGGAGTGTAAATTAGTTCAACCATTGTGGAAGACAGTGTGGCAAGTCCTCAAGGATCTAGAAGTAGAAATACCATTTGACTGAGCAATCCCATTACTGGGTATATACCCAAAGGATTATAAATCATTCTACTATAAAGACACATGCACACACGTGTGTTTATTGTGGCACTATTCACAATAGCAAAGACTTGGAACCAACCCAAATGTCCATCAATGATAGACTGGATAAACATAATATGGCACATATGTACCATGGAATACCATGCAGCCATAAAAAAGGATGAGTTCTTGTCCTTTACAGGGACATGAATGAAACTGAAAACCATCATTCTCAGCAAACTAACACAAGAACAGAAAACCAAACACGACATGTTCTTACTCATAAGTGGGACTTGAACAATGAGAACACATGGTCACTGGGAGATGAACATCACATGCCAGGGCCTGTCAGGGGGTGAGGGGCTAGGGCAGGGATAGCATTAGGACAAATACCTAATGTAGATGACGGGTTGATGGGTGCAGCAAACCACCATGGCACATGTATACCTATGTAACAAAATTGTAGGTTCTGCACATGTACCCCAGAACTTAAAATGTAATAAAAAATAAATCAATAAAAAAGAAAAAGAAAAAAGAAATGCTAGTGTATGAAAGTGATAAAGAAAATACCAACTTTTACTTGTATAATTGTATTCGATTTCTCTGTAGACTATGCTTTCATTTATTGCCTGCAGTAGACAATGGCCACTCCCAGTGTCCCACACTTGGTAGGCTTCTGCTCCATCTGGTGTTTTTTAAAAAGGAAATGCCCTAGTATTGGGACCATGGCCTCCAAACACCATTATTTTTATGTGTGTGACATGCTGTCTTACTGTATGTAGGGTGGAGGTTTTTGGTCCTTTTGAGGGGCTTCAGTGCCTCACAATCAGTGCCTCACAGCCTTGGGTGAGTTACAACCCACACCACTATGAGGTATGTGGCCTGGAGGTGGTGATTTTGATGTCTTCATTTCTGGAAAGAGTGTCACTGTCACCTACACACAATACATATCTTTTTATATGCCCTTCTACATATTCACACGCTCCAAGAAACTCCAAGTCCTTTTCTTTCTATTTTGTGAGATAAAATTTTAAGAAGAAAATTTGTTTCCAGGAATCAGTTCTCCCCCAGTCCTTATGTACAATGTGGGGCTAACTGTCAACATGTGGATCTGTCCACCAACCCTACAGGATCTCATATCCCTCCCTTCTGAAATGCCTACATCTTCCCTTCCTTTCTTCACGACCTTCAGAAAACAGGCAGAGATATACACAGTCATCAGCTCCTCCAACTTGATTTTATTGTAATCATTGCCATCAGTGGTGAGGATTTGACCAATCTGGTTTCTCCATGTGAGACTAGTCCTCCCCACCCTCCTGTGAAGATCCTTAAAAAGAATCTAGGTCTTCCTCCTCCTCCTCTTGAATTGGATAGATGGTGTTCCCTCGGGATTGGTAATTCTCCACTTGACTTGAACTTATTTTCTTAAACTTCTTGTAGGGAAACATTAATAATGTTGGATATTCTGATGTTTTTGTCTTTTTCAAACTCGGTTTGGGGGCTAAGTCCCTGTTTGGTGTCTCCTGCATCTGTTAAGAAAGCAGGGAAAGGCCAGAAAGACATTATTTTGGGTGAATAGGATAGAGACTGGATAGCAAGGGGTCTTTATGAGAAGGAATGCAGGTTGAAGAAGGGGTTTGTGCCAGAGAAGAACAAGGTGGAATCATAGGGTAGGGATCTATGGGGAAGAAGAGGAGGATGGGTAGGGTCATCTGTTAGTCCAAACTGCACAATTGTGTAAGCTGTTTGCTATTTTGCAGACCTTGGTCAAAGTGAAACATTACATGGGGGTTCAGGCCATGAGAAACATCCTGCCTAACCACCTGACCACAGGGTTCATAAAGACTCAACTAAAGAAACATCCCTATCATATCTTGCTTAGCAGAGTTCTAAGGAACACCACAATGATATTCCACTGGAAAAAGGGCCAAACCACCTGATCATAAGAACATCTTATTAATATCCTGCCAGGCAGCAAGCCATACTGCCCAGCTCCCTCCCACCCATACCTGTAAGTAACCTGGCCTGTAAGTGGCAGTGGACTCTGGCAATAAGCTTGTCCACTTCCACAGGTGTCTGCCATATTCTTGTGTTGCTGTTTGAGCCGCCCCTTCTCTGTGTGTCTTTCTTTCACCCTCGCCTTCACTTCAAAACCTAACAACCTTACCTCATCATTTTTGTTGTTGTTGGATTCACAGGGGCCCTTCATCTTCTCCCTGTTGGTGCTTGAAGTTGGCTGTTCCATGATTGTGGTAGGTTGTAGAATGTCTCTAGTAGGCTCTTGTAGAGTCCAGACTTCCACAGCTATATTGAAGCTTCCCAGGGGGATGTCCCAGAGCTCTTGCCCTCCCTATATATACCCTCCTGGTGACAAGGCAAAGCCACGCCCTTGAGCTTTGTTTAATCATACAGGCAGCATCCCAGCCAATGGCAGTCCTAGGGTGGCTTTGGCATCACAAAGCACCATTGCTGCCCACTCCCTGGGCTTGCAGGGGAGGGGAAAGGAGTGTAGAGGAAACCAAATGCTGTTGTTTTTTCAGCATCCCCTGAAGATGATGCATCCCAAACGGATCTGCTGCCGCTCCTCATTTCTCCATGTTTAATGTTCATGGCTCACATGGAAGCGAGAGGATGGTTCCTTCAAGCCCTTCCCCACAGCCATTCCTATTAAGTGGTTGAGTCTTTTGTCTTCCAGCACCCACCATGACCTACTATTTTAGATGTCTCACCTCAAATCCCTCCAAGCTAGTGTGGCTACATTTAATTATTGGTGGAGACGTGAATTATCCCACTTCCCTCCTACAGTTCCTTCATATGCACCATTGAAGACCATTTATTTTTAGGCTACTGCCAGGCAAATTTCAACCTATGTTCTTTTACGCAATGTCCATGTAGTTCTTTTAAATTTCCTCTTTCCAATCTGAAATAATGCCCTTCAGTCTGTCAAAACTTTAGTGAATAAACATTCTTTACTGTGTATCCTAGTTTTGTTTCAAATCAGGGGTGTATGTTCATAGTAAACATAGTCTGCCAACATGGATTCTACTAGTATGTGGGGTGGGGGAAGGAGTGGGTATTCATGTGCTGGAATACATTCATGTTCTGAGTGTTTACACGCAGGATACTACAATCTAAGACGAACATGTGCAAGACTATGGGCATAGTTAAGCTTTGTACTGGAGATTGTGTCCAGTGCCAAAAAAAAAAAAAAAAAAATTGCATTCCGATTGGAAGGGAGAAGTAAAAGGATCTTTTGTCAAAGACTACATGAGAGTGTATGTAGAAGTGTCAATCTAAAAAAATGCTTCTACTGTAATTGAGGTTAGCAAGATTGCAGAGTAAGAGATCAACATATAAATCAATTGTATGTTTATATATATGAAGTTATATATTATAAGTTTATATATTAGAAGAGACGTTGTTTCAGCCAATGGTAGTCCTAGGGTGGACTGGAAGTTAATTTCAACAACTGAAAGTTGAAACTAAGAACAGTGCAACTTAAAATATCACTAAAAATAGAAAGCCTTAGGAACAAAGATGTAAGTGACTTGTACACTGAAAACTACAAAACATTGCAAAGATAAATTAATGGCATAAGAAAAAATTAAAATGTATACTTTGATTTTGGGTTAGATGATTCAATATTGTAAGATGGCAGTTATTTCCAAATTCATCTGTAGATTCAACTCAATTATAATCAAAATTCTAAAAAGGCTTTTTTATAGAAATTTACAAGATAATTACAACATTCATATGGAAATGTAAAGTGCCTAGAATAGCCAAAAGACAATTGTTGAATCTTAAAAAGCTCTGAATTTTATCATTGTCAATGTTCTACTTTTGATAGTGTAATGTGGAGGTGTACTGAAGAGTATACTATTGGGAGAGACTGGTTGAAGGGTACATAAGGCCTCCGTGTACATATCTTGGAAACTTCTTGTGAACTTATAATTGTTTCAAAATAAAAAGCTAAAAATGTTTTAAAAGACAGTAAGAGAGAGAGCCAAAGATAGAGAAGGCATGATCCTAGGTTCCTCCCACAGGTTAACACTTGTCTCATTCTGCATAGGAAGTCACAAAACTCAATAAGGGAAAAAAATTTAATGAAACAAAAGAGAAGTAGACCCTGGAATTTTGATCCAGCGTTCATCAAGGTCACATATCTCTATTTCATACACCATAAAATCATGAAAGGCCTAGCAAAATACCCTGCTGGCATCCAGACACAACCAATGTATTACATTCCCATGACTGTCATCTAAACACAAACAAACCAAAAGAAGATTGGTATCAAGGCATATACATTTTTTTTAGTGAACCCCAGATGTTGTCTAGAGTTGAACAATTCCATTTATTAAATGCTCACAAGCTAACTTCTAATAATTTTTTGTACCCTTGCCTGCAAATAACAGTGAGAATAACACCCTGTCATGTTATGGAAAACAAACAGAAAACCAAAAGGCATATGCCGCATCAAATAGAGTAGGTCAGAAACTGATTACAATTGCTGAAAATAACAGCTTTCAATTACCTTATTACCTTTTAAAATTGTTTTCTGAATTTGTTTACCAAAAATGTTTTGATGGGTATATCACTATCCAAGGAAAATTAATCCAAATGTTAGGAAAACATTTAGTGCATATTTCTATTGAAAGATTACAACTGACTTTATAAAATGACTCCTAGTGAAATCATTAGTGATGATGTTATATTTTCCACAAAATGAATAATAAAAAATTAAAGGCCATCAGTGTACAATGAGTTCATTGTATTGAACGTTTTCATTTCTGATGTGTTCAGTTTTCAAGAGTATTCTTCTTCATCATATCAGGTTGTGAAACATACTCAAAGTGACTCTCCCATGTCACACTGTAAATCAGAGATGCAACCAGGAGAAGAAGCAGGGGAGTCCTGGGCACCCTTTTACTTCTTGTTTTTGGGCCTTTGTACAAGTGATATTATAAACTGACACTACTTTAGTTATAATAATAACCCTCAGCTACATTTTTATATATATTTATATATATATTATTCTACGGTAAAAGAGTTTTTTTTTTTTTTTCTTTCAGCACTTTAAATATGTCATGCCACTCTCTCCTGACCTGTAAGGTTCCCACTAAAAAGTCTGCTGCCAGATATATTGGAGCTCCATTGGATGTTATTTGTTTCTCTTATCTTGCTGCTTTAGGAACCCTTCTTTATCCTTGATTTTTGGGAGTTTGATTATTGAATGACTTGAAGTAGCCTTCTTTGAGTTAGGTCTGCTTGGTGTTCTATAACATTCTTGTACTTGGATATTTGTGTCTTTCTCTAGGTTTGGGAAGTTCTCTATTATGATCTCTTTGAAGACACTTTCTACTCATGTGTTTCTGTACCTCTTCCTTAAGGCCAATAACTCTTAGATTTGTCCTTCTGAAGCCCTTTTCTAGATTCTTTCATTGCTTTCTACTCGGTTTTTCTTTAGTCTTTTTTGACTGCATATTTTCAAATAGCCTGTCTTCAAGCTTATTTATTCTATCTTCTGCTTGATTGATTCTGCTATTAACAGAGTTTGAGAGATTGTGTAGTATATCACTTGCATTTTTCAGATCCAGAATTTCTGCTTGATTCATTTTAATTATTTGAAACTTGTTGCTAACTTATCAGATAGAATTGTGAATTCTTCTCTGTGTTACACTGAATTTCTCTGAGTTTTATCAACCCACCTTTTTTTTTTTTTGAGTCATAGTTTCACTTTTGTTGCCCATGCTGGACTGCAATAGGGTGATCTCGGCTCCCTGCAGTCTGAGCCTCTTGGGTTCAAGCAATTCTCTGGCCTCAGCCTCCCCAGTAGCTGGGATTATAGGCATGCACCACCACGCCTAGTTAATTTTCTATTTTCAGTGGAGATGGGGTTTCACCATGTTGGTCAGGCTGGTCTTGAACTCCTGACTTCAGATGATCCAGCTGTCTTGGCCTCCCAAAGTGCTGGAATTACAGGCATGACTCAGTTATTCTGAATTTTCTGTCTGAAAGGTCACATATCTGTTTCTCCAGAATTGGTCCCTGTGGCTTATTTACTTCATTTGGTGAGGTTATGTTTTCCTAGATGTTGTTGATGGCAGTAGATATTCTTCAGTGTCTGGTCATTGAAGAGTTAGGTATTTATTGTAGTCTTCACTGTCTGCGCTTGTTTGTAACCGTCCTTTTTGAGAATATTTTCCAGCTATTTGCAAATACTTGGGGTTTTGTTTTAAACTATATCTGCTTTAGGGGTCCCCCCACGCCTAGTAATGCTGCAGTTCATGCATACTTCTGGAGGTACCACCTTGATGGTTTCAGAAAAGATCCAGGAGAAATCTCTGGGTTATCAGGCAGAGACTCTTGTTCTCTTCCCTTACTTTCTCCCACACAAACTGTGTGTCTCTCTCTCCATGTTCCGAGCCACCTAAAGCTGGGGGTGGAGTGATACAGGCACTCTTGTATCCACCAACACTATGACTGTGCTGGGTCAGACCTGAAGCTAGCACAGAGCTGCGTCTTGCCAAAATCCTGCTATAACCACTCCCTGGCTACTGCCTATATTTTCTCAAAGCCCTGAGGCTCTATATTCAGCAGGTGGCAAAGCTAGCCATGCCTGTGTCCTTCCTTTCAGGGCAGTGAGTTCCCTCAGGGGGGTTCAGAGGTGTCATCCAGGAGTCAGGGATTAGAGTTAAAGACCTGGTGTACTATTGTATTGCAGCTGAGCTGACACTCAAACCACAAGAAGCAGTTCTTCCCACACTTTCCCCTCTTTTCCAAAGGCAGGGCAGCCTCACCCTGTAGCCACCCCCACTACAGGCCATGGAGAGTACGGCAACACTACCACTGATGCTCCCGTAAGTCCCCAGGGTTCTTAAGTCAGCTCATGGTGAATGCTGCCAGGCCTGGGACTCACCCTTCAGGGCAGTGGGCACCTGCTTGGTCACGGGCAGGTCCAGAATTGCTGTCAAACGGTCAAGTCCTGGAACTCGGGACCCCAGTAGCCCACTTTTTACTCTATTGCCTTCTTACCATGCTGGTACCTGAAACCAGTATGTCTCAGAGGTTCACCCAAGGTCCTCGATGTAGTACCTGGGTATCGCTGCTGTTTATTCAGGAACCAAGGGCTATTCAGTTAGCTGGTGATGAATGCTCCCAGGGCTTGGTCATTTCTTTCAAGGCAGTGAGTTTCTTTCTGGCCCAGGGTGTGTCTAGAAATGTTGTTTAGGAGCCAGTGCCTGGAGCAGGGGCTTTACAATCCTGACCAGTGAGTGCCCTGTGCTGCTGTGGTTGAGCTGGTATTCAGGATGCAAGAAAAAAAAAATGATCCTTACTATTCCATCTCCTGTCCTCAAGCGGAAGGAAGGACTCTTTCATGGAGCTGCTAGCTGTGCGGTCTGGGGCTGGAGTGGGGCGATGCCAGCACTCCCTTGGCTGCCCCAGCTGGTATCTCGGTAGATCATGTGCACCCCTCCACAGCCCCGCTGATTACTGGGATGGGAAATTTCCCTCTGGCTAGAGGTGGTTTAAATGCTCCCTTCTCAGGTGGGAGTCAGCTAAGTTTGGACTGGTTTTGCTTTCTCCTGTAAGAGACAGCGCTGAGTTCTGTGTCTCACAACTGCTGTGCTCTTGCCCTTCCAGCTTCCAGAGATGCTCTTTACAGCACACTGCCACTGCCTAGGGTAGGGAAGGGGTGGGCTCAGCGATTTCAGACTGTTTTTTCTGACTCTTCAGCGCCTCTTTCAGTGATACAACCAGGTACTATGACAGTTCCCCTGATTTGGGTTCGTATGGAGGTGTTTCGTTCTGTGTGGATAGTTGTTAAATTTGTGTCCTTGCGAGGGGGCTGATCTGTGTGGCCTTCTATTCTGCTTTTCTTGCTCCACCTCTCTCACCTTATCTTTTTTTTCCCCTGAAATGCCTAGGGCCAAAGAGTGTTATCCTTTCTTACCATCCTAATATGAAAAGTTATTTAATGTCTCATGCTGGATGGAAATATTAGTTTTCAATGAGAAATACTTTCAATTGTACATATCAAAGAGTAAGAAAAAAAGCATTTGGATTTTTTGTTTTTACCTCGTGGTCCAACGACTTCAAAGAATATTCTTTTATTCCAAAGATGGTATTTGGGGTATTTTTTTCTGGAAATCAGTGCTAGGTATTTAGGGATTTGGTTGGAGAAAAGAAAACTGGTTTTTGTCTATTGATATTTAGTATGTTTTCCTTTTTCATGTTATCAATGACAATGTTATGACTTAGTAAACAACAATTGCAAATAACTAAAATTGTAATTGCTCCTGCATTTTTATTTATCTCCCTCATGTATCCTGAGAAGACCTTCTTTTTTCACCTAATTATCTCTCCAACATCCCCTGAACTCTCAACAGGTAGGCAGTATATGAAGGTCAATTCAAAGACAGAAACTAAAACCCCTTCGACAAGTGACTCCATGCTGAAGGCCTGTGGTCTCTTTTCCTGCTAACCGATGTGTATCCACCAAGCAGTTTTCTTTTTCACTATAAATATTATACTGTTTGACATTTTAAAAAGCATTGTAATCAAAATCTATAGTCTTAATTAAATGATGAATTTCAGGAAATTATAATGCAAAATGGAAGTGTTATAAAGCTGATAATAGACACATTCTCCTAAAAATGATCTCACTACATCACACCTAACCCTTCCCACCACCTTGCAGTTCTCATTCCATGGAAAAAAGCTCCTTATACTTAGAGTGTTTTACTTTCCTTTTCCCAAGTGATGGCCATTTTGAATATTCACACTTTGCAGATATCAACACATTTCTAAAGCATACTTATCTTGATTAAAGACTGTTGAGGTCATTAAAACAGTAACATAGATATTTCAGATGCATTGAACATTTTGTTTTAGAATGGGCTTTTCAATCACTTCATTATAAGCAATGCTTTCCTGCTGTTTATTACTCCTACATCTACTGTCTTCTTTTGTATTGTGCTTTGTATTTCACAGAACATTTACTCTTTATAAAGCATAGATTTCTAACCTTGGAAAATATAAAATGGAAAGGGGATGGGAATACCGTTGATATGTACATTCAGCAGAACAATGTGCTGCCGGGCACAGTTGCATGAACATATACACATCTCCACTTTCTGTTAGATAAAATTTTAAGCAGAAAATTTTCTTTAGGAATCAGTTATCCCCCAGGACTTATGTACAATGTCTGGCTAACTGTCAACCTGTGGGTCTGTCCACCAACCCTACAGGACCTCATATCCCTCCCTTCTCAAATGCCTACTTCTTCCCTTCCCTTCCTCCCTCCCCACCATCAGAAAACAGGCAGAGATATACACAGCCATCAACTTCTCAAACTTGGTTTTATTGTAATTATTGCCATTGGTGGTAAGGATTTGTCCAATTTGGTTTCTCCATTTTTGACTAGTCCTCCTCACCCTCCTGTGACGATCCTTCAGATAAGTCTGGGTCTTCATCCTCCTGTGAATATCCTTCATATAAGCCTAGGTCTTCATACTCTTGTGAAAATCCTTCAGGTAAGTCTAGGTCTTCATCCTCCTCTGAAGATCCTTCAGCTGAGTCTAGGTCTTCATCCTCATCGGAAGATCTTTCAGATAAGTCTAGGTCTTCGTCCTCTTGTTCAGATCCTTCAGATAAACCTAGGTCTTCATCCTCCTCTGAAGATCCTTCAGATGAGTCTAGGTCTTCATCCTCCTCTGAAGATCCTTCAGATGAGTCTAGGCCTTCGTCCTCCTCCTCTTGGACTGGATTGATGGAGTTCTCTCGGGACTGATCATTCTCCAGTTGATTTGAATTTATTTTCGTAACCTTCCTGTAGGAAAACACTAATACTGTTGAATATTCTGATGTTTTCATCTTTTTCAAACTCGGTTCAGGGGCTAAGTCCCTGTTTGGTGTCTCCTGTATCTGTTAAGAAAACAGGGAGAGGCCAGAAAGACATTATTTTGGGTGAATAGGATAGAGACTGGATAGCAAGGGGGGCTTTATGAGAAGGAATGCAGGTTGAGGAAGGGGTTTGTGCCAGAGAAGAACAAGGTGGAATCATAGGGTAGGGATCTATGGGGAAGAAGAAAAGGAGCATGGGTAGGGTCACCTGTTAGTCCAAACTGTACCATTTTGTAAGCTCCCTGCTATTTTGCAGACCTTGGTCAAAGTGAAACATTCCATGGGGGTTCAGGCCGGGAGAAACATCCTGCTTAACCACCTGACCACAAGGAGGACAAAGGCTCAGCTAAAGAAACATCCCTATCATATCTTGCTTGGCAAAGTTCTAAGGAACACCACAATGATATTCCACCAGAAAAAGGGCCAAACCACCTGATCATAAGAACATCTTATCAATATCCTGCCAGGCAGCAAGCCGTACTGCCCAGATCCCTCCCACTCATACCTGTAAGGACCTCAGGCTGTAAGCAGCGGTGGGATCTGGCATGAAGCTGGTCCCCCGTTTCCACAGGTGTCTGCAATATTCCTGTGCTGTTGTTTGAGCTGCCCCCTCTCCATGTGCCTCTCTGTGTGTCTTTCTTTCATCTCCACCTTCTCTTCAAAACCTAACATTTTGGTGTCAAAACCTGGAATGGTGATTGGGTTCTAATGGGTAAGTTTTCTTTTGCAACTGGGAAAGCAGCAAGCAGCACAAACCAGACTGAGGCCTGCTTCCAGATCCTGAGTGATCTCCCTGTTCCTAGTCCGGTTCCCCTTATTCTCTAGTCTTCTCCAGACCTGGGATAACCTCCAGATATTGATCAAACTCTCCACCTTTTTTCCCCCCTTCCTTTCCCCTTTCTGGGCAGCTGCAACAAGGATCACCCCCATTGCTGGACATCACATCCAACACTGGGCTTCAGTTAGTGGAATGAGTCTCCCTCTTCCTCTTTCTGGATTCCTCTCTATTTCTGCCAGTTCTCCAAAAAAAAATCAAGTGCTGGGTGAGAGGTCTCCCCTAGTCACCAGGTGACCGCAGCCTCCCTTCTCAGGGGACAGCCTCAGAATGCTTGCCACTCTGGCCCCTCTGGCCTCTGGGGAGCATAAATAGTACGGGGCTGCCCCGACTCTCCAGGTCCCTTCTTCCAGGTGGAATCGAGTACTTACTTTCCTCTGGGGTATTCACTTCTCTCTGGAGTACTCGCTCCCCCTGGGGTATTCACTGCCTTCCAGGGTACTCACTGTCCTCAGGGGTATTCACTCCCATCCAGAGTATACACTCCCCTCTTCCATAAAACAGAACATTCAACTTCCAAATTCAACATAATCTAAAAAACTTTCTCCAACACAATGGTAAATAATCTGAAGTGCTTTGCTTATCTCTCTTCACAGCTCACTCTCCCTCTCTGCCAATCTTGTTCACCTTTTCAAATCTTCCTCCTCAAGGAGAAACCCCCCAAAATGCCTCCTCCTCTGGACAAGTCTTCCTCCTCTGAATTTCAACTTGGCCAACACACCCTTTCCTCTGCCTCCTGCCCACTATCATTCCCTCCACCTTCTCCTTGGATCCAGCTCCTCTACCCCCCTTACTGTAGCCCTCCATCCCCCTTCCTTCTCCACCTCAAACCAGGTCTCACGCCCAACCCTCTTTTGCCGAAAACCGGCCACCTGTCCAAAGGTCTTCCAAAGTCCTTCCCTTGCAGGAGGTCACGAGAGGCTGAAGGCATAATCTGAATTCAAGTTCCCTTCTCTCTAGCTGACGTCTCCCATAGTGAAAAGAGACTTAGCTCCTCTTCAATGGATCCTACTTCCTTCCACAGGGAATTTCTGTACTTCTCTAAAGTCTTATGGCCTTACCTGCCATGACATATATGTCATCTTCTCCTCTACCCTCACCTTGGAGGACAGGGAACACATCTTTATTGGCACCCAGGCCCATGAGAACACCCTCCACCAACAAGATGCTTCTCATAACCCAATAGGAACCCTAGCTGTCCCCAGAACTGACCCCAAGTTGGAATTTTCAGGCAATATCCATAGACAGACAGAAAGCAGGCCATATGATATCATGCCTTCTAGCTGGCATAAATAAAGTCACCCCTGCTCTTTTCCTCTCCCACCTTTCAAAGGTCACAATTAAATATACCACCTTAAGCCCTAATAACAATAAGGGCAAAATCGACCTCCATTTACAATTTATCTCCCAGTCAGCCCCAGACATTTGAAAAAAACTTTAAAAACTGGGGGATGGCCCTCAAACCTCCCAAAGAGACTTAATCAAAGTGGCCTTTAAGGTCTTTAAGAATAGAGAGGAGGAACTAAAAACCCCAAACCTAAAAAAGGACCAGGCTAAATACCACATGCTGATAGCTGCCACTCAACAGGGTTCCCAAGGCATACAGAATTCCTCAACTTGGCAACAGTCAACTCCAGGAGTCTGTTGTAAGTGCATCCAACACGGACACTGGGAAAAAGCCTGGCCTAATCCCAGGACACGCTGGAAACCTTGACCCATCTGTGGTATCAAGTAACACTGGAAGTCAGCCTCTGCTCAGTGAAACTCTTCATCCTGCTTCACCACCTGTACCTGAAGACTGATGGGGCCTGGAGTCCACCGCCCCCACTGCCATCACCACCACAGAACCCAGGGTAATGCTATCAGTCTCTGGTAAACCCATATCTTTCCTATTGGATACTCAATAGGACAACTAGTTACTCAGTTTTACCAGGATATTCTGGACCCTTTTTCAGTTCTTCCATCTCTATTGTGAGAATCAATAGAATTGCCTCTAGGCACAAACAGACTGGTCCTTTAATTAATTAATTAATTAATATTGAGACAGAGTTTCACTCTGTCACCCAGGCTGGAGTGCAGTGGTGCGATCTCCGCTCACTGCTAACTCTGCCTCCCAGGTTCACGCCATTCTCCTGCCTCAGCCTCCCAAGTAGCTGGGACTGCAGGCACCCGCCACCATGCCTGGCTAATTTTTTTTTTTTTTTTTTTTTTTTTTTTGTATTTTTAGTAGAGATGGGGTTTCACCGTGTTAGCCAGAATGGTCTCGATCTCCTGACGTCATGATCTGCCCACCTCGGCCTCCCAAAGTGCTGGGATTACAGGTGTAAGCCACCACGCCCAGCCCCCAGACTGGTCCTTTATTATACCACCTATTCAACAACCCCCTTCACCCACTGTTTCCTGGTTATCCCTCAGTCCCCTACACGTATCTGGGGGTGGGACGTATTAAGTCAATCCCAGGTCTCCATGCAATGTGGCTCCTACAATTCTACCCCTTTTATTTTACTCTGACACCCAAATGCTTCCCTCTTCCCCTACTCATCTTCATTATCTACCCTGTTACCTTCTGTTAATTCTGAAGTTTGGAATGTTTCTAAACCCACCAATAGCCACACATCACATCCCAGTCAAAATAACTCTTCCAAACCCCTCCATTTTCCTTCATCAGTCTTAACATATCCTTAATCCAGCCTTGCTCAGGGGCCTAAAACCTATTATCTGTAAATTTTACAAGCTCAAATTCTCAAGCCTGTCAACTCTCACCACAACTACCCCTTTTCTGGCTTTCCAAAAGACAGACAAGACTTACTCCTTTGTCCAGGATCTCCAAGTTGTTAACCAGGCAGTGGTACCAATCCATCTGGTGGTCTGCAACCCATATACTCTACTCTCCCATATTCCTACATCTACCACACGCTCCTCTGTGTTGGAGCTAAAAGATGCCTATTTCACTATTCCCTTAAACCCAGCTTACCCAAGTCTCTTTGTTTTAACTTAGTCAAATCCTAGTACTCACATGTCCACCCAACTAACATGGATTATACTCCCACAGGGGTTCCAGGATAGCCCCCACCTATTCAGACAGGCCCTCATCAAGGACCTAGCTGAACTTCCTCTTTTTCCTAGTGCCCCCCTCCGATACCTCCTTCTCTGTAGCCCCTTCCTTAACCTGTCCATTCAACACACCACTCAGGTTTTAAACTTCCTCCATAATTGAGGATATTGGGCCTAACCCACAAAATCTCAGGTAGCACAAACATGGATTTGTCCTAACCCCTAATTCTGGAACCATCCCAACCCAATGAAAGGAGCTAATTTGGGACATGCCCCTTCCCCACACAAAAAAAGGACCTCCCCTCCTTCTTGGGCCTTGTGGGATACTTCTGGCTGTGAATTCCCAACATTGACTTGCTGGCCAAGGCGCTCTACATAGCCTCTCATGGGCTCATCCTAAAACCCCCAAACCCAACTTACCCCATCAATTCCCACAAAAACAAAACAAAACTGAACTACACTAAAAAATGCCCTTTTAATTGTCCTGGCACTGGGACTGCCCAATCCCAAGCCCTGTACTTTGTATGTATATTCCGACCAAGGCCTTGCTCTTGGACTACTCTGCCAAACATATGGCGACGTCACGCAAGCCATTGCACATCTCTCAAAACAACTGAACTCTGTCATCCAAGGCTGGTCACTCTGACTAAAAGTCTCGGGTGTGACCACATCGCTGGCCTGAGAGGCACGGAAACTCCCTCTCTACCAACACATTACTATTCCATCTTCCCATTACCTACAGGACCCCACAAACCATCAATTTCTTCTATCCCTCCCACCATCCCGCTTTCCGCAGGTACACGCCTTATTCATAGGTAACCGTCTAATCACCTTCCAGAGATATAAAACTCTCAACTCGGCCACCCTCCTTCCTGTAAACACTTCCGACTCTAAGCTCTCTCTCTCCTGTCTGGACCTCTTAGACTCCCTCTCCTCCCCCTTCCAGCACATTTCAGATGCCCATTTGCAGGGAACACACACACGGTTAATTAATGGAAGCTCTTTTAGGCAGCCATGTCCAGCAGCTGGCTATGTCATCATTGCTGAAAATAAACTCCTAGAATCCAGTGCTCTCCCACCCCATGCTACCTCTCAACAGGCAAAGCTAGTTGCCCTAATCAGGGCCCTCACCCTCGCGAAGGCAAAGAGGGTCAACATTTACACCAATTCCAAATACACTCTCATGCCTTAATCTGGCAGGAACAGGGTTTCCTAACTGCAAAAGGAACCCCCATAAGAAATGGCAAACTTACACATAAGCTGCTGGATGGATAAACTACCTCTGATGGCCACCATTATCCATTGCAAGGGGCGCCAAAAGTCTAAAGATGCCATACTCAAGAAAAACCTTTCAACAAATTCTGCAGCCTGGCAGGCAGCCTTTAAAACCCCATCGTTATTGCTCATTTTCCCCAGCATACACCCTG
This sequence comes from Rhinopithecus roxellana, assembly GCF_007565055.1. NCBI lineage: Eukaryota > Metazoa > Chordata > Mammalia > Primates > Cercopithecidae > Rhinopithecus > Rhinopithecus roxellana. Next base: position 131,172,824 of record NC_044555.1, on the reverse strand, counting down.
TATATACCCAGGAGGATCAAACCCCACTTGCCCCAGCTGGTGTCATTCAGGAAAAAATGGTTCGATCTCAATGATAAAAGTGTCTTGCCCAAGTTGAAAAAACCTTCTGTACTTTTATATGTGCACAACCATTTCCATGCTGGTTACTGCCCCTACTCCAGCTTTTAAAAAGTTATATATATTCTTCCACCATAGCTGCCCATCTCAAAAATATTACTAAGGCATGTTCCCTTTGCACTCGAACTTCCCCTCAGGAAGCTATCAAACCACTTCCATCCAACACGCAAGGCCTGAGGACACTTACCAGGGCAAGACTAGCAAGTCAACATCACTCACATGCCCCCCATAAAATGATTCCTATACCTTCTGACAATAGGCGATACATTCTCTGGATGGATAAAAGTTTTTCCTACCACCACCAAAAGGCACACACCATCGCTTCTATTCTCTCCACCCATATTATCCACCAGTTTAAACTCCCCTCTTGCATCCATTCAGACAGTGGGCCAATTTGTTTCACAGTTTAACCAACAGCTGATAAAGGCTCTAAACATTAAATGGGCTTTGCATATTCCTTACCACCCGGAATCTTCAGGAAAAATTTTATTAAAAACAACAACTAACCAAACTCTCCCTAAAGGTTAAAATGGCCTGGACTTCACTTCTTCCACTGTTCCTCATGCGTTTATGAGTCATTTCCCAAAAGCCCCTCAGCTTAAGCCCATTTAAACTCATGTACAAATGCCCCTTTATCCTCCAGAATCTCCCTGTATTTTCTCCCCCTTCTATATGGAATACTTGGCCGGCGTTACACCTCACCCAACATCTAATAAGACAGTATGCAAATGCTTACTGACCCAGCCTAAACGTCCATCCTGAAAACACTCCTCCCTGTCCCTATAACCAGGGGACTGGGTCTGAATCACAGATTCCTCCTCCTCCCCTCTCCAACCTAAGTGGATGAGTCCTCACCAGGTTATCCTAACTACTCTGACTGGGGCAAAGCTAACATCTTTTCCACACAGAATGCACCATTGCAAACTAAAAAGAGCACCAGATCCACATGTAGAAATTTGTTCCCCCCCAAATTATTCTCCTTCCCTCACAGGACCAACCTCACTGTAGTTAACAAGAATTCCAGAAGTTGCCAATACAATATGCCCTAGTCCATAACACTCTCCGTTGCCAATTTCCAATATTTTACCTCCTACTTTATTTCAGATCTTTCCTGGTTTCCCTTCCCCATGTCCCTGAATAGTCGTGCCAATTTCTCACACTAATGCAGGAGGTATGACTGCAGGGCACCTTCCAAGCTGTCAACTCCTACTCAAATCTCCTCTTTCTCCTTTGTCCTCTTTGTCTGTGGGATATTCTAAGTGCCCACCCTGAATGTCTAACAATTGAGCCCCCTTCATCAGCCTCACACATTGCCCGGTAAATCACTCACACTTCCCTTTTACTTCCAACTGTTAAACTTGTTTGTCCACACAAATCCAGTAGTTCACAGCCCTTCCTGTCAACCTGGCCACATAAACCTGGTCCAAAATAAACCTGCATCTCACCCAATTGACCAATTCATTCCCCAAACCTGTTTATAATCTTGCTCGGCTAAACACCTTTCCCCCCAATCCATCAAATCCACCCACACAGTCACACACAGGGCTGTCACCCTCCTACGCCTCATAGCCTCTTAACTAAACATGATACAAGTCGGATTCTATAAAACACCTCTTACTAACCCCTCCCACACCTCTTACCAACCCCTCCCCTCTCCCCCGGAGCCACTCTTCGTGTATCCAACCCAAGGGCACTCCCTGGAAAACATGCACAAACAATTCCCTCAACTGCAACCTGAATCCTTCTGCCCTGTCGGGACCACAGTGGCTATTAGTTACAAAAACCCATTTCCCCCTCTCTCTCCAAAACCAAACAGCCTTCACCTCCTCCACCAGCACCATTTCCTATCAGGCCCTCAGAGGGGCTACCCTTGCTGGTAGCTATTCAACTTGGAAAAATATAAAAGTTAAAACAAAGGGTTTGTGCAGAATTCAACCCCCACCTTCTCATGGCTTGCCACCATAACCCACAACTTTTGTTAACCGCCATAACCTACAACTTTTTTGCTAATCTAAACATTAACATTTTGCCTAACAAGCAGACCATCCAGGTTCTTTTAGTAGCTTCTGTCTCATCTTCCTCCACACACACTAAGCAGGCTCTACATCTCATTCTAGTGTTAGCAGAACTAAACATCTCTGCTGCACTCAACACTGAGATAGCAGGTGGCCCCTTTCCTAGGGCCGTTAATCTTTCTCCTCCTGATACTACAATTGGCCCATGTATACTCACCTTCATGTCCCGCTTTATCTCCCGAAGGATAAACTCCCTTGTCCAGGCAGCCACCCAGCAACACATGGATACCATCCTTCTCCTCTGCCAAGTCCAGTACCAGTGCCTCCAGGAAAACAACTCTGAAGTCCAACACCCACTGCTTCAAAACCCAAACCCTGATTACAGCTCCCCCATTCAGCGGGAAGCAGCCAGATACTCAACAACGCCCCTCTTCCTTTTATACTAAAGTAGAAGGCAAGAATGCGAGTCCAAACCACCATTTAGTAAGCCCCCTGCTATTTTGCAGACCTTGGTCAAACGGAAACATTCCGTGGGGGTTCGGGCCGGGAGAAAAATCTTGCCTACTCATTGTAACACAAGGTGGACAAAGGCCCAACTAAAGAAACTTTCCTATCGTATCTTGCTGGGCAAAGTTCCAAGAAACACCACAATGACATCCCACTGGAAAAAGGGCCAAACAGCCTGATCATAAAACCATCTTATCAATATCCTGCCAGGCAGGAAGCCATACTGCCCAGGCCCCTCCCACCCATACCTACAAGCACCCCAGCCGGTAAGCAGCGGTGGGCTCTGGCATTAAGTGGGCCCCCCGCTGCCACAGGTGTCTGCCATATTCCTGTGTTGCTGCTCGAGCCACCCCCTCTCAGTGTGTCTTTCTTTCACCCTCTCCTTCCCTTCAAAACCTAACAGTCTTACCTCATCATTTTTGTTGTTGGATTCACAGGAGTGCTTTCTCTTCTCCCCGTTGGTGCTTGAAGTTGACTGTCCCATGATTGGGGTTGGTTGTAGAATGTCTCTAGTAGGCTCTTGTAGAGTCCAGACTTCCACAGCTATATTGAAGCTTCCCAGGGGGATGTCCCAGAGCTTTTGCCCTCCCTATATATACCCTCCTGGTGACAAGGCAAAGCCACGCCCTTGAGCTTTGTTTGATCATACAGGCAGCGTCCCAGCCAATGGCAGTCCTAGGGTGGCTTTGACATCACAAAGCACCACTGTAGCCCACTCCCTGGGCTTGCGCGGGAGGGGAAAGGGGTGTAGAGGAAATCAAATGCTGTTGTTTTTTCAGCATCCCCTGAAGATGATGCATCCCAAATGGATCTGCTGCCGTTCCTCATTTCTCCATGTTTAATGTTCATGGCTCACATGGAAGCGAGAGGATGGTTCCTTCAAGCCCTTCCCCACAGCCGTTCCTATTAAGTGATTCATTCTTTTGTCTTCCAGCCCTCACCATGCCCTAGTATTTTAGATGTCTCACCGCAAATCCCTCCAAGCTAGTGTGGCTACATTTAGTTGTTAGTTATTAATTGCTAGTTACATTTAATTATTAATTAATAATAATAATTAATTATCCCATTTCCCTCCTATAGTTCCTTCATATGCACCTTGAAGACCATTTACTTTTAGGCTATTGCCGGGCAAATTTCAACCCATGTTCTTTTGCGCAATGTCCATGTAGAATCTGAAATAATGGCCTTCAGTCTGTCAGAACTTTAGTGAATAAACATTCTTTCCCATGTATCCTAGTCTTGTTTCAAATGAGGGGTATATGTTCGTAGTAAATGTAGTCTCCCAACATGAATTCTGCCAGTATGTGGGTGGGGGAAGGAGTGGATATTCAAGTGCTGGAAGTTGTTCTTAGTATTTACATGCAGGATACTACAATCTGAGACCAACATGTGCACCAGTGTGGGCATAGTTAAGCCTTGTATGGGCGATTGTGTCCAGTGCCAAAAAAAAAAAAAAAAAAAAAAATGCATTCAGATTGGAAGGGAGAAGTAAAAGTGTCTTTTGTCAAAGACTACCTGAGAGTATATGTAGAAGAGTCAATCTAAAAAAATGCTTCTACAATAATTCAGGTTAGCAACATTGCAGAGTGAGAGATCAACATGTAAATCAATTGTATGTTTATATATTAGAAGTTATATATTAGAAATTTATATATTAGAAGAGACAGTGTTTCACCCAATGGTAGTCCTAGAGCGGACTGGAAGTTAATTTCAACAACTGAAAGTTGAAACTAAGAACAATTGCAATTTAAAATATTACTAAAAATAGTGAGGCCCAGGGACAAATCTGAACAAAGAGGTAAATGACTTGTACACTGAAAACTACAAAAAAATTGCAAAGATAAATTAATGACATAGAAAAATTAAAATGTATTCTTTGATTTTTGGTTAGATGATTAATATTGTAAGATGGCAGTTATTTCCAAATTCATCTATAGTTTCAACTTAATTCTAACCAAAATTCTAAAATAGCTTTTTAATAGAAATTGACAAGATAATTACAACATTCATATGGAAATGTAATGTGCCTAAAATACCCAAAAGCCAAGTGTTGAATCTTAAAAAGCTCTGGATTGTATCAATGTCAGTGTTCTAGTTTTGATAGTGTAGTGTGGTAGTGTACTGAAGAGTGTACTATTGGGAGAGACTGGTTGAAAGGTACATAAGGACTCCATGTACATATCCTTGAAACTTCTTATGAACTTATAATTGTTTCAAAATAAAAAGCTAAAGATGTTTTAAAAGACAATCAGAGAGAGAGAGGGCCAAATATAGAGAAGGCGTGGCCCTAGCTTCCTCCCACAGGTTGACACTTGTCTCATCCTGTATAGGAAATAACAAAACTTGATAATGGAAAATAAATTTAAAAAACCAAACACAAGAGAAACAGACCCTGGAATTTTGTTTCAGTGTTCATCAAGGCCACATATCTTTACTTCATACACCATAAAATCAAGAGAGGCCTAGCAAAATACCCTGCTGACCTCCAGACACAACCAATTTATTGCATTTCCATGACGGTCATCTAAACACAAACGAACCAAAAGAAGATTGGTATTAACGTACATAATTTTTTTAGTGAACCTCAGTTGTTTTCTAGAGTTCAACTGTTCCATGTATTAAATGCTCACAAGCTAACTTCTAACAATTTTTTGTACTCTTGTCTGCAATTAACAGTGAGAATAACACCCTGTCATGTCATGTTATAGAAAAAACAAAACAAAGCAAAACACCAAAAGGCCACATCAAACAGAGTAGGTCAGAAACTGATTATAATTGCTGAAAATAACAGCTTTCAATTACCTTATTACCTTTTAAAATTGTTTTCTGAATTTGTTTACCAAAAAATGTTTTGATGAGTATATCACTATCCAAGGAAAATTAATCCAAATGTTAGGAAAACATTTAGTGCATATTTCTTTTGGCAGATTACAACTGACTTTATAAAATAATTCCTATTTATCCTATTGAAAACCTTAGTGATTATGTTTTCAACCAAAATGAATAACAAAAAAGTAAAAGTCATCAGTGTACAATGAGTTCATTGTATTGAACTTTTTATTTCTGATGTGTTCAGTTTTCAAGAGTATTCTTCTTTATCATATCAGGTTGTGGAACATACTCAAAGTGACTCTCCCATGTCACACTGTAAATCAGAGATGCAACCAGGAGAAGAAGCAGGGGAGTCCTGGGCACCCTTTTACTTCTTGTTTTTGGGCCTTTGTACAAGTGATATTATAAACTGACACTACTTTAGTTATAATAATAACCCTCAGCTACATTTTTATAAATTTTTTCACACTTTTTAGCTGTCTAAGGCAGGTTTAAACACCACATAAAGTACCAGATAGAGGATAGGATCTGCTTGGGATTTGCCCCAATCTGTGGCCACAAAGAGCAAGCAATTAGAGGCCAACCATATATTTTCCTCTGGAGCACAGATGGGTGAGGAGCAATCAACAAGAAAGAGCTGAGTATGGAAGAGGGATACAACTTGCTACTGGCTTTGCATGTGACTGAATGAGTGGCTTTGAAAAATACCAGCACCATTACCTCCACTGCAACTACTATTACCTCTACACTACTACTATTACTACAAGCAACAGATTCCATACACCAAGAACCTACTATATGCCAGGCTCTGTTCTAAGCATATGGTTTCAAAGTCAAATAGGAGACAGATGGTGCATCCAAAATGGAGTAATTTGACATATATTTATCTACAAAGGAACCATTTACAAACAGGTGGATGCAGGTAGACCATCAGAGATAGTGCTTGTTGCAGCTGCCATCACTACAGACCCAGAGGAATGACAGCAGGGAGGAAGTGGTTACTAGAACCAGAAATGATCAATAGTCATGAGGAAATAGCTATCTTGAGAAGAACAGTGACCTCTAATGAGATTTATCCAGCCTGAGGTGACTCGCAGGGATAGAGCCAGGAGAATAAGTCCACAGCCCTCACTCTCCTTCCTTCCTTCCACCTCTGACTCTCCTTCCCCAGTGGACATCAGAGTCCAGGAGCCCATTGAGAGAATCCTTTCTAAATAGCCTCCCAGGACAGAGCAGGTGAAGAAGGGTGGTGAGTGAATCTGGAAAAGCAGAGGGAAGATGTTTAGCCGAGGTGCAATACTCACAACAGTCCCAGGAGGTAGATATCATCACAGGGGTCTGATTTACTGGAGAGGAAATTGAGGCCCAGGGAAGCTCAGTAACTCAGTAATTGTAAAACAGTGTTCAAACCTAGTTCAGTATGCCCTAAATCTCATATTCTTTCTGGGACTCTGGGTAAATTGCATACCTTCTGTAGGCTTCAGATCCCTCAGCTGTAGAATGAGTAAATGGGAACAACCAATGTCATTTAAAAAGAAATATGCTATGATTCTGTAATCCTCACCTTTAAAGATACTATCATTCCTTTAAACTTTAGACAATATTATGATTCAAGCCAACCAGACTTACAACTCCACAGCGTAAAACTATGTGTGGTGGGCCTGTACTACCTTGAACTACCGTGGTTCCTCCTTCTGACTCTGTCTGGGAGAATACGAGTGTGGTGGGGCTATCCTGCCTTGAACTACCATGGTTCTTCCTTCCGATTCTATTACCACTGGGAAAATACTAGCACCTGAGAACAAAGCTTTTGGTTTAAGATGGGGTATTAGCCCAGAAATAGGATTCTTTAGACAGAAGTAAGCTACAAAACAAAGACCACCAAGTCTCTCAGCAACTCTAAAGAGGGACCATATTCTATCTCAAGCACTGGGATAGTCATAGGGATATAAAGACCGTAGTCTGCATTCTGTGCTCTTTGAAGAAAATTGTTCTACATGCCAACCCAAAACTATATTCCATATCTGGCATATTGTAAAAGTATTCTGAAGTAATCTCCAGCCTGACAGAAAATAAAACTGACTCCTGAAAATCAAACATTTTGAGTAGACAGAAATTATCTACAGTGCTCAATATTTTAACTTTTTGTCTTTTTAATTTTTATTTTTAATTTTTGTGAGTACATAGTAGGTGCATGTATTTATGGGGTACATTAGGTGTTTTGATACATGCATGCAATAAAGAATAATCCCGACATGAATTTATCCTTTATGTTACAAACAAACGAATAATATTCTTTTGGTTATTTTGAAATGTACAATTAAGTTACTATTGGCTGCAGTCACTCTGTCGTGTTATCAAATAGTATGTCTTACTCACTCTTTCTATTTTTTATCCTCATAAATTTCTCCACCTTTTCCCCAACCCCTAAATACAGATTGCATCTTCTGGTCACCATCCTACTGCTCTCTATGTACATTAGCTCAATTGTTTTGTTATTTAGATCCCCCACAAAAATGCCAACATGTGATGCTTGGGAGGCTGAGGTAGGAGAATTGCTTGAACCCAGGAGGCGGAAGTTGCAGTGAGCCAAGATGGCGCCATTGCACTCCAGTCTGGGTGACAGAGAGAGACTCTCCAAAAAAAAACTGAGTAAATTTGGCTTCCTGTTATGCAACCTAGGTGTGGTACAGGCTTTCACTTTTGACTTAAGAGGCATGGTTTAACACCACGGGATGCAATTTGAATTTCTCTTGCACTTGGAGGCTCCTCTGTGAGGTCTTCTCTTTTAGGTAACTAGTGGAGACTCCCCCTAATAAACTACTTGGCAGAGGACTGCCTTTCCAGTACCATCTTATTCTGAGCAGTATGTATGCCATTTGCAGGCTTATAACCATCCCTTCTTGACAGCCTCACCATTATTTCACAAGCATATACCAGATTACAATGAGGGAGGATATAAAGTTCTTTAATAAAGAGTGAGAGAAAGCAAGAGTAAATGGAAGTCACAGTCTTTTAGAAACGGTCTACTACATTTGCTATCCAGTAAAGGGGCTGCTGCAGTCCAGTGACAGAAGCATGGTCTTTTCAACATATGGCACTGGATCAATTGCATATTCATGTGGAAAATTAACCATGGCACGCAAACAGTACACAAAAAGTAACTTGATGGCCAGGCGCAGTGGCTCATGCCTGTAATCCCAGCACTTTGGGAGGCAGAGGTAGGCAGATCACTTTAGGTCAGTAGTTCGAGACCAACCTGGTCAACATGGTGAACCCTCGTCTCTACGAAAAGTACAAAAATTAGCCAGACATGGTGACAGGTGCCTGTAATCCCAGCTGCTCAGGAGGCTGAAGCAGGAGAATTGCTTGAACCCAGTAGGCGGAGGTTGCAGTGAGTCGAGATCGCACCACTGCACTCCAGCGTGGGTGACATAGTGAGACTGTGTCTCAAAAGAAAAAAGGAACTTGAGATAGATCATAGTCGACCTAAATGTGAAAGGTAAAACAATAACACTTCTAGACAAAAATATCAGAAAATACCTTCATGGCATTGGGTTAAGCAAAAATATCGTCAACAGGGCATAAAAAGCACTAAGTCTAGATGAAAAAAATTAATAAGTGAATTCACTACAGTTATGAACTTATTAATGAGTTTTAATTAAAATACCATGTAAAATCATATATTAACTTAATTAGCACTAGCTACTGAAACAAACCATGCAACAGTGGTTTATTTCTCACTCACATTATAGTAAAATGTGGATTAACTCTTTTCTAAGAAGTGACTCAAGAACTCAGGCTGCTTCTATCTAGTGGCTACAAGGTCACCCTGGTATTATTCAGATAGAGGACAGGGAAAAGAGTGTGATAGTCTGAATGTTTGTGTCCCCCTAAAATTTCCTTGTTGAAATCTTAGCCCCCAAGGTGATTGTATTAGGAGACAAGGCCTTTGGAAGAATTATAAAAGAGAGAGCTAGCTAGATCCTTCCTCCATGCCACAGCAAGAAGGTGTCATCTATGAACCAAGAAAGGCTTAAAGCAAAGTTGAAGATGAAGAGGAGACTTAGCTTGTTCTGCCTAAGAATGGACTAGAGCTGTGTTATCCAATACAATGGCCACGAATCACATAGGGGTAACTTAGGATCTCTATTATTAAATAAAATGTTAAAAATACATTTCTTCAGTTACACTAGCCACATTTCAAGTACTCAATTGCCTTGTGTGGTTAATTTAAATCAGTTAAAAATAAATAAAATTACAAGCGGGGGGCGGAACAAGATGGCCGAATAGGAACAGCTCCAGTCTCCAACTCCCAGCGTGAGCGACACAGAAGACCAGTGATTTCTGCATTTTCAACTGAGGTACTGGGGTCATCTCACTAGGGAGTGCCGGACAATCGGTGCTGGTCAATTGCTGCAGCCCGACCAGCGAGAGCTGAAGCAGGGCGAGGCATCGCCTCACCTGGGAAGTGCAAGGGGGAAGGGAATCCCTTTTCCTAGCCAGGGGAACTGAGACACACAACACCTGGAAAATCGGGTAACTCCCACCCCAATACTGCACTTTAAGCAAACGGGCACACCAGGAGAATATATCCCACACCTGGCTGGGAGGGTCCCACGCCCACGGAGCCTCCCTCATTGCTAGCACAGCAGTCTGCGATCTAACCGCAAGGCAGCAGCCAGGCTGGGGGAGGGGTGCCTGCCATTGCTGGGGCTTAAGTAGGTAAGCAAAGCCGCTGGGAAGCTCGAACTGGGTGGAGCTCACAGCAGCTCAAGGAGACCTGCCTGTCTCTGTAGACTCCACCTCTGGGGACAGGGCACAGTTAACAACAACAACAACAAAAGCAGCAGAAACCTTTGCAGATGCAAACGACTCTGTCTAACAGCTTTGAAGAGAGCAGTGGATCTCCCAACACGGAGGTTGAGATCTGAGAATGGATAGACTGCCTGCTCAAGTGGGTCCCTGACCCCTGAGTAGCCTAACTGGGAGACATCCCCCACTAGGGGCAGTCTGACACCCCACACCTCACAGGGTGGAGTACACCCCTGAGAGGAAGCTTCCAAAGTAAGAATCAGACAGGTACACTCACTGTTCAGCAATATTCTATCTTCTGCAACCTCTGCTGCTGATACCCAGGCAAACAGGGTCTGGAGTGGACCTCAAGCAATCTCCAACAGACCTACAGCTGAGGGTCCTGACTGTTAGAAGGAAAACTATCAAACAGGAAGGACACCTATACCAAAACCCCATCAGTACGTCACCATCATCAAAGACCAGAGGCAGATAAAACCACAAAGATGGCGAAAAAGCAGGGCAGAAAAGCTGGAAATTCAAAAAATAAGAGCGCATTTCCCCCTGCAAAGGAGCGCAGCCCATCGCCAGCAACGGATCAAAGCTGGTCAGAGAATGACTTTGACGAGATGAGAGAAGAAGGCTTCAGTCCATCAAACTTCTCAGAGCTAAAGGAGGAATTACGCACCCAGCGCAAAGAAACTAAAAATCTTGAAAAAAGAGTGGAAGAATTGACAGCTAGAATAATTAATGCAGAGAAGGTCATAAACGAAATGACAGAGATGAAAACCATGACACGAGAAATACGTGACAAATGCACAAGCTTCAGTAACTGACTCGATCAACTGGAAGAAAGAGTATCAGCGATTGAGGATCAAATGAATGAAATGAAGCGAGAAGAGAAACCAAAAGAAAAAAGAAGAAAAAGAAATGAACAAAGCCTGCAAGAAGTATGGGATTATGTAAAAAGACCAAATCTACGTCTGATTGGGGTGCCTGAAAGTGAGGGGGAAAATGGAACCAACTTGGAAAACACTCTTCAGGATATCATCCAGGAGAACTTCCCCAACCTAGTAGGGCAGGCCAACATTCAAATTCAGGAAATACAGAGAACACCACAAAGATACTCCTCGAGAAGAGCAACTCCAAGACACATAATTGCCAGATTCACCAAAGTTGAAATGAAGGAAAGAATCTTAAGGGCAGCCAGAGAGAAAGGTCGGGTTACCCACAAAGGGAAGCATATCAGACTAACAGCAGATCTCTCGGCAGAAACTCTACAAGCCAGAAGAGAGTGGGGGCCAATATTCAACATTCTTAAAGAATTTTAAACCCAGAATTTCATATCCAGCCAAACTAAGTTTCATAAGTGAAGGAGAAATAAAATCCTTTACAGATAAGCAAATGCTTAGAGATTTTGTCACCACCAGGCCTGCCTTACAAGAGACCCTGAAGGAAGCCCTAAACGTGGAAAGGAACAACTGGTACCAGCCATTGCAAAAACATGCCAAAATGTAAAGACCATCGAGGCTAGGAAGAAACTGCATCAACTAACGAGCAAAATAACCAGTTAATATCATAATGGCTGGATCAAGGTCATGCATAACAATATTAACCTTAAATGTAAATGGACTAAATGCTCCAATTAAAAGACACAGACTGGCAAACTGGATAAAGAGTCAAGACCCATCAGTCTGCTGTATTCAGGAGACCCATCTCACATGCAGAGACATACATAGGCTCAAAATAAAGGGATGGAGGAAGATCTACCAAGCAAATGGAGAACAAAAAAAAGCAGGGGTTGCAACACTAGTTTCTGATAAAACAGACTTTAAACCATCAAAGATCAAAAGAGACAAAGAAGGCCATTACATAATGGTAAAGGGATCAATTCAACAGGAAGAGCTAACTATCCTAAATATATATGCACCCAATACAGGAGCACCCAGATTCATAAAGCAAGTCCTTAGAGACTTACAAAGAGACTTAGACTCCCATACAATACTCATGGGAGACTTCAACACTCCACTGTCAACATTACACAGATCAACGAGACAGAAAGTTAACAAGGATATCCAGGAATTGAACTCATCTCTGCACCAAGCGGACCTAATAGACATCTACAAAACTCTCCACCCCAAATCAACAGAATATACATTCTTCTCAGCACCACATCGCACTTATTCTAAAATTGACCACATAGTTGGAAGTAAAGCACTCCTCAGCAAATGTACAAGAACAGAAATTATAACAAACTGTCTCTCAGACCACAGTGCAATCAACTAGAACTCAGGACTAAGAAACTCAATCAAAACCTCTCAATTACATGGAAACTGAACAACCTGCTCCTGAATGACTACTGGGTACATAACGAAATGAAGGCAGAAATAAAGATGTTCTTTGAAACCAATGAGAACAAAGATACAACATACCAGAATCTCTGGGACACATTTAAAGCAGTGTGTAGAGGGAAATTTATAGCACTAAATGCCCACAAGAGAAAGCAGGAAAGATCTAAAATTGACACTCTAACATCACAATTAAAAGAACTAGAGAGGCAAGAGCAAACACATTCAAAAGCTAGCAGAAGGCAAGAAATAACTAAGATCAGAGCAGAACTGAAGGAGATAGAGACACAAAAAACCCTCCAAAAAAATCAATGAATCCAGGAGTTGGTTTTTTGAAAAGATCAACAAAATTGACAGACCACCAGCAAGACTAATGAAGAAAAGAGAGAGGAATCAAATAGATGCAATAAAAAATGATAAAGGGGATATCACCACCGACCCCACAGAAATACAAACTACCATCAGAGAATACTATAAACACCTCTACGCAAATCAACTAGAAAATCTAGAAGAAATGGATAATTTCCTGGACACTTACACTCTTCCAAGACTAAACCAGGAAGAAGTTGAATCCCTGAATAGACCAATAGCAGGCTCTGAAATTGAGGCAATAATTAATAGTCTACCAACCAAAAAAAGTCCAGGAGCAGATGGATTCACAGCTGAATTCTACCAGAGGTACAAGGAGGAGCTGGTACCATTCCTTCTGAAACTATTCCAATCAATTGAAAAAGAGGGAATCCTCCCTAACTCATTTTATGAGGCCAACATCATCCTGATACCAAAGCCTGGCAGAGACACAACAAAAAAAGAGAATTTTAGACCAATATCCCTGATGAACATCGATGCAAAAATCCTCAATAAAATACTGGCAAACCGGATTCAGCAGCACATCAAAAAGCTTATCCACCATGATCAAGTGGGCTTCATCCCTGGGATGCAAGGCTGGTTCAACATTCGCAAATCAATAAATGTAATCCAGCATATAAACAGAACCAAAGACAAGAACCACATGATTATCTCAGTAGATGCAGAAAAGGCTTTTGACAAAATTCAACAGCCCTTCATGCTAAAAACGCTCAATAAATTCGGTATTGATGGAATGTACCTCAAAATAATAAGAGCTATTTATGACAAACCCACAGCTAATATCATACTGAATGGGCAAAAACTGGAAAAATTCCCTTTGAAAACTGGCACAAGACAGGGATGCCCTCTCTCACCACTCCTATTCAACATAGTGTTGGAAGTTCTGGCTAGGGCAATCAGGCAAGAGAAAGAAATCAAGGGTATCCAGTTAGGAAAAGAAGAAGTCAAATTGTCCCTGTTTGCAGATGACATGATTGTATATTTAGAAAACCCCATTGTCTCAGTCCAAAATCTCCTTAAGCTGATAAGCAACTTCAGCAAAGTCTCAGGATACAAAATTAATGTGCAAAAATCACAAACATTCTTATACACCAGTAACAGAGAGCCAAATCATGAATGAACTTCCATTCACAATTGCTTCAAAGAGAATAAAATACCTAGGAATCCAACTTACAAGGGATGTCAAGGACCTCTTCAAGGAGAACTACAAACCACTGCTCAGTGAAATCAAAGAGGACACAAACAAATGGAAGAACATACCATGCTCATGGATAGGAAGAATCAATATCGTGAAAATGGCCATACTGCCCAAGGTTATTTATAGATTCAGTGCCATCCCCATCAAGCTACCAATGAGTTTCTTCACAGAATTGGAAAAAACTGCTTTAAAGTTCATATGGAACCAAAAAAGAGCCCGCATTGCCAAGACAATCCTAAGTCAAAAGGACAAAGCTGGAGGCGTCACGCTACCTGACTTCAAACTACACTACAAGGCTACAGTAACCAAAACAGCATGGTACTGGTACCAAAACAGAGATATAGACCAATGGAACAGAACAGAGCCCTCAGAAATAATACCACACATCTACAGCCATCTGATCTTTGACAAACCTGAGAGAAACAAGAAATGGGGAAAGGATTCCCTATTTAATAAACGGTGCTGGGAAAATTGGCTAGCCGTAAGTAGAAAGCTGAAACTGGATCCTTTCCTTACTCCTTATACGAAGATTAATTCAAGATGGATTAGAGACTTAAATGTTAGCCCTATACCATAAAAACCCTAGAAGTAAACCTAGGTAGTACCATTCAGGACATAGGCATGGGCAAGGACTTCATGTCTAAAACACCAAAAGCAGCGGCAACAAAAGCCAAAATTGACAAATGGGATATGATTAAACTAAAGAGCTTCTGCACAGCAAAAGAAACTGCCATCAGAGTGAACAGGCAACCTACAGAATGGGAGAAAATTTTTGCAATCTACTCATCCGACAAAGGGCTAATATCCAGAATCTACAAAGAACTCAAACAAATATACAAGAAAAAAACAACCCCATCAAAAAGTGGGCAAAGGATATGAACAGACATTTCTCAGAAGAAGACATTCATACATCCAACAGACACATGAAAAAATGCTCATCATCACTTGCCATCAGAGAAATGCAAATCAAAACCACAATGAGATACCATCTCACACCAGTTAGAATGGCAATCATTAAGAAGTCAGGAAATGGGCCCCAGAGGCCTGGATATTAGTTGGTACTGTTACCGGAAAGGGGTCCTTATCTACACCCTAAGAGAGGATTCTTGAACCTCATGCAAGAAAGAATTCAGGGCAAGTTCATAAAGTGAAAGCAAGTTTATTAAGAAAGTAAATGAATAAAAGAATAGCTACTCCATAGGTAGAGCAGCAGTGTGGGCTGCTCAGCTGATTATACTTATAGATACTTCTGGATTGATATCGTTTGGCTCTGTGTCTCTACCCAAATCTCATCTTGAATTGTAATTTCCATAATCCCTATGCGTTGAGGGAGGGACCTGGTGGGAGGTGATTGGATCATGGGGGCGGTCTCACCCATGCTGTTGCCATAATAGTGAGTGAGTTCTCAAGAGATCTGATGCTTTTATAAGGCACTTTTCCCTGCTTTCTCTTGCACCTGCTCTCTTGCCTACCACCATGTAAGACATGCCTGCCTCCTTTTAAGTCATGATTGTAAGTTTCCTGAGGCCTCCCCAGCCTCGCGGAACTTTGAGTCAATTAAACCTATTTCCTTTATAAATTGCCCAGTCTTGGGAAGTTCTTCATAGCAATGTGAGAATAGTCTAATACATTGATTATATACTAAACAAGGGGTGGATTATTCATGAGTTTTTTGGGAAAGGGGTAGGCAACTCACAGAACTAAGGGCTCTTCCTTTTTTTAGACCACATAGGGTAACTTCCTGACATTGCCATGGCATTTGTAAACTGTCATAGCACTGGTGGGAGTGTCTTATAGCATGCCAATGCATAATAATTAGCATATAATGAGCAGTGAGGACGACCAGAGATCACCTTCATCACCATCTTCGTTTTGCTAGGTTTTGGCCAGCTTCTTACTGCATTCTGTTTTATCATCTGGGTCCTTGTGATCTGTATCCTGTGTTGACCTCTCATCTCATCCTATAACTTAGAATGCTTAACTTCCTAGAAATGCAGCCCAGTAGGTCTCAGCCTCATTTTACGCAGCCCCTATTCAAGATGGAGTCACTCTGGTTCAAATGCCTCTGACAGTGTTTTCATAAAGGAGAGGTCATTCCTGGATCTTTCCATGCAAGGAGGACCAGAAAGATCCATTATAATTTATTACATAATACCTTTGGGTGTGTGTATTAGTCCATTTTCATACCGCTATGAAGAAAAATACCTGAGACTGGGTAGTTTATAAAGAAAAAGAGGTTTAATGAACTCACAGTTCTGCATGGCTGGGAAGGCCTGACAGTCATGGCAGAAGATGAAGGAGGAGCAAAGGCATGTCTTACCTGGTGGCAGGCAAGAGAGTATGTGCAGGGGAACAGCCCTTTATAAAACCATCATGGTTTTATAATGAGGGGATGGCACATTTTCACTTTTTTTTTCTTTTTTTCTTTTTTTTTTTGAGACAGGGTCTGTCTGTCACCCAGGTTAGAGTGCAGTGGTGCCATGTCTGCTCACTGTGACCTTTGCCTCCTAGACTCAAACCATCCTCCCACCTCAGTCTCTGGAATGGCTGGGACTACAGGCACATGCCACTACACCCGACATATTTTTAGTATTTTTGGTAGAGAAGGGATTTTGCCATGTTGCTCAGGCTAGTCTTCAACTCCTGGGCTCAAGCAATCTGCCCGCCTCGGCCTCCCAAAGTGCTAGGATTACAGGCACCGTAATCCAGTGCCACTGGACCCAGCTTTCTATTGTTTTGATTGTGTTAAAATACACATAGCAGTTGCATAGTGTCCTCATCTTTTCGTTTCCTCCTCCCTCAAGCCCTGGCATCATTGTTCTATTTTCTGTTTTGATGATTTTGACTATTCCAAGTATTTTCACGAAAGAGAAGTACTTTTATCTGAGGAATTTGAGCACTTTCAAATTATTAGGCCCAGAAATGCATTAAAACAAGATGGCAACCGTGTCCTAGTCCCTGCTTTGAGCTACGTATACATCTATTGAAATTGCTTGCCATTGTCACACATAACTATAAGTTAACCTAATAATGCCACACTGGACGCCACAACCCACATCCTATGGCTTAACAAGAGACAGCCAATCATGAATCAGTATTATTTCTGTAAACAGCAAGAATTTCTGACAAACAATTTTGTATCAATCCACTCCCCGTGAAACTGCTTCTCTATAAAAAGTGTAAAAATTAGCTGGGAGTGGTAGCATGCACCTATAGTCCCAGCTACTTGGGGAGCTGAGGCAGGAGGATCACATGAGCCTAGGAGGTCAAGGCTGGAGTGAGCCGTGTTCACGCCACTGCACTCCAGCCTGGGCGACAAAGTGAGACCCTGTCTTAAACAAACACATCCACTTGCAACGGCTGCTAATCAGAGCGTCTAAGTGTATATTCAGGGCAACTTGAATCTATTCTTCCAGGTTGCAAGCCTCAAGCTTGGCTCAAATAAACTCTCTATTTATATTAATTTTGCCTCAGCTTCTTCCTTTTAGGCTGACCACCTCAAATAAGCAGAATCACACTCTAGTTGTCCTTTTGTGCCTGGCTTATTTCACTTAGCATCACAGCCTCAAGTTTCGTCTGCATTGTAGCCTGTGTTAGAATTTCCTTCCCTTTGAAGGCTGAATGATTCAATCAATAACAATTTGAAACAAAAGCTTTCAGGCAGGGCTTAATATTCCAAGAAGAAGACAATTTTAAATACGTGGGCAATTTGAAAGACACTCTAAAACTGGCAAGGAAGCACTTTATGGTAACCGCAATTGCCAATTAACCTGATGTTGAAATCACATAGACAAAGAAAAAGGTGAGTGAAGAGAGGGCCAGAATGGTTTTGTTCCTCTTAACTGTCTTATTGTACACTGGAAAAGTTGCTTGGTTTGCAAAGATGGGTGTTTGGAGGAATCTACAGCGCTTAGAATTACCCCGGGTGAGCTAGCTGTTTCACGGGAGGATCTTCTGACTCAGCTTGGCCACTTTTCAAATGTGGAAAATAATCAGCTCTCAGAAAGGCAGTTTACAGCAGTGAGTGCTATGGTTTGGCTGTTGGGGAAGCCAGGATCCTCTTCTGTCTGCCTCCTGGGTTTCTGATGTTTCCTTGGAGTATCTTCCTGCTTCCCCAGGATCTAAGGAACAGAAACATCAGTCACAGCTCTCATTTCACCGCAATGTTTTTCTCTGCATGTGTCTCTACTGGAATACTGAAAACCTGGCAGACAGGTTTTTTTAGAGGTTATCTTGTTGGATACAGAAAGACTTGAATGCGTCTAGCTCGGAGACCTAAAAAAAAAAAAAGAAAGAAAGAAAGAAAGAAAATAAAAAGGGAAAAGAAAAAAAAGAGAGAGAGAGAAAGAAGAGAAAGATTGGGCGTGGGGCTTTGGGGAGGCAACCGGCTCTGCAGCGCTACCTGGGGAGTTTTCAGAACAAAGCAGATGCAATGTCAATGGAATCCAATCTCCCCGTCCTTTCCCTTGCAGGTCCCCAGGGAGGAGGCTTTGGGAAAAGGCAGACCTCACGACTCCTCTTTCAAACTGTCCCTTTGAAGACCTGCCCTGGATCTGTCTACAGAAGCCTCACCCCAAGCAGAAGGAGAGCCTGGTTCAATTTTTGTTTTGTTTGCTTTTTGCAGACAGGTGGGTCCTACCTGAGGCTACCAACAATGAGATCCTTCGGGGGATAGGATATGGGGCCGGGTCTCCCACCCTCAGCAAGGCAGGTCACTGCAAGGCTTGGGAGGTCCCCTAAGGGGATTTAAACAAACTTGGGATCTTGTGCCTCCTACTGTTAAGGACAGGGGTCCCGAGACCGAGACCCTATAGGGTAACTTCCTGACGTTGCATGACATTTGTAAACTGTCGTGGCACTGGTAGGAGTGTAGCAGTGAGGACGACCAGAGGTCCCTCTTGTGGCCATCTTGGTTTTGGTGGGTTTTGGCTGGCTTCTTTAAGCAAGGTCTTTATGACCTGCATTTTTTGCTGACCTCCTCTCTCATCCTGTGACTTAGAATCCCTCAGTCATCTGGAAATGCAGCCCAGTAGGTTTTAGCCTCATTTTACCCAGCTCCTATTTAAGACGGAGTTGTTCTGGTTCACACACCTCTGACACTACTGTTAGGGTAGGTAGCGTGTCAGACATGAACAGGGTAGGAGACGGGCTCCCCCTGCTCCCCTCCCCCCACACACCAGAAATGTCAGAAGGCCATCAGGTGATGGTCAGGCGGCTGATAAACTGTCTCTCTAAAATAATAATTGGTCACAGCACCAGGGAAAGGCCGTCTCCCAGTAAATAGAAAATACCTAAAACTGGTGGTCAGCAGCTTCCCAATACGATCTCAGCAGGTGAGTGAGCGGGCTCAAGCATGCACACTAAGAGGCAAAACGGCGGAGTTTAACTGGTCTACAACCTTCCTGGAACACGCGACTGGTAAGGGAAGAACACCTCAAGTGAGCATGCGTACAACTCCAGTAAACACACTGCGCATGCTCCCCTCCCGAGCGCCGGCAGGCTCCTGTGCATGCGACAGCCCACCCCAAAGGAAGAAGAGGAGCGCGACAGCCCACCCCAAGGGAAGAAGGGGAGAAGGGACGCAAGACTCCAGTCTAAAGGTCAACGCATAAAACCCCACGTCTAAAGGTCAAACCATGCACTTGACTCTGAAGTTGCCCACTTGACCGTCTTCCAAGTATACTTTCCTTTCTTTCGATCGTTCTAAAGCTTTCTAACAAACTTTCACTCCTGCTCTCAAACTTGCCTCAGTCTCTCCTTCTGCCTTATGCCCCTCAGTCAAATTGTTTCTCCTGAGGAGGCAGGAATTGAGGTTGCTGCAGCCCGGTATGGCTTCACCGCCGGTAACACAACTACTCCAGTGCTTCCCAGGTGCCCGCTCTCCGCAACTCTCCAGATGGCTGGAAAATGGGGCACCCAGGAAGGCAAGCAGTTCCCAGAGGAGGAAGGGTCCCTGCTGGGCAGGTGTGCACAGGTGGGCTCCTGGCGCCCACCTGCTGCCTGAGTCTCAGCCTCAGTGGAGCTCAGAGGATGGATGAGATGCAGCCACTGCTGGGAACTGGGAGAAACGCAATCCCAGACAGGAGCAGCAGACGGTATCCCATTTCCTTCAGGGTTTGACCTGGATACCACAAAACCCTCCAAAACATAGCATGGTGAATAAAGGGTGTCCATAGTAAACTGCCGATGAAGACACACGGAAACCACTGCCCGTCCTGGGCCTTCTTCCTGGCTCCAGGTCCCAGCAGGATGTCAGCCACCAGCCATGGAGGGATGGGTGTGGTATCTCTGAGACTGTGTAGTTTTAGTTTTCTGTGTCAATTGTTGCAAGATGCACGTAACCTACAATTTACCATTTTAGCCACTTTGTGCAATTTGATGGCATTTAGTGCATTTGCAACATTGAATTCGTGTTTAGTGCACAATGGTGTTGTGCAATGATCATGCCAATCAATGATCAAACACTTGTTTGTTTTTTTTGAGACAGAGTCTCACTCTATCACCCAGGCTGGAGTGCAGTGGCACCATCTCGGCTCACTGCAACCTCCGCCTCCCAGGTTCAAGTGATTCTCGTGCCTCAGCCTCCCAAGTAGCTGGGATTACAGGCGCCCGTCACCAAGTTCGGCTAATTTTTGTATTTTTGGTAGAGATGGGGTTTCACCATGTTGACCAGGCTGGTCTTGAACTCCTGGCCTCAAGTGATCCACCCGCCTCGGTCTCCCAAAGTGCTGGGATGACAGGCGTGAGTCATTATGCCTAATGAAACACTTTTATTACCTACAAAGAAATTACACCCAATAGTTATCAGCCCCTCACCCTGCAATCCTCTCCCCACCTGAAGCTTCCAGCAAATACCACTCTGCTATCTGTCTCTCTGCCTATTCTGGGCCTTTCATATAAATGGAGTCATACAATATGAGACCTTTGTGTCTGTCTTTTTAAACTTAGCATCATGTTTCCAAGTTCATTCATGTTGCAGCATGTATGAGAGCTCCAGTCTTTTTTATTGTGCAATCATAGTCTGTCGTATGTGTGAGCTACATTTATGTAAATGCATTCATGCTCCAGTGAATGTTTAAGTTGTTTCTACTTTTTGGCTCTTGTGCATGAAGCTGCTCTTCATTCATTTATTTGTTCATTTGTTTTGAGACGGGGTCTTGCTCTGTCACACAGGCTGGAGTGCAGTGGCATGATCTCAGCTCACTGCAACCTCTGCCTCCCTGGCTCAAGCAGTTCTTTCATCTCAGCCTCCCGAGTACCTGTGACTACAGGTGTGCACCACCCTCAGCTAATTTTTGTATTTTTTGTACAGACTGGGTTTCACCATGTTGCCCAGGCTAGTCTCAAATTCCTAGGCTCAAGTGATCCGCTCACCTTGGCCTCCCAAAGTGCTGGGATTACGGGCGTGTGCCACACTGACCGACCGATGGTGCTGCTATGAATATGATGTGTACATATCTGTTGGAGTCTCAATTCTTTTTTAAATTGTTTTTATTTTTAGTGATGGGGGTCTTAGTGTGTTGACCAGGCAGGCTGGTCTCAAACTCCTGGTCTCAAGTAACCCTCCCATCTTGGCCTCCCAAAGTGTTAGGATTACTGGTGTGAGCCATTATGCCCAGCCCCTATTTTTTTTTTTTTTTTTTTTTTTTGAGATGGAGTTTCACTCTGTTGCCCAGGCTAGAGTGCAGTGGCACGGTCTCAGCTCACTGCAACCTCTGCCTCCCGGATTCAAGCGATTCTCATGCCTCAGTCTCCTGAGTAGCTGGGATTACAGGTTTAGTTTTAGTAGAGACAGGGTTTCACCATGTTGGCCAGGCTGGTCTTGAACTCTTGACCTCAGGTGATCCACGCGTCTCGGCCTCCCAAAATGCTGGGATTACAGATGTGAGCCACTGTGCCTGGCCTCCAATTATTTTCTGTATTTACCCAGGAGTAGAATTGCTGGTCATGCAGTTGAGACTGTTTTATATTGGCTGTACATCAGCTTTCAACCTCCATCCCATCCTGGAATAGAGGTACTGGTGGTTTCATAATTATATCTGACCTTATCAGACCCACTTTTGTTTTTTTGGCTGATTGGTACTCTTTTTTATATGTCTTTCGTCACATTTTATTGACATGTATCTGGGAATGCTTGACTGTGTGGGGTTGGTTGTGTGGAGTGCTCAAAGTGAGAAGAAAGAAAGAAGGAAGGAATGAACGGAAGATGGGAGGGAGGAAAGATAAAAGGAAGCAAGAGAAAGGAAGAGGGGAAGGAGAAGGAGGAGAAGGAGGAGAAGAGGAAGAGGAAGATGAGGAGGGAGAAGGAGACAAAGGAGGAGGAGAAAAAGGAGAAGGAAAAATAGGAGGAGGAGGAGGAGAAAAAGAAAATGGAGGGAGAAGGAGGAGAAAGAGAAGGAACAATAGGAGGAGAAGGAGGAGGAGGAATAGAAAGAGGAGGAGAAAAAGAAAGAAAACTTGGAGGGAGGAGGAGAAAGAGGAGGGAGGAAGAAGGAACTGGAGGTGGAGGAAGGAAGGGTATTCACACCCTGAGAACTCTTTTACATTATCCACACAGATTTCTGTGCAGTTATATGATTAATTCAAGGCTCTAATATAATGTAGCAAAAAAAAAAAAAAAATTCAACAAAATAGAGGGCACTCCTGGACACATTTAAGTTTCACAGGTTGGTGTGGATTTGTGTCTTCTCAGCAGCATGTGAAGGTGTTAGATGGTTTTTTTTAAAAGGAGGAAGAGGAAGAGAATGAAGAGGAGGAGGAAGAGAGTGGGGAGGAGAGTGGGGAGGTCTTGCAGCCCAAGAGATATCTGACATGACCTGGAAGTTACCACTGCACCTGCACCATGGGGAGACTGTTCCGGGTCATTGTTTACCCGTTGTTTAGTCTTTGATGGCTGTCTATGGAGGCGTTCCCAAGTTCGGGCAGGGGGCCCGGCTGTCAGGTCAGGAGGACTCTGAACTAAGTCTTGAATGTTTCCAGGTACACCCCATAAAAAGGGTCTGTCTCAGGACTCCTACAGCTGAGGGAATTTACAAATTCTGCTTCCCATCTTGGTCTGCTAGGTCCAGCCCCCTCACCTGGATGCATTCCTATACCCATACTTGGTGGCTGTGGTCCAATTTTATTCTAAAAGTTTTCACTAGGAACACATGCTCCAACCCTCATCCAAGACTAGAACCTTCCCAGCATGTTCCCAGGGCACCTGCTCAGAGATTTTACCTCATGGGGAGAGAAAGGATGAGATTCTAGAGTGTGTGCTTTATTTATTTAATTTTTTTCTCTAAAGTGAATTGGAAAATGAAAGAATGAATCTCCTCAAACTTCAGTATGGCATGGAATTGGACTATGACAAGAGACGCCGGTGGAATTATAGAGACGTTTTGGAGTTAAGAAATGCTGTGTACCTATGGTTTGACAGAGAGTAGTGGATTCCCTGACATTAGCCTGTGTGACCTGAAATAAAGCTGCAGGTGTCCCATAGCTGAGTAGGATGCGGGATGTCTTAGTGGGGACCACTGAAGGAAATTCTTAGGTGGCAGAGAGTCAGACAGTGGCAGATCAGAAGATTTGGATAGAACCAGGAAACACACATTTAAAAAAATTGCAGTAAGAATACCTAACATGAGATTTATCCTCTCAAGTTTTTTTTTTTTTTTTTTTTTTTTTTTTTTTTTTTTTTTTTTTTTTTTTTTTTGAGACGGAGTCTCGCTCTGTCGCTCAGGCTGGAGTGCAGTGGCCGGATCTCAGCTCACTGCAAGCTCCGCCTCCCGGGTTTACGCCATTCTCTCGCCTCAGCCTCCTGAGTAGCTGGGACTACAGGTGCCCGCCACCTTGCCCGGCTAATTTTTTGTATTTTTTTTTTTTTTAGTAAAGACGGGGTTTCACCGTGTTAGCCAGGATGGTCTCGATCTCCTGACCTCGTGATCCGCCCGTCTCGGCCTCCCAAAGTGCTGGGATTACAGGCTTGAGCCACCGCACCCGGCCTATCCTCTCAAGTTTTTAAGTAAGGAATACAGTATTATTATTACTTGTTAACTCTTTAAAACATTAGAATAGTTTTTGGTGAGCAGGTGGTATTTGGTTACATGGATAAGTTGTTTAATGGAGATTTCTGAGGTTTTGGTGCACCTGTCACCCAAGCAGTGTACACTGTACCCAATGTGTCCTCTTTGATCCCTCACCCCCCTCCCGCCCTTCCCCCTGAGTCCCCAGAGTCCATTATGCCATTCCTGTGCCTTTGCATCCTCATAGCTTAGCTTCTGTTTATAAGTGAGAGCATACGATGTTTGGTTTTCCATCCCTGAATGATTTCACTTAGAATAATAGTCTCCAATTCCATCCAGGTTGCTGCAATTGCCATTATTTCATTCCTTTTTATGGGTGAGTAGTACAGAATACAGTATTATTAACTATAGGCACAGTGTTGTAGACAGCAGATCAGAGCTTATTCGTCATGTGTAACTGAAGCTTTATATCCACAGAACAACTCCCTACTACCCCTCCTTGGAGCACCTGGCAACCACCATTCATCCTCTGCTTCTATGAGTTTGATGAGTTTAGACTCTGTATATAAGTGAGACATGACAGTATTTGTCTTTCTGTGCCTGACTGATTCTGCTTAGCATAATGTGCTCCAGGTTCATCTGTGTTGTTGCCAATCATTGGTTTCCTTTCTTTCTTTCTTTCTTTCTTTCTTTCTTTCTTTCTTTCTTTCTTTCTTTCTTTCTTTCTTTCTTTCTTTTTTTTTTTTTTTTTTTTTTTTTTTTTTGAGACGGAATCTCGCTCTGTCGCCCAGGCTGGAGTGCAGTGGCCGGATCTCAGCTCACTGCAAGCTCCGCCTCCCGGGTTTACGCCATTCTCCTGCCTCAGCCTCCCGAGTAGCTGGGACTACAAGCGCCCGCCACCTCGCCCGGCTAGTTTTTTATATTTTTTAGTAGAGACGGGGTTTCACCGTGTTAGCCAGGATGGTCTCGATCTGCTGACCTTGTGATCCGCCCGTCTCGGCCTCCCAAAGTGCTGGGATTACAGGCTTGAGCCACCGCGCCCGGCCCCCTTTCTTTCTTAAAGCTGAATAGTATTCCACTGTATATATACATGACATTTTCTTTACCCAGTCTTCCATCCACAGACACTTGGTCTCCATGCCCAGGCTATAGTGAATGATGCTGCAGTGAACATGGAGGTGCAGATAGATGTCTGTTTGAGATCTTGATTTTATTTCACTTGGACCAATACGAGTAGGGCTGCTGGGTCACATGGTAGATTTGTTTTTAATTTTTTGAGGAACAGGAAATGGGCATTTTTTAAAACCACATCTGGAAGAGGGGAGGAGCCTTGAGTTAATTTCCAGCACCTTCCTGTACGTTCTTTTCCGGTAGTTGTGCATAGTGTATCATACATAAGTGAACTACTTTGCACACTGTATAGTTTAATCTTCCCTTACCTTTGGAAACAACTTGGTCTCAAAAAGCTTATCTGTGTTGTCTTTGAAATAAGATTTGGGTACAGTCTGTACAGTTAAACCATGTGAATTCAGTAACTTGCAGCTATTGCTTTTGGTGTCCTTATAAAAGGAAGAAACAGAGGCTTGATCCTGACCTAGTTCTTGATATGATTTCGCTCTGTGTTCCCACCCAAATCTCATGTTGAATTGTAATTCACAATGGTGGGAGGTGATTGGATCATGGGGGTGGATTTCCTCCTTGGTGTTCTCGTAGTGAGTGAGTTCTCACAAGATCTGGTTGTTTAAAACTGCGTGACACTTCCCGCTTTGTGCACTCTCGCTCTCTCCTGCTGGGCATGTGAAGATTGTGCCTGCTTCCCCTTTGCCTTCCACCATGATTGTCAGTTTTCTGAGGCCTCCCCACCCATGCCTCCCGTACAGCCTGTGAAACTGTGAGCCAATTAAACCTCTTTTCTCCAGAAATTACTCCGTCTTAGATATGTCTTCATAGCAGTGTGAGAATGGATGCATACAGCTCTATCGAGTCAGAGAGTCCCGACTTCAGGCATTCCTGTACTGGCAAAAAACCCTGACCATATTAGTCTGCTAGGTCCCACAGTGCTCAGAAATTTATTTCCTCACAGTTCTGCAGGCTGGAAGTCCAAGAACAGGACGCTGTTAAGATTGGGGTCTGGTGAGGACTCTTTTCCTGGCTGGCAGACGACCACCTTCTCGCTGTATCCTCACATGGCCTTTCCTTTGTCCTAAAGCAGAAAGGCAGCAGTGGAGACAGAGAGAGGCGAGAAAGAGAGAGAATGAAGGAACTGTGGTTGTCTAGGGTTGGCAGGAGAAGAAATGGGGAATTGTTTAGCGGGTGTAGAGTTTCAGTTATGCAAGACATATAAGCTCTGATCTACTGTACAGAATCATGCCTACAGTTAACAATACTGTATTGTGTACTTAAGTATTTAAGAGGGTAAATCTCATATTAAGGGCTCTTATCACAATGAGAGAGAGAGAGAGAGAGATCTGTCTTCATCTTCCTATGAGGACACCAGTCCTATAGGATGAGGGCACCACTCTTATGAGCTCATTGGGTCTTTATTATATGCCAATAGACTCTATCTCCAAATACAGCCACATTAGGGTTAGGGTTTCCCCATGTGAATTTTGAAGGAACATGGTTCAGTCCATAGCACCTGCTCCAGCCTGGAACAATGTGCTCTCTTTCCTTTAGCTGATGGTCTTGATGGAGTAGGAAGAACTTCATCGTCATCCTGTACAGCACCCGCAGACGCTGGGACTTCTCTAGTGGGATGCAGCCTGTTTCCAAAGTAAGTAAGTGAAAGTCGGGGCACAGTGGCTCATGCCCATAACCTTAGCTCTCTGGGAGGCTGAGGACAGAGGATTCCTTGAGCCCAGGAGTTTAAGACCAGTTTGGACAACATAGTGAGACCCTGTCTTTACCAAAATTTGAAACTAGCCAGATACAGTGGTGCATGCCTGTGGTCCCAGCTACTTGGGAGGCTGGGAGGTGGGAGGATTACTTGAGACTGGGTGTTTGAGGTTACAGTGAGTTATGATTGTGCCACTACACTGCAGCCTGAGCAACAGAAGGAGACCCTGTCCCCCAATCCCCCCCCCCCCAAAAAAGTAAGTGAAAACTGGCTGGGCGCGTGGCTCACGCCTGTAATCCCAGCACTTTGGTAGGCCAAAACGGGTGGATCACGAGTTCAGGAGATGGAGACCATTCTGGCTAACACAGTGAAACCCCATCTCTACTATTAGCCGGGCATGGTGGTGGGCGCCTGTGGTCCCAGCTACTCGGGAGGCTGAGGCAGGAGAATGGCATGAACCCTGGAGGCGGAGCTTGCAGTGAGCCCAGATCACTCCACTGCACTCCAGCCTGGGCGACGGAGCAAGACTCTGTTTCAAAAAAAAAAAAAAGTAAGTGAAAACTTCAGGGACATGCTGGGACAGGTTTGAAAACTCATGGTTTTCTCCCCTGGTCACCCAGCACTGGAAGCTCTATATGCTTGAGGTACTTTCAGGTGTTTCTGACCACGTGATAAGTAGAATTATCTTTTCACACCATTGATTGTTTGCTAGTTCTAGCTAGGATATAATTGGTGTGCCACTTACCTGCACTTTTTTCATGATGAGGCCAATGTTATTATCTTATAAATAAGTATGGATCTTAATTTATAAACTTTCTGCTAATTCTATATTACCCTTCCCTTCTACGTCTATCGGGTTTCTGCGTTATCTTCTAGGAAACCCAGGAAAGATTGTAAAGTCAATAAGATTTAAACATCTTTCAAATTCCCAATGGCTTGACAGAAATATTTGTTTGCAAAAATTTCCCCAAAGAGGTGCAGAGATAAATCTTTTAAGATGAAGCCATGCGAAAATATAAAGGAAGGGCTGGGCGCGGTGGCTCACGCCTGTAATCCCAGCACTTTGAGAGGCCAAGGTGGGCGCATCACTTGAGATCAGGAGCTTGAGACCAGCCTAGCCAACATGGTGAAACCCCATCTCTACTAAAAATACAAAAATTAGCCAGGTGTGGTGGCACATGCCTGTAATCCCATCTACTCGGGAGGTTGAAGCAGAATTGCTTGAACCTAGGAGGCAGAGGATGTAGTGAGCTGAGATTGCACCACTGCACTCCAGCCTGGGAAACAGAGTGAGACTGTCTCAAAAAAGAAAAAAAATATATAAAGGAAGACTGGTATCTGTTTGTCTGTTGAGTATTGGACAATGCAGGGATGGGGAAGATAGGATTGTCTCTACTCTTAACTTTCTTTATAAATTAAACATTTTTTGGAGATGAGGTCTTCCTCTGTTGCCCAGGCTGGAGTGCAGTTGTGCAATCATGGTACACTGCAGCCTTGACTTCCTGGGCTGAAGCAATCCTCCCAGCTTAGCCTCCTGAGTTCCTGGGACCACAGGTGTGCTCCACCATGCCCAGTTTTTTAATTTTTGCAAGGATGGGGTGGTACTGTGTTGCTCCAGTGGTCTTGAGCTCCTGGGCTCTAGTGATCCTCTTCCCTTGGCCTCCCAAAATGCTGGGATTACATGCATGAGCTACTGTGCCTGGCCCTGGCTCTTAACTTTTGGGGTACCTGAAGTGATGCCTACCGTAGGCTTTGAGAGTTAGGAGAAGACTAACTTTTTCTGTATGGAGAGGAAATTTATAGAACTTGAAACTCACCATTTTGTTATTTTTATTATTTATTTTTTTATTTTTGAGACAGAGTCTCACTCCATCGCCCAAGCTGGAGTGCAGTGATGCAATCTTGGCTCACTGCAACCTCTGCCTCCTGGGTTCATGCAATTCTCCTGCCTCAGCCTCCTGAGTACCTGGAATTACAGGCACCCACCACCATGCCCGGCTAGTTTTTGTATTTTTAGTAGATACGGGGTTTCACGATGTTGGCCAGGCTGGTCTCGAACTCCTGACCTCAGGTGATCCACCCACCTTGGACTCCCAAAGTGCTGGGATTACAGGTGTGAGCCACAGCGCCCAGTGAAATTCACCATTTCAAAATGTACAACTCAATGAGATTTAGTATGTTCACAACCACATCTCTATCTAGTTCCAGAACATCTTCATCGTTCCAAAACGAGACCCTGTACGCACTAGCAGTCACTTCCCATTCCGCCTCCCCAGCCTCTAATGACCATGTATTTTCTGTCTCTGTGGATTTGCCTATTTTGGACACTTTATAGAAATGGCATGACTTAGCACGTGGTCTTTTGTGTGTGGCTTGTTTTGCTGAGTGTGGTGTTACTCAGGTGCACCCACACTGGAACCTGTGTGCGAGCCACATTCCTCCCTAGGGCTGCATCATGTTCCCTTGTGTGGATGGACCACGTTGTGTTTGTCTTCATCTACTCATGGTCATTTGGGTTGATTCCACTTGAGATGTTTTTTAACCTACGACTCGGGACACCTGGACTAGGTTATTCATGATTGCTTCCAAATCTGCGATCTTAGATTTAAATAAATAGCAGTGTGCCTTTTGGATCATATGTGCTAGTACCGTGTGAAGCATATCAATAGATAGGAAGAAGAAGTTTAAAGAAGAGAAGATACAGACGGGCTGTGAAAAGTACCTGGGAAGAAATTGAAACTGCAACAGGGAAATAATGATACAGTTTTTGGTGTGCAATGGATTATAAAAGGCGCTATACAACTGAGAGAAGGTGCCCTAATTGTGTTCAGAGGATGAGAAGGTACCCAGGTGTGAGCCTGGCGTTAAATCTTCAACCCACTACTTCTTCATTATTTTATTAAAACAAAACTTCAATGCATTTCAAATCATTGTCTTTTCCACATTAGGTAAAATTACATGCTATTTTTCATTTGAAGTATTTTTGGTTTTTGGTGGAGTAATGCTCTTATGGGTATTTCTAACTTTCTTTGTTCATTTATTTATTTATTTGAGACAGGGTCTCTCTGTGTCACCCAGGCTGGAGTGCAGTGGCGTGGTCTCAAGTAGCTGGGATGAAAAGCACACACTACCATGTCCAGCTAATTTTTTATTTTTATTTTTTGAGATAGAGTCTCACTCTGTTGCCCAGGCTGGAGTGCAGTGCTGCAATCCTGGCTCACTGCAACCTCCACTTCTCGGGGTCAAGAAATTCTCCTCCTTCAGCTACCTGAATAGCTGGGATTACAGGCATCTACCACCAAGTTCGGCTAATTTTTGTATTTTTCATAGAGACAGGGTTTTACCATGTTAGCCAGGTTGGTCTCGAACTCCTGGCTTCAAGTGATCTGCCCACCTCGGCCTCCCAAAGTGCTGGGAATATAGGCATGAGCCACTGTGCCTGACCAATTTTTTAAACATTTAAGTTAAATTAAAATGATTTAATTTTTAATTTTTTAAATGTTTATTTTAGACTCAGGGGTACATGCGCAGGTTTCTGACCTGGGTATATCACATGATGCTGAGGTTTGGGCTCCTAATGGACCTGTCACCCAGGTAGTGAGCCTAGTACCTGATAAGTACCTTCCAGCCCTTGTCGCCCTCCCTTCCTCTCCCCTCTAGCAGTCCCCAGAGTCTATTGTTCTCATCTTTATGTCCATGGGTACCCAATGTTTAGCTCCCACTTGTAAATGAGAAGATGCGTTATTTGACTTTCTGTTCCTGCCTTAATTTCCTTAGGATGATGGCCTCCAGCTCCATCCATTTTTCTGCAAAGGACATGATTTTGTTCTTTTTATGGCTGTGTAGTATTCCTTGGTATAGATGTACCATATTTTCTTTATCCAGTCTGCCATGGATGGGCACCTGGATTGATTCCATGTCTTTGCTATTGTGAATTGTGCTGTGATGAACATATGTGTCCATGTGTGTTTTTGGTAGAATGATTTATTTTCTTTTGGGTAGAAACTATTGTTTGTTTTTAACAACTTTATTGAGATATAGCTTACATACGATATCATTTACCCATTTAATGCATGCAATTCAGTGTTTTGCAGTATATTCAGAGTTGTGCAGCCATCACCACTATCAGTTTTAGAGCATTTGATTTCTTTTTTTTTTTTTCTTTTTTTTTTGGAGACAGAGTCTTGCTCCGTCGCCAGGCTGGACTGCAGTGGCATGATATCAGCTCACTGCAGTCTCCACCTCCCAGGTTCCAGCAATTCTCCTGCCTCAGCCTCCTGGGTAGCTGAGATTAAGGCACGCGTCACCATGCCCAGCTAATTTTTGTATTTTTAGTAGAGACAAGATTTCACCATGTAGCCCAGACTGGTCTCGAACTCCTGACCTCAGGTGATCGCCTGCCTAGGCCTCCTGAAGTGCTGGGATTACAGGCGTGAGCCACTGCGCCCCGCCGAGCATTTGATTTCTTCGGTAAGACACTTTGTACCCTTTAGACATAACCACCCTAACACCCCTTGCCCCCATCCCTAAGCAACCACGAATCTACTTTCCATCTTTAGAGACTTCCTTGTTTTGAATTATCCTATACATGGGATCATGCAGAACACAGCGTGTTATGACTGGCTTCCGTCACTTAGCAAAATGCCTCAAGGTTCACTCATGTGGCAGCCTGTGTCAGAGTTTCAGTCATTTTTAGGGCTGAAGAATATTCCATGATATGGATGGACCACATTGAGTTTACACATTCATTTGCTGACAGGCCATTTGAGGTTGTTACCACCTTTAGGCTACTATGAACAATGCTGCTGTGAATGTGTGTTTCAGAGTTTACGTGAACACGTTTTCATTTCTCTTGGAGATATACTTCGGAGTGGAAACCCACCATGTTTTAGCTGTGAAATATCAGACTTGTCTTAATGTCTCTAAACGTTTGTGTCCACATTTATAAAATGCAGTAGTACTTTCCTGGTAGGATTTGGGTGACAATTATATGATTGTCGTTTGCAAAGAAGAAGTGGATGGCACATCATGAGTGCTTCAACAATCACAGCTATGGCTATTATTTGTAAAAATAAATTTGCAGAAAGGGAAAGCCCGTATAATGAAGGGGATAGATAAATGCTTGAAAGCACAGAAGAGTTTACCATGGATTCACATTCCTTTGTTGAGGGTTGAATTGTATGCTCAACTAAGATAGGTTGAAACCTGAACCCCCAGTACCTGTAAATGGGGCCTTATTTGGAAATCGGGTCTTCACAGATGTACTGAAGGATGTGTGTGATGTAAGTGATGCAGATGTAGGTTAAGGATCTGAAGATGAGCTCATCCTGGATTAGGATGGGCCCTGAGTCTCCTGACAAGTATCCTTTTAAGAGACAGAAGAGGAGACAGGCACAGAGAAGGAGGCCGCATGGGAAGGCAGGGACTGGAGTGATGCGGCCACAAGCCCAGGGACACCGGGAGCCCCTAGGAGCTGGAGAAGCAGGAAGGATCCTCCACTTGAGCCTCTCAAAGGAACCAAACACAAATGCAATTGATTGAATAGTGATCCCCCCAAAATACGTTCAATTCCTAACCCCTTTAAATTTACAGAACCTGTGAATGGGATCTCATTTGGAACTAGAGTCTTTGCAGATGTTATTAGTTAAGGATTCCAAAATGAGCTCATCTTGGGTTAGGGAGGGTCCTGCATCCAATGACAGGTATCCTTCTAAGAGACAAAAGAGGAGACACAGACACAGAGGAGAAGGCCGAGTGGAGATGGAGGCAGAGACTGGAGCGATGCGGCCAGAAGCCCAGGGATGCCTGGAGCCCTCAGAAGCTGGGAGAGGCAGGAAGGAGCCTCCCCTAGAGCCTCCGGAGGGAGCGCAGCCCCGACATTCCTTGATTTCAGACTCCTGGCCTCCAGGACCAGGAGATGATAAACTCTGGTGGTTTTAAGCTGCTCAGGTTGTGATACTGTATTACAGCAGCCTCGGGAAAGTCACTTGGGGTAAACACGTTTGACACCCAAGAAGTGCTTCTTGCTGGGCGCAGTGGGCTCACACCTGTAATCCCAGCACTTTGGGAGGCCAAGGTGGATGGATCACTTGAGGCTAGGAGTTCGAGACCAGCCTGGCCAATATGACGAACACTCCCCCACTGCCATCTCTACTAATAATACAAAAATTAGCTGGGTGTGGTAGTGCACACTTGTAATCCGAGCTACTTGGGAGACTGAGGCATGAGAATCTCTTGAACCCTGGAGGCGGAGGTTGCAATGAGCCAAGATTGTACCACTGCACTCCAGCCTGGGCAACGAGAGCAAAACTCCATCTTAAAAAAAAATAAAAAAGGCCGGGTGCGGTGGCTCAAGCCTGTAATCCCAGCACTTTGGGAGGCCGAGACGGGTGGATCACGAGGTCAGGAGATCGAGACCATCCTGGCTAACACGGTGAAACCCCGTCTCTACTAAAAAATACAAAAAAATTAGCCGGGCGAGGTCGCGGGCGCCTGTAGTCCCAGCTACTCGGGAGGCTGAGGCAGGAGAATGGCGTGAACCCGGGAGGCGGAGCTTGCAGTGAGCTGAGATCTGGCCACAGCACTCCAGCCTGGGTGACAGAGCGAGACTCCGTCTCAAAAAAAAAAAATAAAATAAAATAAATAAATAAATAAATAAAAAATAAAAAATAAAAAAGATAAAAGGTCTGGCCCAGATAGAATTCATGGGGTGTTTCCTTCCTTCCTCCTTTACAAAAAGAACATCAAAACAGTAGCAAGATGCCACCAATGTTTCCTATCGTCTGGGGCACCCCATTGGAGCTCTGATTTAGTTTATTTGGACTGCTATGACAAAATACCATACAATGAATGACTTTTAACCCATTTCCTGTTTAGAAAAAAAAAAAGGACAGCTTGCTGCCTGCACTCATTTAATTTCACATAAACACGCTCGCTCCTTGAGGCTGAAGGAAATCTAACTGATTTTCAACGTGAAAATAAAATACAAAAATTGTTCTTGGAGTTATTTCTAAACAGAACTTGTGTCTCATCCTAATGTAAAATCATATACATTTCTGTTACATTGGGATTAGAGACAAGAGTATTCTCGGGGCAAACGGGAAAGGGGTTAAACAAAAGACATTTATTGCTCACAGCTCTGGAGTCCAGGATCAAGGTGTGGCACACTCAGTGTCTGATGAGGGCTTCCTGGTTCATAGACTTGGCACCTTCTCGCCGTGTCCTCACATGGTGGAAAAGGCGAAGGAGCTCTCTGAGGTCCCTTTTATAAGGGCACTAGTGCCATTCATGAGGCTCCTGACTTCATCACATTCCAAAAGCCTCACCTCCTAACATCATCACCTTGGGGGTTCAATTTTGATTTGGGGGTAACATAAATCCTGTCTTTAGCAAGCTCTATCAATGCAAGTCATTGTTTGACTACATATTTCATCAAAATCACTTTGCCCCAATGTTGTACAACTAAGGTCATTTTTTTCTTCTCAAAAAAGGTTTTTTAATTTTTTTCTTTTTGGTCTCCCTAAAATGGTAACTACTGGTGTAGTTGTGGATCATGAGTTTTTGGGAAGTGGGCAAGCTACAAAATACAAATCACTAAGTACCAGAAGCAAAGCCTGAACTTTATCATTTTTAGTTGCCTTTTCACATGGGAGACTGTTGTACATCATTTACAGGCATGAGTTTTGCGTGAAACTGTGAACCCAACTGCCTACTTAAAAGTAAGAATTGTTAAAGGATACTAAGTTACAGTTAGAGAGTGGGAATAAGTTCTAGTGTTCTATAGCACTGTAGGATGACTCTAGGCAACAATAATATGCAGTTTCAAGTAGCCGAGAGGATATTAAATGTTGCCAACACAAAGAAATGGTACATGTGTGAGATGATGAATATGCCAATTAGCCTGCTGTGACCACTATACATTATATATATATTGAAATATCACTGTGTATCCCAGGAATGTGGGGAATGTGGACAGTTATTATATATCAATGGAAACAACAAAATTCTTTAAAAAGGATTTGGCAGGATGGATTTTTATGTATTTATTTATTGAGATGGAGTCTCTGTCGCCAAGGCTGGAGTGCAGTGGCACCATCTCGGCTCACTGCAACCTCCACCTCCCAGGTTCAAGCAATTCTCCTGCCTCAGCCTCCCGAGTAGCTGGGATTACAGGCACACGCCACCACACCTGGCTGATTTTTGTATTTTTAGTACAGACGGGGTTTCACCATGTTGGCCAGACTGGTCTCAAACCCCTGACCTCAGATGATCCATCCACCTTGGCCTCCCAAAGTGCTGGGATTACAGGCGTGAGCCACCATGCCCAGCCTCTTTTTTTATTTTTAAAAATTGACAAATAAAAATTGCATATATTTATGGTGTACAATATGATGTTTTGAAATACATGCACATTGCAGAGTGGCTAAATTGAACTTGTTAACATATGTGTCACCTTATATATGTATCTTTTATGTGTGTGATGAGAATATTTAAAATCTGCTCTCAGTGATTTTCAAGTATGCAACACATTGTTGTGAACTATAGTCCCCATATTACACAGTGGATCCCTTGAACTTATTCCTCCTAACTCAAATTTTATTTGTTTTTGAAATAAAAGTGTTGGCTGGGTGTGGTGTCTCACGCCTATAAACCCAACACTTTGGGAGGCCTAGGCAGGCGGATCACCTGAGGTCAGCGGTTCGAGATCAGTCAACATGGTGAAACCCCATCTCTACTAAAAATACAAAAATTAGCCGGGCGTGGTGGCACGCGCCTGTAATCCCAGCTACTCGGGAGGCTTGGGCAGGAGAATCGCTTGGACCTGGGAGGTGGAGGTTACAGTGAGCCAAGATCACACCACTGCACTCCAGCCTGGATGACAGAGTGAGATTCATCTCAAAAAAAGAAAAAGAACGTGTCTCCCCTGTGTTAAACATGGATCAGGTTTCCTTGGCTCTTTTTCTAACATAATTCTAATTGTCTTTTTTCTGCAAAAAGCAGAGAAAGAAAATGAGGCTGGGTGTGGTAGCTCATGCCTGTAATCACAGGACTTTGAGAAACTGATGCAGGAGGAGCGCTTGAGCCCAGGAGTTTGATACCAGCCTAGGCAACACAGCGAGACTCCATGTCTACAAAAAATAAAAAATTAGCTGAGTGTGTTTGCATACACCTATAGTC
The DNA here is from genome assembly GCF_007565055.1 of Rhinopithecus roxellana. Lineage (NCBI taxonomy): Eukaryota > Metazoa > Chordata > Mammalia > Primates > Cercopithecidae > Rhinopithecus > Rhinopithecus roxellana. The sequence goes on along the minus strand of NC_044555.1, from coordinate 131,136,627 downwards.
TCAGATACTTGGGAGGCTGAGGTGAGGCGATTGCTTGAGCCTAGAAGTCTGAGTACAGACTGGGCAACCCATTGAAACCCCATGTCTACGGAAAATTTTTAAAAATAGCTGCGTGTGGTGGCACACGCCTGTAGTCTCAGCTACTCAGGAGGCTGAGGAGTTCAGGACCAGCCTGGGCAACATTGTGAGACCCCATCTCTACAAAATATTAAAAATTAGCTGAGCGTGGTGGCACGCACCTGTAGCCCCAGGTACTAGAGAGGCTGAGGCAGGTGGATTGCTTGAGCTCAGGAGTTTGAGGCTGCAGTGAGCTGCGATTGCACCACTGCACTCCAGCCTGGATGACAGAGCGAGACCCTGTCTCTATCTCTGTCTCTGCCTCTCTCTCTCTCTTTTTTTTCTTACACCAACTTCGGTACATTCTCAAACCTTTTAATCATTCACCCTTGAAGTACTGGTTTGTCATGTTCTGAAGCTCCCTGTGATGGGATGGGTTTCTGATCACCCTTGGGCTGTATTGGGCTGATATCTTTTAAATATCCCTGCATTTAGATTGGTTCCTGATAGGGAAACTTCATGTTTATTTCACATGTAGGCTAATTGTTTGGTCTGCCTGCGAGCCCTGAGAAATGATGAAGGAAAACCACACCTGTTTCTGCTTTCTCACTTGCAGTGAGAGAGTTCCTGGGAGAGATGCAGTCTCCAGAGGGTTCATTATCGGCCCCAGCTGCTGATGTGCTATCAGCCTGCAGAGGAGAGAGCCCTGGGGCTTCACTAACCAGAGGCTGGAGGTGCTATGCACCAGCTCCAGTGAGATCGGGGTTTTCATTTTCATCCAACACTTTCAATCCAGTTTCTGATGAAAGGGCTTCTTCCAGTCACCAGAGAAAGTGAGTTTGTATGTTCTTCCTCCAGAGTATTGCTGTGTGGTTCATGAATAGGGTTGCTTATGACAAAATATTAACTTTGGCAGTTTTGGAGAAAAAAGACAAATAAAATAATGCATTCCTGGGAGAGGGGTGCAGCACATGGCCTGTGATGGGGCACAGGGACAGGTGCCTGGAAATCAGGGGTCAAAGGTGAGCCTCTGAAACCTTGGCTCTCTTTCTATTCTGCATGCCTTCACTGCCCTTCCTTTACAAAGATAACAAGTCTCTATGTGTTTAGAAATTGTGGCACAGTGTGTGTCGTTTTAGAAATTGTGGCACAGTGTGTGTCGTTTTAGAAATTGTGGCAAACAGTGTGTGTCGTTTTAGAAATTGTGGCACAGTGTGTGTTGTTTTAGAAATTGTGGCAAACAGTGTGTGTCGTTTTAGAAATTGTGGCTCACGCCTGTAATCTCAGCACTTTGGGAGGGTAAGGCGGGAAGATCGCTTGAGCCCAGGAGTTCAAGACCTGCCTGGCCCACATAGCAAGACCCATCTCAAAAAAAAATTGTGTGGCAAAGTATACATAAGACAAAATTGACCATTTTAGCTATTTTTCAAGTGTACAGTTGAGTGGCATTAAGTGCACTCATATTGTGCAACCGTCACCACCATCCACCTCTGGAAATTCTCCATCTTCCCCCATGAAACTCTGTCTCCATTAAACACTAACTCCCCATTCTCTACTCCCCCAGCCCCTAGTAACCACCATATTACTGTCTCCATGAATTTGCCTACTCTAGAGGTACTCATATACGCGAATCATGCAATGTATGTCCTTTAGAGTGTATTTCTTGCTTTCTTTTTTTTAAATGTCAACTTTTATTATAGCTTCAGGGGGCACATGTCTGGGTTTGTTACATGGATATAATGCGTGATGCTGAGGTCTGGGGTATGAATGATTCTGAAGCAGTGTCATTCATCTAGGGTGATACCTGAGGTTTGTTGTCTCGCGCTGGGGATATCAAGGATGTGGATACACAAGAAGTGAGGTTAAGGACAGAGGTTTAATAGGTGAAGGAACAAGAAGAGCTGTCTCCTGCAGAGAGGGGGTCCTGAGTGGGTTTTCTGGTCTGCAACAAAATGCAATGGGTTTTATAGATGAGCTTGATGAGGCGGTGTCTGATTTACATAGGGTGCAAGAGATTGGTTGGACCAGGTGTGTCATTTGCATAGGGCACAAAAAAACTGGTTAGGGCTAGGCATGCTATTTGCATAGGGCACCAAAACCTGGCCACCTTCACTCTAATCTTTTATTATGCAGATGGGTTCTCTACCTGGCTGACACTGTGTTGCCGGTTCCTTTAAGGTACACGTGGTGACAAAGAAAAGGGAAGATGGAGCCTCCATGTTGAACGTGCCTGGCCCCCAGATAGCCCTTTTCTATTGGCACAGCTGTCGGCATTCAACTGTGCAAGCTTCCAGCTTGCTTATCTATGTCTGCAGTGTGATTTTTCAGGCTGCTCTTTGTTAGAAATGATTTTGGAGCTGCTTTTTGTTAAAAGAGAAATTCCGCCAAGGACTCTTTTACCCTCACTATCTGCCTGAATAATTTCTTTCTAGCTCCTATATGAATCCCATCACTCAGGTGGTGAGCACAGTACCCAAAAGGCACTCTTCCAGCCCTGTCCCCTTCCCCTCCTCTCCCCTCTAGTAGTCCCCAGTGTCTATGGTTTCCATCTTTATGTCCATGAGTACCCAATGTTTACTGCCCACTTTATAAGTGAGAATATGCCATCTTTGGTTTTCTGTTCCTGCATTAATTTGCTTAGAATAATGGCCTCCAGCTGCATCTTTGTTGCTACAAAGTACATGATTTTATTCTTTTTTATGGCTGTGTAGTATTCCATGGTGTATATGTACCACATTTTCCTTATCCACTCCACATGGATGGGCACCAGGGTTGATTCCGTGTCTTTCCTATTGTGAGTAGGGCTGCAATGAACATGTGCGTGCAGGTGTCTTTATGGTAGAAGAAATGTATTTTTCCTTGGGTATATAAGCAGTAATGGGATTGCTGGGCCGAATGGTAGTTCTAAGTTCCTTGAGAACTCTCCAAACTGCTTTTCACTGCAGCCGAATTAATTTACATTTCTATCAAGAGTGTATTTCTGTGTTTAGCATCCATGCTTTGAGTTTGCCAGAAGATGCTGGATTTTATTCTACCCTGGGAGTAGTGGCGCATGTATCTGATTCTTCCACTTTCAAGTTGTTCACTGGAGCTGGGGTTTTACACTAGGCAGTGATGACTGAGGACCCCAAGATGAATCTTGGAATTCAATCTCAGAATGTGGCAGAGGCTACATCCCCATGACCCAGCACGAAGAACATGCCTCCTGCATCTCATTGCTGAGGAGAAAGTGGCTTTTACAGATAGTTACAGGCACCAATGATTCTACTTCCCTGAAAAGCTGTCTATTTTTTCCATGCCGTTCTGAAGTATAGTTGCTGGAGGATTTGCATAGACCAAAATGTAGGCTTACATTAGGTTGGTGCAAACATAATTGCAGTTTTTGCTATTAAAAGTAATGGCCAGACTGGGCGCAGTGGCTCATGCCTGTAATCTCAGAAATTTGGGAGGTCAAGGTGGGCAGATCACTTGAGGTCATGAGTTCGAGACCAGCCTGCCCAACATGGTAAAACCCCATCTCTACTAAAAATACAAAAAAGGCCGGGCGCGGTGGCTCAAGCCTGTAATCCCAGCACTTTGGGAGGCCGAGACGGGCGGATCACGAGGTCAGGAGATCGAGACCATCCTGGCTAACACGGTGAAACCCCATCTCTACTAAAAAATACAAAAAACTAGCCGGGCGAAGTGGCGGGCTCCTGTAGTCCCAGCTACTCGGGAGGCTGAGGCAGGAGAATGGCGTGAACCCAGGAGGCGGAGCTTGCAGTGAGCCGAGATCCGGCCACTGCACTCCAGCCTGGGCCACAGAGCGAGACTCCGTCTCAAAACAACAAAAAACCAAAAAGTTAGCTGGGCATGGTGGTGTGTGCCTGCGGTGCCAGCTACTTGGGAGGCTGAGGCACAAGAATCGCTTGAGCCCAGGAGGCAGAGGCTGCAGTGAGCTGAGATCCGGCCACTGCACTCCAGCCTGGGCAACAGAGCGAGACTCCATTTTACTCACACACACACACACCACAGCCAAAACTGCAATCACTTTTGCACCAACCTAGTATAATCGGGGAATTCCTGGTTACTTTTTTATTCCACAAAAAAGTCTGCTCCCACTGGGGCGATGTGCCATAGGAGGGCAGGTTAGAACTGTGAAGCTTCAAGAAGACCCTATATCCTGTGAGTGTCCTTGGCATTCATTCTGCAGGTCATTATCAGTCTTGAGGAGGTTGCTACAACAGCCTATGGAATGAGAGAGCATTGCTATGTCAGGAAGTATTTTTCTGCCTCTTTCTCTACCTTAAAAGGATATGCTCAGAATGAGTTGAAATATGGCCATTTCTTTCCCCTGAAATTGAGAGCCAGTTGTTTACTTGGAATCATTCAATGTCTCCATTGGTTTTGGGTTAGACTGTTTTGAAAAGAGGATTCTACTACCAAACACTCATAAGATGGCTTTGAGCAGAAACAAGGTTGGATCAACCGGTGTGTACAAACTTCTTGGCTTTACAGTATTTCTTTGGACATTCTTGGGCTTAAAATATGGCCACACCTCTGCAGTGGCAGGTCAAAGAGCCTCTGTCCCAGACCTAAGCTCTCTGGATGCCACACTCCAGACTGGGATTCCCAATCTCCTCATGGTTCATGTTGGCAATGCCTGACCCAGGACGTTATCTTGCCACTGAGACCAGCGTCCTTCTTCTTTGCCAGTTCCTGTATCTGTTATTGAATATTTTGAACAGCATCGGGTATTTTGTTGAATATTGAATATTTATTGAATATACTGAATATCTTGAATAACAATACAAGCAGAAATAAATATTGGGACTTTGTTCTCGTTGACAGTCTCAGATCTCAGTTCCGGCCATATGAGTCTTGGGCCGTTCATCATTATGAAGACTCTACAAAGTAAGATGGGTGTATGGTGAAGAATAATCAAAGGTAAATAAAGGCACCATCTCGAAGTGGACTTGCCATGTCCCATGGAAGCACGAATGTGTTGAGTCTTTTGTTGTTGAAAATGGTTCTAGGCTGGGCACAGTGGCACACGCCTATAATCCCAGCACTTTGGGAGGCCAAGGTGGGTGGATCACCTAAGGTCAGGAGTTTGAGACCAGCCTGGCCAACATGACAAAACTGCGTCTCTACTAAAAATACAAAAATTAGCTGGGCATTGTGGCGGGCGCCTGTAATCCCAGCTACTGGGGAGGCTGAGGCAGGGAGAATGGCTTGAACCCGGGAGGTAGAGGTTGGGTGACAGAGCCAGACTGTCTCCAGAGGGGAGGAGGGGAGGGGAAAGGGGAGAGGGGAGAGGGGAGAGGGGAGGGGAGTTCTAGCATCCCCAAGTCTGCTCCTGAGAATGTGGCTTGAGAAGGAAGGTGGATTCTTTCAGTGGTGTTCACAGAGCAACTGAAACTTTAGATTTCTCAGAATGAGATAGTTTACTAAAGCCTACCTATCTGAAAACATAAACATTTATTCATCAAGGGTGCCCTTTAAGCCATAAACAAACAACCACCAACCACCAAACCCACAAACAAAAGACAAAACAGAACAAAACCAAACATCCAACAAATAAACAAACAAAAAACTTGCCCTGAGACAAGCCACAGAACTTTATTTTGGGAAAAGAAAACATTTTTTTGTTGGTCAAACTATCAGCTGCTATGAAATACTCTTAGAGATGTTTATCCTGAGCTAGTTTTTTTTGTGGGGAGGTGCTGTTTACATGCTATGTTAAAAATAACATGCAAAAATTCACAGACATTAATGATGATGGATATACAAACAACGAGAATAATGATATTGGTATACATCATATGAGTGAAAAAAAAAAGTTGATGGTGGTGATGACAATACAATCGAAACTGCTTTTGCTCCGTGGAAAGCCCTTTGAGATAGAGATCCCCGCTGTGCAGTTTGCGGTGTATTTGCCTAAAACGCCATCTGGCTGCTACATAGAGGAAGAACACTGTTTGCTTTTCTGGCCTTTATTTTCATAATTCTTCAAGTTCTCTTTATGCTCCCAAAAATTCTACATAATCCCATTTTGAACACTGCATTCATTCTTTTTTTTTCTCTTAGAAAACAATAAGGGTTTTCATTAAGAAGTAAGTCATAAGACTCAAGAGAACAAATAAAACTCTTAATAGGTCTCCCTCCCTCCCTCTCTCTGCAGGCTGGGGGTGGATTCAAATGAAATTTTGCTTGAGAAAGCAGCCTGTTCGCTTCAGAAAACTGAATATTTTATTCAAAAAAGGTTAATTTTGCAGAATCAATTTGTCACACCTTTGCATCATTCACACTACCTTCCCTGCCCCATTATTTAGAGAACTCTAAGAAACATAATCTATATATGGACATAAAGTTGGGAACAGTAGATACTGGGTAATACTAGAGGATGGAGAGATGGAGGGGTCAGGCCAAAACACTACCTGTTGGGTGCTATGTTCAGTACCTGGGTGATGGGATCATCTGTATTCCAAATCTCAGTGTCACACGATATACCCATGAAACAAACCTGCACCTGTACCACCCAAACCTAAAATAAAAGGTAAAATTATATATAAAAAAGGAATATGATCCACAGAATGTATCAGACAAAAGATGTCTGTTATGGTGGCTAATACACTTGGGGTTCAGAAAGTCAGTGGCAGCCACGCACGGTGGCTCATGGCTGTAATACCAGTGCTTTGGGAGGCTGAGGCGGGAAGATCATGTGAAGCCAGGAGATCCAGACCTCACCGATACAAAAAGCAAACAAAAAAATTGGCTGGGTGTAGTTATGCACACTCATGGTCCCAGCTACTTGGGAGGGTGAGGTAGGAGGATCACCTGAGCCCAGGAGGTCAAGGCTGCAGTGAGCTATGATTGCACCACCGCACTCCAGCCCAGGCAACAGAGCAAGACCATGTCTCTTAAAAAATTATTTTAAAGAAAAAAAGAAAGTTGGTGGGGATGTGAATTCTAGAACTTTCTCTCCTCAAATATTTAGAACAGGTTGACATGGTACACTACCTTCTTAAAAGAGCTTAGCAAGAGGACGGAGGCTCAGCATTTGAAGGAAGCTGAGTGGTAAGATTAAAGTCAAGTCACCAATTAAGAATTGGTCCAGGCATAGTGGCTCATGCCTATAATACCAGCACTTTGGGAGGCCAAGGTGGGAGGATCACTGGAGCTCAGGAGTTTAAAACCAGCCTGAGCAACATAGCAAGACTTCATTTCTACAAATAATTAGCCGGGAATGGTGGCATACACCTGTGGTCCTGCCTACTCGGGAGGATCGCTTCCGCCTGGAAGTGCAGTGGCATGATCACAGCTCAGTGCAGCCTCCATTTCCCAGGCTCAAGCGATCCTCCCTGTGTCCTCACATGGTCATCCCTCTGTACGTGTCTGTGTCCTTTTATTTCTTTGGAGACAGGGGTCTCGTTCTGGCCCAGGAAAGGGTGCAGTGGTACAATCATAGCTCACTGCAGCCTTGACCTCCTGGGCTCAAGCGATTCTCCCACCTCAGCCTCCTGAGCTGCTGGGATCACAGGCGTACACCACTACACCCAGCTAATATATACATATATTTATTTATTTATTTGTTTATTTTTTCTAGATATGCAGTCTCCTTAGGACGCCCAGGCAAGTCTCCAATTCCTGGCCTCAAGCAATCCTCCCCTCTCAGTCTCCCAAGTAGTTGGGTCTACCAGGACGCACCGCCATGCCAGGGTAATTTTAAAACTTTGTGGCTGGGCGCCCTGGCTCACGCCTGTAATCCCAGCACTTTTGGAGGCCGGGGGAGGCGGATCACTTGAGGTCAGGAGTTCAAGACCAGCCTGGCCAACATGGTGAAACCCCGTCTCTGGGAAATACGCAAAAATTAACCAGGCGTGGTGGAGGGCGCCTGTAATCCCAGCTACTCGGGAAGCTGAGGCAGAACTGCTTGAACCCGGGAGGCGGAGGTTGCAGTGAGCTGAGACTGTGCCACCGCACTACAGCCTCGGCGACAGAGGGAAACTCTGTCTCAAAAAATCCAAAACCCAAAAACTTTTTGTAGAGACAGTCTTGCTATGTTGCCCAGGCTGGTCTCGAACTCTTGGCTTCAATATACCCTTTCACCTGGGCCTCCCAAAGTGCTGGGATTACAGCACTTGGCTCCAGTTTGACCTTTGTTGGTAGAACTACTCAGAAAATATGGCTAATTTAGAAACTGGGTGGTGTCAAGTGAACTGCACCCAAATCTTCTATCCCCACACCAGTTCTCATCTACCCTTTTCGCGTGCTGGAGAACTAGCAATGCAGGGGCTGCGGCTCAGGCTCTGAGAGGGCGAGGCCCAGGGCTCTCGCGCTGCGGCCGCCACCCGCCCCGAGGCCCCGGTCCCCTCCTCTCGCCGCCGCACCAGGGTAGCGCTGCCACGAGCCGGGCTTTCCGGGGGCCAGGGCGAACGAGGACCGAGATGCCCGACGGCAGGCAAGAGACCACGGGTTTATGTGGCGGTTACGGGATTCTCTAGCCCGCGAGCGGACGTTTTAGCTCTCAGGGATTCGATACCACAGCGCTTCCGACACTTGGAAAGACCAATCGTCAGGCCCGACAATGCAAGACCCGCCCACTTTGCGACGGACGCAACCACTCCAGTTACTTCTATTATCGGGGGCGCCCTTGCACAAGATCCTGTCCAATCGTTCCTGGGAACGCCCTCCTAGTCCCGCCTCAGGGCCAACGTAGAGCCTGTAAATTCGGCTTGACCCCTTCACCCCATTGGCGTAGTTCCTTCCCACGCCATGACGTGCACAGCGGCCGACCGGGACGGGCCAATGGCGGTCGCGGAAACGGCGGGGGCAATGGGCGGGAACGTAGTGTGCGGCCGCCGTCCGCCGCAGTCGCTCCTGGGCCCTAGAGGCCGGAGCCGCACTGAACGCAGAGTATCGAGGGCTCTTGCCGGAGAGGTGCCGCCGCGGAGCCCGCAGTCAGACGCCCCCTCAGTAGCGCCCGCCTAAGCCGTGGGCGCGCCCGCCTCCCGTCGGCCCTCGCAGTTCGGCTGGGCTCGGAGTCCGAGCCGCCGTCGCCTTCCCGCTCGGGCCGAGAACCGCAGTCGCAGAGCCGCGCAGCCCTCGAAGCCCGGTGAGAGGCGCCGCTGGTCTGAGGAAGGTGGACGGAGGGCGCGGGACATTCGCGCAGCTTTGCGGCCTGCAGGCCCTCCCCGCCGGCGAAGCTGCGCCGCAGGCCTAGGGGCCGGCCTGGGAGGCCGGCGGGCTTCGGGAGCTCGGGGCGGGACTGGAGGCCTGAGGCCACCGGGGGTCCCTGGGCGGGTGCTGGGTGCTGTGGAGCAGGGGCGCCGACCTCTGACCCACGAGAGGAGCGCCTTCGCGGTGCTGGTCCTAGTAGTTATTCTTAGCGTCCCTATTATCCGATTGAGAGCAGGCGGCTCTCGGGCTCCGAGCCGGAGGGGGCGGGCGAACTGGGAGAAATGTGTACTTTCCATGCCTAGGACCTGCCGCTGGGCAAACGGAGGCCAGTGTCCCTGCGGTTGCTGCCTGGGAGGGCGCACGAGGTCCCCCAGGCGAGGTGACGCGCAGGTTTTGTGACGTCGGACGCCCCAGGCCCGGGGGTGGAGGGCGGTCTCCTAGAGGAGCCGTCGGCCTTCCAGGGAAGGCATCCGGTAGGTCAGGGAGACTGGCTGGGGCTGCGAGGAAAGCTCCACCTCTCCGAGCGCCCCCGCCGGGGAGACCCAGGGATAGCCTCGCGGGGGACCCCGAACTGCAACGGGGCAGGGCCCTCCCCGGGAAGTCGGCACCCACGACCCTTTGTCCTATGACAGCGTCGATGCCTGGAACCACCAAGAGCTGGAAGAGGCAGGAAGGATCCTCCCCTAGAGCCTCCAGGGGGAGTCCAGCCCTGCCCACAACTTGATCTCAGATTCCTGGTCTCCAACACTGGAAAAGTTACTTTCAGTAACTTTCAGTCACCCAAATTGTGGTTATTTGCTAGAGCATCCATAGGAATTTAAAAACTAAGAGGTATGAATTTTATGTTGCTGTCAAAAGGCTTTTTCTAGGATAAGTAGATATTTCACGTAGATGGAGCTTTTTCTTCTCTTCATTGGGATCGGAACTCAGTTCTGTGTCCTCCGTCCTCCTATCTCAATGCTGATTTTACTTTCTCTTTAATCCTCTTCTAAAACAGTGACCCTTTTTATATTGTTTAAGTAAGTATCAATGTTTTTTGGTCAGTGTGAGACCAAAAACCTTTTTACCTTGGGTCTGAGAAGGAGCGGTATTTTCCCTCCTCCTCTTTTCAGAGATGGGGTCTCTCTGCTGCCCAGGCTAGAGTGCAGTGGCATAATCCTAGCTCACTGCAGCCCCAAACTCCTGGGCTCAAGTGATCTTCCGGCCTCAGCTTGCTGAAAAGCTGAGAACACAGGTGTGCGCCACTATGCCATATATATATATATATATATATATATATATATATATATATTTTTTTTTTTTTTTTTTTAACTTATTTGTAGAAATGAGGTCTCATTATGTTGCCCAGGCTGGTCTCAGACCTCTGATTTCAAACCTGTGATCTCAAGTGTTCCTCCTCTTTGGCCTCCCAAAGCACCGGGATTACAGGTGTGAGCCACCATTCTTTGGCATGGTAGGGTATGCAGTAGGAGAGCAGGGGTGGTGGTAGTGTCTCCATACAGACTCTCACAAAAAGTGGTGTGGGCGGATACTGGATGCCTACTTATTTAGGGGCATCTAAATTCCTGTGCTAAATTAGAAAATAGTGGCAGCTCTTGAAAGGAGTGATGGCGTGAAGGAGAGATACCTGGACCAACCACCACACAACCCTTATAAATAATTGATGCCCTTGGTTTTGATGCCACATCCTCTTCCATAGTTGTTGGTTGAAACGACACGTGATTCCAGGTGAGCTTTTCCAGATAAATTGCCCTGGAATTTCAGACTTTGTCGGGTGAATCGATGTGGAATTTCAAAATGGGCTGGAATGTCTAAGATGGGCATGTCCAATATTCAGCTCAGTGTGGGGAAACTGGTGGTGGCCAGGGCTGGTTGCAGGCTGACTTGTAGGGGTGATAGTTCACCTGAGAAACAAAAAGACATGCAAGTCCTGGTTGATGAGGAGTGATTTCACAGACAGATAGTGACCGTGGAAGTCAATGTTGAAAAAACAAATAGATTCAGGGCATAAGGTGCAGGTTTGTTACACGGATATATTGCCCAGTGGTGGGGATTGGCCTATCTATCCCCCAAACAGTGAACATAATACCAGATAGATAATTTCTCAACCCTCGTCCACTCCCACCTTCCCCCTTTTTAAGGTGTCCTGTGTCTTTCATTCTGTAGGTCCATGTGTACCCATTTCTTTTAGCTCCCACTTATAAGTGAGAACACGTGGTATTTGATTTTCTGTTTCTAGGTTATCTCACTTAGGATATTGACCTGCAGCTCCATTTATGTTGCTGCAAAAGATATAGTTTCATTCTTTTTTATAGATGCATAATAGTCTTGGTGTGTGTATACCACATTTTCTTCATCCAATGAACACTTATGTTCATTCCATGATTTTGCTATTGTGAATTGTGCTGCAGTAAAAATGTATGTGTAGGTGTCTTTTCTGATAATTTCTTTCCTTTGGGTAGATAACCATTACTGGAGTTGCTGGGTCAAAGGGTAGATCTATTTTTAGTTCTCTGAGAAATCTACATACTGTTTTCCATAGAAGTTGTATAATTTTACATTCTCACCAACAGTGTATAAGCGTTCCCTTCTCTGCATTCTCGCCAAGAGGTGTTTTTCTACAAGACAAAATGTAGATTGACAGATAGATCAATGATAGGTAGACGGAATACAGATGACAGATAATAATAGGTAGGTAGATGATAAATGGAATAGATAGAATAAACAGATAGAATATAGTAATAAAATGCATCTACCTGAAAATAGAGAAGAAAAAGATTGTGGGACTTTCCACTCTGTAACCCTGGGGCAAAGAAAGTAGCATTAATGAAAAAGCAAAGAATGGGAAAATAAAATTTTTTATTCAGAACCACCCTTCCAGCAGAAAAGAATAGCGCAAGCAAAATATTAAGCATTTTGTATGCATTTGTGTAGGTCGTGGGAACTATTACAAAAAGGTGGATGTCGCATGTTTCAGTGCTTTTTCTTTTCTTTTTTTTGAGACAGGCTCTCGCTCTGTCGCTCAGGCTGGAGTGCGGTGGCGTGATCTTGGCTCACGGCAACCTCCGCTTTCTGGGTTCAAGGGATTCTCCAGTCTCAGCCTCCTGAATAGCTGGGATTACAGGCTCCTGCCACCATGCCCAGCTAATTTTTTTATTTTTATTTTTAGTAGAGATGGGGTTTCACCATGTTGTCCAGGCTGGTCTTGAACTCCTGACCTCAAGTGATCACCTGCCTTGGCCTCCCAAAGTGCAGGGATTACAGGCGTGAGCCACCATGCCTGGACTCAATACATTTTTAATATACACAGAGCTTTGCCAATTTTGGAGGGTTGCCTAGTATTGGAATTTCTGGGTTTTTAATTTATTTTTTATGTTTGTGTTTCTCCCTTTTAGTTTGATATAATGTAACTCTTATTTTCTTTTTTTTTTTTTTTTTGAGGCATAGTCTTGCTCTGTCGCCCAGGCTGGAGTGCAGTGGCCGGATCTCAGCTCACTGCAAGCTCCGCCTCCCGGGTTTACGCCATTCTCCTGCCTCAGCCTCCCGAGTAGCTGGGACTACAGGCGCCCGCCACCTCGCCCGGCTAGTTTTTTGTATTTTTAGTAGAGACGGGTTTTCACTGTGTTCGCCAGGATGGTCTCGATCTCCTGACCTTGTGATCCGCCCGTCTCGGCCTCCCAAAGTGCTGGGATTACAGGCTTGAGCCACCGCGCCCGGCCTATTTTCTTACTGAAATAAAATCTCAGGCTCTCTCCATTGCATAGGCTTGAAGCAGGTATGATGTAGGACGCTGGCTGGATTCAGACCCTTGAAGGAGGTTGGGCGCGGTGACTCATGCCTGTAATCTCAGCACTTTAGGAGGCTGAGGCGGGCAGATCACTTGAGGTCAGGTGAAACCAGCCTGGCCAACACAGTGAAACCCCGTCTCTACCAAAAAAAAAAAAAACCCAAAAAACAAAAATTAACCGACTGTGGTGGCACGTACCTGTAGTCCCAGCTACTTGGAAGGCTGAGGTGGGAGAATTGCTTGAACCCTATAGGTGGTGGTTGCAGTGAGCCGAAATCGCACCACTGCACTCCAGCCTGGGCAAAGAGTGAAACCCTGTCTCAAAAAACAAAACAAAACAAAATTAGACCCTTGAAGGGTGAGCATTTTGCTGTGTTTCATTTGGGAGCTAGCTGTTCTGCTTCCTCCTAACATCTCAAAGGACACTGGATGGCCTGAGCTCCCGGGTACTCTGGGCTGCCTAGTTAGCATTCTGTGGGTGGTGAGAAAAATGCAAATTGTCTCTGCAGGGCAGCAGACCCTGGAGTTTAAAGACTTCTCTTCTTTTATCAAACTGTGTATTTGCAAGGCTGGAGGACTGCTTGAGCCCAGGAGACTAGCCTGGGCAACCTAGTGAGATTGTCTCTACAAAAACTACAAAAATCAGCCTGGCATGGTGGCACACACCTGTAGTCCCAGCTACTAGGGAGGATGAGGTGGTAGGATCACTTGAGTCCAGGATTTCGAGGTTACTGTGTCTTGGGGCCCGTGCCGGGGGTAGTGGAGAATGAACAGACACAGACACGAAAGACAAAGACAAACAGAGAACATGGCGGCCGCCCCTAGAGCCTCCGCCTCACTTTATTTATACCCCACAAATCCCACGTCAGCAAAAATGACATAATACAAAACAAACTTTCTGCACCCAGATATAACCTACTGCTTAGTTCTTTGTTTCTAAGCTCTTTCTTATTTTGTCTGCCTTCTTGGCGCCTACTAGAGTTCATTAAAGGTTCAACTAGAGATACTGTCCTTGACTACTGAAGTTCATGGCAAGTGCAACCAGCTAGAGATACTGTCCTTGAGCCTTATCTATTCTCAGCATATTATTTTCAATGGCCCCTGCAACTGTGAGCTATGATCGCACCAGATTGCTGCATGGGGATGAGAGGAAATAGAGGGCGAACAGATCTCCTGCTACTGCACACGCCACTTTTGATTTCCCAGCTGGTGTTTGAAGGCTGTGCAAGGTGTTGGGTTGCAGGATGATGGAGATCCGTATCACTTTGAATCCATGACTGTGTGGCCATTTGCATTGACTCAGCCTTATTGCAGATACTAACCTTCATTCCCCTCTCCAGCTATGCATTGGTTTTCTGCATACCACTTGGAATTTATGTTGGCTCTGAGTCTTCCGACTCTCACATGAGAAAGAACCAAATAATGACATTATTTTAAAAGAATGTGTCTGCATATGGTTTCTTATCTGCCAAGTGTCGCACTTTAGGCATTTATATTGAGTTTCAAGATCTTGCCACTGCACTCCAGCCTGGGTGACAGAGCAATACCTTGTCTCAAAAAAAAAAAATCAAGATAGAGCAGACATTTCCAAACAATTAAAATGTTCTCAAAGGGAGTTGTTGATACGTTAGTCTGTTCTCAATGCTGCTAATAAAGACATACCTAATACTGGGTAATTTATAAAGGAAAGAGGTTTAATGGATCCACAGTTCCACATGGCTGTGGAGGCCTCACAATCATGGCGGAAGACAAAGGAGGAGCAAAGTCACATCTTACGTGGTGGTAGGCAGGAGACTGTGTGCAGGGGAACTGCCCTTTATAAAATCATCAGATCTTCTGAGACTCATTCACCCTCAAGAGAACAGCATGGGAAAAACCCACACCCATAATTCAATTAGCTCCCACCAGTTCCCTTCCACCACATGTGAGGATTATTACAATTCAAGGTGAGATCTGGGTTGAGACACAGAGCCAAACCATATCAATTGATAATTAGCAGATTAAAGGGAAAAGGGTGAATCCGTTGACTAAGACAGCCTTCATGTCTCCCTCAGCTTGAGTGTTACAGTTTTCCTCCCGACCTCCTTGTCTTTCTATTTTTTAGTTTTAATTTTTTTGATACATAATAGATGCACATATGTTGGGGGTACATGTGATTACTAAATACACTCATAATTTGTAAAGATCACATCATTGTGATCAAGATATTCATCACTCTGCATATTTGCCTTGTTAAGCTAGAAACATTTAAATTCTTATCTTTAGCTATTCTGAAATGTACAATAGATTACTGTAAACCACAGTCACTTACCCTGCTGATTTATTGAATGGTGGGTCTTATTTCTTTTATCAAAAATTCTATTTGCAAGGCAGGAAGATTGCTTGAGCCCAGGAGTCCGAGAATCAGCCTGGGCAACCTAGTGAGACCCTGTCTCTACAAAAAATACAAAAATTGGCCTGACATAGTGGCACGCACCTGAAGTCCCAGCTACTGGGGAGGCTGAGGTAGGAGGATCACTTGAGCTCAGGAGGTCCAGGTTACTGTGAGCTACGATCATACGTATCACTGTACTACAGTCTGGGCAACAGAACAGAATCCTGTCTCCAAAAACACAAAACAACTCCTACTTATTTATACCCATTAATCAAACTATTTTTTATCTCTCTTCTCTGCTCCCTTCCCAGCCTCTGGTAGCCACCAATCTACTCTCTGTCTCCATGAGATCCAGGTTTTAAGCTCCCACATGTGAGAACACGCAGTATTTTTCTTCTGTGCCTGGCTTATTTCACTTAACATAATGACCTCCAGCTCCATCCATCAGGCCTCCTTTTTCACAGAGGATTTATTTTAGGAAACTTGCAATTGTGAGTTCTTTCTCTACCTCTTTGAGATGCAAATCTTCTCCCAAATTTTCTTCTAGCCTCTAGCTAGTTTTGCAACCCAGGAATGTCTTTCTCAAGACCTCAGAGCCATCCCTTTAAAAGGTAATTATTGAAGGAGATGATACATCTGTCTCTCAGTCTTTGTAGAAGGGCAGGTTCCTAGTTTTGAAAAATTCCAATAAGCCAACACATAGCTTTACCGCATTTCCTAACCTCTTCCTAATGTCTCCAGTTCCTTCTCAGCATCTCACCCCAGCACTTAAAATCTCTCCAGCCTTTTGTTTCAACGAAGTTAAGCTCCTTCTCTCTTCCGTATTGCAGTAGTCTTGACTGAGGCCTTCCTTGAAGGGTTAACTTGTCTGGTGCAATGTTTTCTTTGGCAATGTCCAGGTCAAAGGATCCCACAGAAACACTGAGTATGATTTTCGCCTGAGAAAGAGGAGGGTGAGAAGATAGATTGGGAGGCAGCTGTGTGGGCAGGGGACTTGGCCACTCCCTAAACCTCTCCCGTCTCACCTGTAAATGGAGTGCATAGGCAGCAGTGCTTCTCCCCCGAGGCTGGGGCGATGGAATCAGTTAGACTATTGAGGGCATCTGGAAGGGCAGCTGCCTCAGGGTGCGGTGGCCAATGGGTTTCTTTTGATCGACTGTTGACAATGTGTTTGTTGAATGGCAGCCTGCACTAGGCGACGCTGAAGCCACAGAAGACACCGCAGTGGGAAAACCAGCATGAGCCGCTGCCCCCAAGGAACCTCAAAGCGCAGGCAGAGGACCAGCCATCCCAGCCGCACAGGTAAAGTGTGTCACCTGTCAGGTGGGCTTGGGGTGAGCGGGTGGGGGGGAGTGTGTGTGCCAAGGGGGTGTGTGTATGCGTGTGAGCACGTGAGTGTGACGGCTAGTGTGACTGCATGTGAGGGAGTGTGTACAAGCGTGTGAGGGTGTGTGCAAGTGTGTACGCATATTAGAATATGTATTTGTGGATGAGTGCATTTGAAAGCCCGTGTGTGTGTGTGTGGTCATGAGGGTAAGTTAGTGACCGAATGGGCAGGATATGTGAGTGTGCATGGAATCCTGTCGGTGTGTGTGTGGCAAGTATGTAGGCATGTGAGGACAGGCAGAAGTGTGTCAGTGTTATGATGGGAGTGTGAATGTGTGCACAAGGTGTGGAGTCAATGAGTATATGGGAATGTGTGTTACCTATGAAGGCATGTAATGTGTCAGTGTGTGTGTGTGGGAATGAGTGCTTGTGGGTGTGTTCATGTGTGTGCCAGTGGGTATATGTGAAAGCATGTAAAAGTGTGTCATGTGATGGTGTGTATGGATGTGTGTGCATACATGTGAGAGCATGTAAATGTGTGAGTGTTGAATGAGTGTATGAGTGTGTGAGGCTGTACGTGTGAGTGTGTGAATGTGTGTAAGTGTATGTGCATGTGACAGTGTAAGTGTAGGGGTGTGATACATGTGTGGGTGTGAGTGCCCGTGTATGAGTGTACATGGTGTGGATCTGAGTGTGCACAGTGTAAAGGGCATGTGTGTACAAGTGTGCAAGGGCAAGTGTAAAGGGCATGAGTGCAAGTGTGTGTGAGGAGTGCAAGTGTGAGTGCACGCTCAAAAGCATGGATGGGTGCAAGCCTCCCCTACTAACTCCTGTGGTCAAAAAAGGATGTGTTTTCTGTGTTTCAACAATGTTTTAAGATTATGTACTGTATTTAATACATCTTATGACTGCAGTGTTTTTCTCTTGTTTAAAGCGCAGCAGGGGGCTGGGCGCAGTGGCTCACACCCGTAATCCCAGCACTTAGGGAGGCCGAGGCAAGTGGATCACTTGAGATCAGGAGTTCAAGACCAGCCTGGACAACATGGTGAAACCTCATCTCTACTAAAAATACAAAAACTAGCCGGGCATGGTAGTGGGTGTCTGTAAATCCCAGCTAATGGGGAGGCTGAGGCGGGAGAATCACTTGAACTCAGGAGGCAGAGGTTGCAGTGAGCCAAGATTATACCACTGCACTCCAGCCTGGGCAACAGAGCGAGACTCTATGCAAAAAACCCCAAAAAATCCAATGTAGCTAAAGGCAATTTGATAATAACAATGACATCGAAATGAGAATTGTGTCAGAAAAACCAAAAACAATAATGAAATGGCTCCTATATAACCCATCCCCTAAAACCCACGTAGAGAAGAAGACAGGGCTGGGCGTGGTGGTTCAAGCTTGTAATTCTGGCACTTTGGGAGGCCCAGAAGGAAGGATTGCTTGAGCCTGGGAAATCAAGGTACAGGGAGCTGTGTTTACCCTACTGTACTTCAGCCTGGGAGTCAGAGTGAAACTTGTCTCAAAAACAAAAAGAAAAGGATACCTGAGTTACTAACTTTGATCATCACTGAGTAGAAAGATTCCAGTATTCTGGTGTTTTCCGTTTTCTTTTAGCTTATCTTCATTTTTGAGTTTTCTGGAAGAGCATTTATTGCTTTTTTTTTTTTTTTTTTTGAGATGGAGTCTCACTCTGTTGCCCAGGCTGGAGTGCAGTGGCGTGATCTCGGCTCACTGCAACCTCCACCTCCCGGGTTCAAGCAATTTTCCTGCCTCAGCCTCCTGAGTCGTTGGGACTACAGGCGCATGCCACTTCGCCCGGCGAATTTTTTTGTATCATTTTTAGTAGAGACAGAGTTTCATACCGTTAGCCAGGATGGTCTTGATCTCCTGACCTCGCGATCCACACGCCTTGGCCTCCCAAAGTGCTGGGATTATAGGCGTGAGCCACTGTGCCCGGCCGCATTTATTGCTTTAAGAAAAAAAAATTTCACTTGATGGAAAAAAGCTAAAATGAGGTTGCCTAGAAAAGTATCATTACTAAAAACATTCTTCTTCTTTCATGGAGTTTTTTTTTTTTGAGACAGAGTCTCATTCTGTTGCATATGCTGGAGTACAGTGGTACAATCTCAGCTCAGTACAACCTTCGCTTCCCAGGTTCAAATGAATTCTTGTGCCTCAGCCTCCTGTATAACTGGGATTAGAGGCATGCACCACCACGCCTGGCTAATTTTTGTATTAGGGTTTTGTCATGTTGGCCAGGCTGGTCTTGAACTCCTGACCTCGAGTGATCCACCAGCCTCAGCCTCCCAGAGTGCTGGGATTACAAGTGTAAGGCCCTGCACCTGGCCCTTGTTTTGGCTAACTCTATGAGTGAAACTCTTTCTGCCATGGGAGATTGTACCTTACCATTGTTTATTTCCAGGATCTCCTGAGAACACAGACCAGAATGACTGAGGTAATCTTGGCACATTTTCTTAACCATTTTATGCGACTTTCAAATTCCTTATATGTAGCTGGGAAAAAAGGCTTTGCTAGATGATCTTTTTCAACCTTTGTGAAGATAAAGATTAAGAAAAAAGTTTAAACCCGAGGCACTGATAAGGAAAATAAAGAAAACCTAAACAAAGTTTCAGTTCTTAGCCCCTGAGCAGCCACTCGGTGGGCGTTTCCTTCACTCTCCAGTGAGCACCTACTATGTGCTCCGTATGGCGCAGGGCAGGGAGGAGCAGGCCAAGAAACAAGCCTTGGGTCAGGGCCACAGAGGGCACAGTGAGCTCTCAGGACAGGGCGGGAAGGGAAGGCAGAAAGGCCCTGGGCACGGGCTCCCGAGGGGCGCACTGAGCCTGCATCCATGGGAAGTGTGAGGCACAGGCAGCCTGGACTGCAGCCTCAGAGCGGAGCAGAACCTGGGGTGGAAGAGGCCAGCTGGGGCGAGTGGGCACCAGGAGAGCCCAGGCTGGCCATTATTTGTGGCTGCCATTTCCATTTCCAAAAAAGTATGATTATTTCAGTTAATGGAGAAAAAGCACTGACAAAATTCAACACCCTTTCATGATTAAAAACATTCAACAAAGAATAGAGAAAACTACCTCAACATAATAAAAGTCATATATGAAAAACCCACATCACAATGGTGAAAAACTGAAAGCTTTTCTTCTAAAATCAGGAACAAGACAAGGATGCCTGCACTCATTACTTCTATTCAACACAATGCTGGAAGTTCTAGCCGGCACACTTAGTCAAGAAAAAGAAACAAAAGGCATCAAAATAGAAAAGAAAGAAGTAAAATTATCTCTATTTGCAGATAGGATTTTATAAGTAGAAATGCCTGAAGAGTGCGCCCGCGCGCGCGCGCGCACACACACACACACACACACACACACACACACACACACACTCACTAACTAATAAACGAGGCCAGGCATGGTGGCTCATGCCTATAACCCTAGCACTTTGGGAGGCAGAGGTGGGCGGATCACTTGAGGTCAGGAGTTCGAGACCAGCCTGGTCAACATGGCAAAACCCCATCTCTATAAAAAATACAAAAATTAGCCAGGCATGGTGGTGGGAGCCTGTGGTCCCAGCTACTTGGGAGGCTGAGGCACAAGAATCACTTGAAACCCTGGAGGCAGAGGTTGCAGTGAGCCAAGATTGTGCCACTGCACTCCAGCCTGGGTGACACAGCAAGAGACTGAGACTCTATCTCTTTTAAAAAAGAAAAATAATAATAATAATAATAATAATAATAAAAACTAATAAATGAAATCAGCAATGTAATAGCATACGAAGTAAATACACAGGACAGGTGTGGTGGCTCACACCTGTAATCCCAGCACTTTGGGAGGCCGAGGTGAACGGATCACTTGAGGTCAGGAGTTCAAGACCAGCCTGGCCAACATGGTGAAACTCTGTTTCTACTAAAAATATAAAAAGTTACTGATGGTGTGTGACTGTAGTCCTAGCTACTCGGGAGGCTGAGGCAGGAGAATCACTTGAACCTGGGAGGCGGAGGTTGCAGTGAACTCAGACTGTGCCACTGTACTCCAGCCTAGGCGACAGAGTGAGACTGGAAAAAAAAGAAAAAGTCAATACACAAAAATCAGCTGCATCTCTAAATACTAACAATGAATAGTCTGAAAAGGAACTAAAGAAAATGAAAATTCCACTTAAAATCTAGCAATTCCACTTCTGGATATATACCCCCAAAAACTGAAAGGAGGGTTTCAGGGAGGTGTGTTCATAGCAGCATTATTCCTAATAGCCAAAAGGTGGAAGCATCCTAAGTGTCCGTTGATAGAGGAATGAATATGCAAAATGTAGTATATGCACAACAGCGAGATTTTACTCAGCCTTGCAGAGGAAGGACATGCAGACACTTCCTGCAACATGAACCTTGAGGATATTGTGCTAAGTGAAATAAGCTAGTCACAGAAAGACAAATATTCTGTGATTCCACTTCTGTGAGGAAAGTAGCATAGTGAAAATCATAGAGACAGAAAGTATAGAATAGTGGCTGCCGGGGTTGCGGAAAAAGGGAATGGAGAGTTGGTGTTTATGGGGACAGTTTTAGTTTTCTTTTGTTTGTTTTTTCCCCCCTTACCCCAACTTGAAGCTCAGAGTTTTAGTTGTAGATGAAAAGAGTTCTGGAAATGTGTGGGGGTGATGGCTGTACAACATTGTGAATGTATTTAATACCCTTGAACCACACACTCCAATATGGCTAAGATGGTAAATGTTATGTGTGTTTTATTACAATATTTTGGAAAAAAAATTTTGATGTGATAATGCAAACTTATAGCGACTCACACCTGCTTTATTGGGAGTTTCAGAAGGGGCAGGAGGGAGAGGACACGCTAAGCAGCCAGGGGCTATTGACACTCCAGAAGCACCCCCAGGGACTGCCTTTCTCAACATCACCCTCTGTAATGGCAGCATCAGCCAAGAGTGCACTGCCATTGGTTTTACTGACCAAACCTCAAGAAACAGTTGCGTTCCCATCAGATGTGCTCATTAAATCATGCTGACACACAGACACGCAGCTTCCAGCCTGTTCGGCAGCAGTGCAAACATGGGGGGGTCTCAGAGCCTCCACTATAATGATTCTGGTCCTGCTTGAGCCTTCGCCTGAGTCCCCATCACCCATTGTAAAGGTCAACTTAAGGATGATGGGCAGCCGGAGGCAGGAATAAGGACTGATATGGTTTGAATCCATCCCCACCCAATCTCACATTGGTTTAGCACCATCCCCTTGGTGCTGTTCTCATGATAGCTGGTTGTCTAAAAGTGTGTGGTACCTACCCCAACCCCTTGTCCCTGCTGTGGCCATGTGATGTGCCTGCTCCCACTCTGCCTTCACCGTGACTGTTTGTGAAGCATCCCCAGAAGCTGAGCAGATGCCAGCATCATGCTTCCTGTACATCCTGTGCAACTGGGAGCCAACTAAACCTCTTTTCTTTATAAAATACCCAGTCTCAGGGATTTCTTTATAACAGTGTGAGAATGGCCGAAAACAACACTCAGACGCAAACATTACCTGCCGGCCACCGCATGCTGACTCTCACCAAGGAGGAGCGGGCCCGTCCCTCATGTGGAGCTGCTGGCATGGACAGCCCCGGGGAGGTCAGGCTCAGCGTCCTTTCCTCCGTGCACCCCCGGACGGTGCTCTCATTGGCTTTCTCAGACAGCACCATCTCAGGGTCCAGCTGGCCATGGCCTGGATTAAGTTTAAAATGCTGCGCCAGTCCCCGCCTCCCTATATATGACTTTTTATAAGTCTGACACTTAAAGCTTTGGGACTTCAGGGAGCAGCTCGATAAGTCAAAGAGCGCCTGCCTCTCCCTCTGATCTTCTTCCACACTGAGTTCTGAATAATCATCAGAATCTGAGAGATGACCGTCCGCCAAATCATCCCTTTTTATGAACTTATCTTTAGCTTTATACTTGGCAGGTCGAGATACCTGTCTCAATGTGTCTTCACTTTTAACGATGGTTTTAGTTTCTCAGTATGTTTTATATGCAAGTTGGAAATAAATAAACGTGCTGAACTGGATTAAACATGTTACAGCCGGCCGACTGGAGGCCGACAAAGGGGTCAACATGGAACCCTGTCCATTTGGAGCCTTGGGGGCTGGGACTCTCTTTGCAGGGACCACCTGGAGGGCTGGCAGTGGTTTCTGTACAAACCCCTGAGCAGGAGGCTGATGTAGGTCACTTAGGAAACATGACTGTAGCGCGGTTCTCACGAGGGGCTGTACCCTGAGCAGCTGAAGGCTGGTGATGTGGAGCCCCACCAGGTGGGAATTCCCCCAGGGCGGCTGGCTGTCTTGCAGATTGGGGCTGGATTGTGGCCAGTAGGGACGTTGGCCGTTCCTGACCTTTTGTTTCTCACAAATGGTGTCTAGTTGCTTTCCTACAGAAAGACAGGAAAGGGAAAAAGAAGCATTGTGCTTATCAACATGTCTGCAATTTTGCTCTCACAGTAAATCCATTATTGACATTTTTTTCTAAATTACGTCTTAACATATACAATTTATGTAACATGTTTGTATTAAGTGTTTTTCAGACCTTTCTGACCAGAAACCACAGTGATACAGGCCGGGCGCAGTGGCTCATGCCTGTAATCCCAGCACTTCGGGAGGCCAAGGTGGGCAGATCACTTGAGGTCAGGAGTTTCAGGCCAACATGGTGAAACCCTTTCTCTACTAAGGATACAAAAATTAGCCAAGTGTGGTGGTGCACGCCTGTAATCCCAGCTACTTTGGAGGCTGAGGCATGAGAATCGCTTGCATCTGGGAGGAGGAGGTTGCAGTGAGCCGAGATCGCGCCATTGCTCTCCAGCCTGGGTGACAGAGCAAGACTCCATCTCAGAAAACAAATAAAAAGTCCGGGCATGGTGGCTCACGCCCGTTATCCCAGCACTTTGGGAGGCCGAGGAGGGTGGATCACTTGAGGCCAGGAGTTCGAGACCAGCCTGGCCAACATGGTGAAACCCCATCTCTACTAAAAACACAAAAGTTAGCCAGGTGTGGTGGCACATTCCTGTACTCCCAGCTACTTGGGAGGCTGAGGCAGGAGAATTGCTTGGCGGAGAGGCTGCAGTGAGCCGAGATTGTGCCACTGCACTCCAGCCTGGGTGATAGAGCTAGGCTCAGTCTCAAAAACAAAAAACCAAAAACAGACCACAGTGACACATTTTACATTACGACCTAGTACACATGAATATAAATATTTGCATACATAAACGAAATGAGAAGTTGATGGAACTACTTAGCATTCCTATGTAAATGCCTGCTGATTGTATCTATTCTACATCACTTTTTTCTTTTCTTTTCTTTTCTTTTTTGGAGATAGGGTCTCACACTCTGTCGCCCAGGCTGGAGTGCAGTGGCGTGATCTCAGCTCATGGCAACCTCCGCCTCCCAGGTTCAAGTGATTCTCCTGCCTCTGCCTCCTGAGTAGCTGGGATTACAGGTACACGCCACTGTGCCTGGCTAATTTTTATATTCTTAATAGAGATGAGGGTTTCATCATGTTGGACAGGCTGGTGTCAAACTTCTGACCTCAAGTGATCCACCTGCCTCGGCCTCCCAAAGTGCTGCGATTACAGGTGTGAGCCACCACACTTGGCCCTAACCTACATCACTTTTAAAAAAATGTTAGTCATAATCCACTAAGTTGGTTTCATGACGAATTAAGAGATAATAAAAGCCTTCTGAACAGTTTTACCCATGTGTTTTTGCTTGGAGTTTTCAGTACTCTAAAATCAGATGTAATTCCTAATGTGGGCCCATGTTTTTTAAAAAGTTTCTAATGAAATTCTAGAAGCCACAAGAAAGCCATAAAGAACAATGTTACCCAGGATCCTCCTGCCCAACGGGCATGCCCGATTCTTCACCCTGTCCTGAACGTGCTGTTCAGCATTCTTACGCTTTTTAAATATTTACATGGCATATGCAGATATTTCTAAAAATATATAGTTCAGTTCTGAAATGCTTTAAAACTTTATAGAAATGATATCATCTCCTGCAACTTGACAGGGCTTTTTCAGGTTTCTTTACTCCATTTTGCTTTGTGAATTTTATCCTCATTGACATGTGTAGCTCTTGGGTTGATTTTCTCTGCAGTATGAGTACACCAATCTCCTATTGATGGACAGGTACTTTCCAACATTCTGCTCTAAGGTCTGCTCTGAATCTCCATGGATGTATGTGTGTACATGTGTCAGTTTCTCCAGGGGCACGTATCGAGGAGTAGGGCTGAATATCTTTTCTTTTCTTTTCTTTTTTTGAGAGAGGATCTTCCTCTGTTGTCCAGGCTGGAGTGCAATGGCATGATCTCAGCTCACTGCAACCTCCGCCTCCCAGGTACAAGTGATTCTCCTTCTGCAGCCTCCTGGGTAGCTGGGATTACAGACATATGCTACTACGCCTGGCTAATTTTTGTATTTTTAGTAGAGATGGGGTTTCACTATGTTGTCCAGGCTGGTCTCAAACTCCTGACCTCAACTGATTTGCCCCACTCAGCCTCCCAAAGCGTTGGAATTACAGGCGTGAGCCACCGTGCCCGGCCAGGCTGAATATCTTCAACAACTTTTTACAAATATATCTAACAAAATTTCAAATACATGTGCTTTTTGACCCAGTAATTCCACTTCCTGGATTCCAAAATTTAAAAAAACTCAGCCATAAAGATGTTATGTTCTACGAGGATCAAGGCAGCACTGTCTGTAATAGCAAAACACCTATCAAAGGGGAGCGCTACCTTCAACAACATCCCACAAATATTGAGTACTGACCATGTGCATGAGACACTGCAACAGGTGTCAGGGAAACAGCTCTCATACAGCTCAGGGGAGAAGGTCGGGAAGCAAAAGAAACAAGGCTCCTGCCCTCACAGAGCAGAAATAACAAGCATTTTCCTCCAGGGAGAAAAAGAAGCAAACCTCATCATCCAGAGCACGATTTCCCAACCAACATTTCAGAACATAATCCTTTGACAGGAGTGGCTGGAGGATGCCCAGCAGCATCTCTGCCTCTACCCACTAGATGCCAGTAGTGATCCCAAGTCCTGACAAGATATTGCCAAGTGTCCTTTGTGGGGCAAAACTGCCCTCGGTTGAGAACCACTTATTTGGGACCACCAACTGGCTCTCTTTGGACTCAGCCTTCTGGTGTGACCCTAAAACAGTAGAAAGTCAATAAAAATGTCAAACAGGACAGAATAAAGACCCTCGCTGAGATCAGGCTGGAGTGTGTCTCTCGTCTGTCTCTTACACACTAGTACAAATAACAGAGGTCAAGTGTACCGAGCTGGCACCACAGCCCTGGGAGTCCCCATTTCTGGGCTACTTGTGAATCAAATGACAACTAGATTGTGCATAATGTCTGTTTGATTTTACGAAGTCACACAGAATATCTCTCTGTGGGCCAAACACATACCACACCTGTAATAGCAGTGCTTTGGGATGCTGAGGTGGGAGGATTGCTTGAGGCCAGGAGTTCAGGGCAAGCCTGGGGAACAGAGCAAGACCCTGTCCCTACAAAACATTAAAAACCAAAATCAAAAAAAAAAAAAACCCGCAAAAAACAGACTCTCACTCTGTTGCCTCGGCTGGACTGCAGTGGCACGAAATTCTCGGCTCACTGAAACCTCCACCTCCCGAGTTCCAGTGATTTTCCTGACTTGGCCTTGCTGGTAGCTAGGCTTGCAGGCATGCGCCACCACAACTGGCTAATTTTTGTATTTTTAAGTAGAGACAGGGTTTCACCATGTTGGCCAGACTGGCCTCAAATTCCTGATCTCAGGTGATGCACCCGCCTCAGCCTCCCAGAGTGCTGGGATTAGAGGCGTCAGCCACCGTGCCACACCTACAAAACATTTTAAAATTAGTCTTCATGGTACATGCCTGTAGCCCCAGCTGCTCCGGAGGCTGAGGGGGAAGGATCGTTTCAGTCTGGGAGTTTGAGGCTGTGCCGTGGTGAGGTGTGATCAGTCCAGCCTGGGTGAGAAGGCAACACTTTGTCTCTACAAAACAACAAAATACATATACACACAGACAGACAACCTAAACCCTATTGTTTCAGGATAACCACAGCAGCAAAGCTGGCCTAATAATGTATTCATCCTCTATCCTGACTGGCTTACCCTGTGGGTATTATGCTTCGTGCTTTCTTGTGTGTTTATTTCATTCAGCGAATGTTTACTAAATATTTCTGGATAAATACATATACACCAGCCAAGACCTAGCCTCACCCTTGAGATGGTGGGAAGTTTCCCTGCCATGCCTTAGTTCTCGCAGACCTGCTGTATCAGATCTCCTGGGGCAGAGACCCGATCTGCCTTTCAAAAGCTCCACTGACAATTCTGAAGGCAGACAAGGTTCCCTACGGGATGCAGACAGGTGAGGCAGCCAGGAAAAATGTCATCATGGTACAACAGGTGCAATAAAGAGGCAGAGTGGCCCAGAGGTGGTAGGCTGCCCAGAAGCAGTGATCTCAGAGGCATTCTGAAGGCTGGGAATTGTTGCCAGGTAGGGCATTCTGAGTATAAAGAAAAACATGTAAATGCATGGATGCATGAAAAGGGGCAGGCATGTTGGACGGAACTGGACATTTCTAGGGGGTGGGAAGAGGGAGGATGGGGAGAGACAGGGGCCTCCATCTGACCCAAGTGTGTACACTGGTCCGTGCATCTGATCCACAGCAAACCACTGGGCCTTCTGCTGTGGTTGTTGAAATGCACCCCACCACCTGCCCCAGAACCTGTCTCTCCTGTTCTGCATTTTCAACTCAGACTCACCCTTTCAAATCTAGTTCAAATACCACTTCTTCAACAAAGCCGCTTCTGATCGCGTCAGCCAGAAACAATGTCCCTTCCTCTAACTACATTTAGTTCATCACTATCTTTAGCTTTCTGGCCTTGATCAGAAGGTATCTGGGTCATGTTTTATCTCCTGTTAGTTCATAAGCTACTGAGGGGCAAAGTACACATCCAGTTTACCTTCGTGGCCTCCATGACACAGCTGGGGCTGAAAAAGTATTAGCAGAATGTGCTACCAAGGTACATTATTGGAGGTAGAATTTATATCATCTCCATCAGATTAGCTACAGAGTAAGTCCCATCATGCTGCCTAATCTTGACTAAGTTTGCTTTTACTTTATGAAAAATCTGTCATTTTTTGACTCCATTCCAAACCCAAAAAGCTGTGGTCACATTCAGCAGGGTGTGCTGGGGAGGACAAGGGCTCTGGAGAGCAGCCACGCCTGAGGGACCTTAGGCAAAGCCACTCAACCTCCCTAAGCTTGTTTCCCACCTGCAAAATGCTGGCACAGAAACACTGCTGCGAGCTAAGCAACGCAGCACGGTGCCCGGCACAGAGCAGAGGCTCTGCAGATGGCTGTCCCAGGATGGCGTCTTGCAGCCTTCTGACCCAGACCAAAGTCCCAGAAGGTCGAGTTACCCAAGGTCACACCTCTAAGAGAGTGTGGCATTTGGGCAGAATCATACGCGTCTTCCTAAACCTTAGCAAGACAACTCTCCACTCTTGATGATCAACTGGATACAACAACCTCAGGCAGCTAAAAGCACGAGTGAAGTCAAAAAAACTCAGGAGTGAAGATGGCCGATTCTGTTCTCTAATGCATCTCTTCTAGTGGAAAAAGCTCTCTTCTTTTGGCAATTTTGGGATGAGACTTAATTTTATTTTCAACCCCAGCACTGAAATGACACGGAATTTTACAGACGCCTTATAGGACTGCTGGGTGGACAACGAGAGTACCCACCCCAAAAGCATACTATCTGTAATCAAAAATAGAGATAAGAAAATGCTGAGAAGCAGCAATGAAAAAAAAAATGCTGGGTCGTGGCACTTGCTATGTCTCAGACCTGAAAAGCTCAGTTGGTTCCTTTGAATTCATTCAGGTCTCAGCTGCGGTGTCTGGCCTAAGGGACCGCCCACTCTAAAGTGGCCCCGTCACACCCAGAACCTGCCTGATGTTCGTTCTTCGAGTGTGTTGAAGGCGGCACCTCCTGCATTTAGGTGGGAGTGCCAGGAACCCTCACTCCACAAAGGCTGAACGAGTGTGGTCAAAGGCGTATAAGAAGAGCCAGGCAGTACAGAGGGGCCCCGGGCAGGGCTGTGGGGCCCCGGGCAGGGCTGTGGAGGCAGAGAGGACATGACGGCGTCCCAGGCAGAGGGCCCAGCATGAACATCGGCTCATCAAGTGAGGCTCCTGCAGTGAAAACGCCAGGGTGGTGGCAGGTGGGGGCTGAACACCGTCCCTAAGGAACTCAGCTTCGGGACACCCTGAGTCTTGACCGGGTCCGGATAGTGGCCTCCCCGGCAAAGCAGCTAACCCCGCCGCGGTACCTCAGCCCCTCCGGGCCTTAGTTTCCCCATGTCCCTCCCGGAGCCTCACCTGGGACAGCAGCAGGCGCGGTGGGTGAGGGGCCTCGGCGCCAGGGTCCCGCTGGAGGGCGACCTACTAGGCCTCGGAGGCAGCAGCTGCGCCTTCGTCACCTGCTTCAGGACCCACCGCAGCTGCTCAGGGCCCAGTGGGGTCACATGTGCAACGCTGCCTTGGCCCGGAGAAGGCTGGCGGGTCCAGAGAGGTCCAAGAGATCCCGCAATTCGCTCCCACCTGCAAGCGGCTCACAGTACTTGAAAGGCGCATTTTTCACAAACAGTTGCGTAAAGCGTTTCTTGTGGGGTGGTGGTGGGGAAAGAAAAGAAAAAAAAAAAAAAAAAAAAACCCTAAAGCTGGCCGGTGCGGGAATCGAACCCGCGACCTTGGTGTTCTTCAGCACCACGCTCCTACCAACTGAGCTACACCGACCAGCTGACATTATAGTGCTGCCGGAGCATATAAAAAGGCTCTAAGTTCGTGCCCCTCCACAAGCGATTGCCTGCCCAGCCTGCCAAACCTGGGCGCAGTTGGCTGCCTCTCACTTTCTCCGAGTTGGGGACTCTGGTGAGGAGCCACCACCCCAGCGCTGACCGGGTTCCTGCCGCTCTTCCCTGCCAGGCTGCCCTGGACAACCTCTGGGCGGAGACCAAGAGATCCCGCAGTTCGCCCCCACCCCCACGCAGCTCACAGTACTTGAAAGGTGTATTTTTCACAAACAGTTATATAGAGTTCCCGGTGGGGTGGCGGCGGGAAAAAAAAAGCTAAAATTGTGGCTGCTGCGGGAATCAAACCCGCGACCTTAGCGTTATCAGCACCACGCTCTTACCAACTGAGCTAACCGACCTCCTGACAACACAGTATGGCTGGAGCTTATAAAAGGGCTCCACGTTCACGACCGTCCACAAGCGATTCCTTGCCAAGCCCGCGCACCTCTGGCTGCCTCCCGCTTTCCCGGAGCTGCGGGGGACTCTGGTGAGGACCCAACGGCCCAGCGCTGGCCTGGTCCCTCCTGCTCTTCCCTGCCAGGTTGCCCTTGACAACCTCTGGGCCAAGTCCAAGAGATTCCACAAGTCGCTCCTGTCCGCATGGGGCTTACAGAACCTGAAAGGCGCACTTTGAAAAAAAGTTGCATAAACAGTTCATGGGGAAGAAACAAGAAACAAACAAACAAACACCTGGGACTAGGGCCGATGCGTGGATCAAGTCCGCCACCATGGCGTTATCAGCACCACGCGCCCACCAACTGAGCTAACCGACCACCCGACCACCTACTGCTGCCCGAGGGTCTAAAAGGGCTGCATGTTCGCGCCGGCCCGCGACTGACTCCTTACAGACCCTGCGCCACTGGCTGCCTCCCGCGAGGCCCCAACTGCGACTTTTGACCTCCTCACTGTCATCCCCATTGGGTGGATGCAGAAACTGACACCTAAGGGACTTCAAGGAGAAGGGAGGTGGCTTCCTACAGGGAACCACACGCTTTCACAGGGAAAATGCAAATTGCACATGGGAGGCTTGGCTCTGCAGTGAGGTTTTCAAACATTCCAATTCAATGCTGTTTTTAACTCTGAAAATCCTGCGGCCTGGCAACTTCATGTATCAAGAGCCTTTTAGCATGGTTAAATCAAGCTCAGAAAACCAAAGGCCAAAAGAACCACCGAATTCCCTATCGCCCAAAAAATAATGGCTGCAGGGGTCTTGACTTCCTTCTTGTCGATTGTTTTTTCTTTCACTGTCCACGTGTATTTCAATATATATACATGGAATCCTTGGGCCGGAAGTGGTGGCTCATGCCTGTAATCTCCCAGCACTCCCGGATAAATTAATAAAAGGAACCCAAAGCCTTGCTTGAAACAGTGTATTTTGTCTTTCTTTTTGCATTTAATATTCTATCATTAAGCATATGCCTAAATAATTGCAAATGTCATTTTAAATGATTCCTCAGTGTTTTCAGTGGACAAACTATAGCTATCTCTCCTTTTTTCTTTTACTTATTTATTTTTAAGTGTTGGAAAACTATTCATTTGCTGTCGCTTGTTAAGTGAGCACATGAATAAATCACATGGTACATGGTAGAAGCGTTGAAACAGACTCTGGGTTGACAACGATAGCATCTGTATGCAAAAATGGGAGACAGACAGAGAGAGAGAGAGGAGAAAGAGAGACAGAGACAGACAGAGACAGACAGAGATAGAAAATGCTGAGAAGCAGCAATGAAGAGAAGAAAATGCTGGGCCGTGGCACTTGCTGTGCAGCTTAGACCTGAAAAGCTCCGTTGGTTCCTTTGAATTCATTCAGGTCTCAGCTGCGGTGTCTGGCCTGAGGGACCACCGACTCTAAAGTGGCCCCGTCATACCCAGAACCTACCTGATGTACGTTCTTCGAGTGTGTTGAAGGCTGTACCTCCTGCATTTAGGTGGGAGTGCCGGGAACCCCGTCTCTGAGCACTCCACAAAGGCTGAACGAGTGGTCAAAGGCGTGTAAGAAGAGCCAGGCAGTACAGAGGGGCCCCGGGCAGGGCTGTGGAGGCAGAGAGGACATGACGGCGTCCCAGGCAGAGGGCCCAGCATGAGCATCGGCTCATCAAGTGAGGCTCCTGCAGTGAAAACGCCAGAGTGGTGGTGGCAGGTGGGGGCTGAACACCGTCCCTAAGGAGCTCAGCTTCGGGACACCCTGAGTCTCGACCGGGTACGTATACTGGCCTCCCCGGCCAGGCAGCTAACCCCGCTGCGTGGCCTCGGCCCCCTCCGGGCCTCAGTTTCTCCGTCCCTCCCGGAGCCTCAGCTGGGGCGGCATCAGGCGCGGCACGGGGCCTCGGCGCCAGGGTCCCACTGGAGGGCAGCCTGCTGGGCCGAGGTGTCAGCAGCTGCGCCTTCGTCACCTGCTTCGGGACCTGCCGCAGCTGCTCAGGGCCCAGCGGGGCCACACGTGCGACGCTGCCCTGGTCAGGAGAAGGCTGGCCGCCGCATCCGCCATGGCGAAAGAGGCGGGGACTCGAACCTGCGTCACTGGGCGTCGACGCCTCCAACATACCTCACCTGGGAAAGCGGCGGGCTAGGAGTGCCTCGCAGGCCAAGACACCTTGGAAGGCGACCATGCCCGGCCGGGAAGGTCGGGGAGCCAGCCCTGCCGCTGCTGACAGCCACCACGGCGCCTAGAGTTGATCAGCATAGCGGACCCACCTCATTTTCTCATTGCCTGTCACGGATGTGTTTAACACTCAGATGTCACCTCTGGAAGCTGTCCCGGATCTCCCAGGCGGAGGTCTTTGAGGTCCCAAAGTCCCTGGCCCTAAAGTTATCACATTATCCACGTGCTCTGATGTCATCGTGCATCCCAATCAGCGGAGGATCCTGTCTGGACATGCGGAGTCCTGAGAGGGGTTGCAAAGTTTTAATTTTTAAGAAGAGTGCTTCCCAACTCCCCACATTATTCCCATGTCACCCTACTGTCTCTCTCCTCACCCACCCAGACTGCGTGTACCTTGAAGAGAGACATGATATGTTATTCATTCGGTGCCCAGCACGGGTCCTGCCCAGAATGCACGCTCAAGGCATGAAAGATGGACGGATGGATAGAAACCAATAAATGAATGAGTGAACAAATGAATGAACCCACCCTCTCCACATGTCCGTCCTAACCATCCAGCTCCACTGCCCTGTCTTCCTCAGCCTGATCGCCTGTCTTACAGGGTCGAGGCTCTGGGCACCCTCCCCATCGAGTCTTGTAGCTGCAGGTGTGTACATATGTCCCAGTTCCTCTCCCCAGGGAGCGTAGGAGGTCCAATGGTCAACAAACACCTATTAAGCCCTATGGTGGGTGAGTTGCCATTCCTGCCCTGTGGGGTACACAGGTCTAGGTGGTGAGAAGCAGGAAACTCGCATTTGAAGCACAGTATGATGAGTACCATGAAGCCAGGAAAGCTAAGGCTGGGGGGGGGGGGGGGCAGGCTGGTGTAAGAGAAGGTTCTGGAACATCACAATCCTCACCAATACGTTGTATTCACGATGCTCCCTTTTTTTTTTTTTTTTTTTTACCATGAATTTCATATTATGGGTATCTTACAACATTTTTTTTTTTTTTTTTTTTTGAGACAGGGTCTCACTCTGTTGCCCAGGCTGGAGTGCAGTGGTGCAATCTCAGCTCACTACAACCGTGATTCTCCAGGCTCAGGTGATCCTCCCACCTCAGCCCCTGGAGTAGTGCGGACGACACGCATGTGCTACCATGCCCAGCTAATTTTGTATTTTTTTTAGTAGAGAGAGGATCTCACCATGTTGCCCGGGCTGGTCTCCAACTCCTAGGCTCAGATGATCCGCTTGCCTCGGCCTCCCAAAGTGCTGGCATTACAGGCGTGAACCACTGCGCCTGGCCTGAGTCAATCTTTCCTAGTTGCTTCCCAAGAAGGGATTTATGACAACTGAGTTCTTTTGAGATCTTTTGGGAAGCTCTGCTTTTCAGAAGGTAAGAAATTTCAGGAGTTCAAATGCCTTCTGCTCAAAATAATTTTCATGCCACCGTGGCACATTCTAAACCCCTTCAAGTTCAGGAAACTTGAGGGCAGCAACCTCCACCAACTCCTCCGTGCTCTGTCCCTTCATCTAACCTGGCACGACTATTACAAGATGTGACATCCAACTTGTGTACAGGCTTCTAGTTTAGTTGTCAGCCCACCCAGGCTCTCCTAACTTTGCTTATAATAACAGCAGCGCCATCAGCTGGCAGTTGTTGAGAACTTTTACCACACCCTGGCACTTACCAAGGTTTTAAGCCAGTAGTCTGTAGATTTTGAGCAGCTACTGATTTAGGTCAGAGCTGGTAGATGTTTCCACTGGAGAATTTTCAAAAACAGGTGGAGCCTCTGCTGGATCCTGACAGAAAATGGCTCTGACCCCACACAACTGGCTTTGTTCAACTGAGCACACCTGAACATCCTGGAAACTTGAACCACCAGTGGGAAATTCATCCACTTGCTCTGGCTACAAAATGCAGAACGAACAGGAAAAAATGTGAAGCCTAAGATGTCTCTGAAAAGAAACGAGGGGGAAAAAAGAAAAGAGCAAGAGAAGGTTTCCAGAGGCTTCCACAACCAGAACGCCTCTCTAAAAACATGGCAGTCATCTACTGGCTGGTTACCTTCTCCACGTGGCTTGGGATTTGTGTCTCACCGTTTTGCTCCTCACCTAGAACGGTGCTGGGCATGCAGCAGCCTTAGATACCATCTGTGGAATGCATTCATTCCAGACCTGGATTTACATCCCTAAGACTTCCCCGCAAGGCGACCAAGGGAACACGAGGCAGTGACATTTGGGAGCACCTGTCTTCACTGGGCGATTCATCCAGGGGAGCCACAGCCTCAGGAACCGCGGGGATGGCAGGGGGTGGGGACTGAGGGCCAGAGATATGGATGGCTTTGGATGTCCTGAGTGCCCTGCAGGTGGCGGATGGTGCAGGGACTCGGGTGGGGGGGCCACCGCCCCAGCGCATGCCCGGTACCTCCCGCTTTCCCCAGCAGGCTGCCCTGGACAACCTCTGGGCGAGGAGTCCAAGAGATCCCGCAATTCGCTCCTACCCGGACGCTGCTCACAGTACCTGAAAGGGCATTTTTCAGGAACGGTTGTATAAAGAGTTCCTTGTGGGGTGGCGGTGGAAAAAAGGCTAAGCTCGGACTATGGCCGGTGCGGGAATCGAACCCGCGACCTTGGCGTTATCAGCACCACGCTCTTACCAACTGAGCTAACCGGCCTGCTGACACCACAGTGCGGCTGGAGCGTATAAAAGGGCTCCGCGCCACGTTCGCGCCCGTCCACGAGCGATTCTTTGTGAAGCCATCGCGCAGCTGGCTGCCTCCGGCTTTCCCCGAGTTGGGAACTCTGGTGAGGAGCCACCACCCCAGCGCTGAGTGGGTTCCTCCCGCTCTTCCCTGCCAGGCTGCCCTCGACAACCCCTGGGCGGAGTCGGAGAGATCCCGCAATTCGCTCCCACCTACATGCCGCTCACAGTACTTGAAAGGCGTATTTTTCACAGTTATATAAAGAGTTCCTTGCGGGGTGGTGGCGAGAAAAAAAATGCTAAAATTGCGGCCGGTGCGGGAATCGTGCCCGCGACCTTGGTGTTATCAGCACCACGCTCTTACCAACTGAGCTAACTGACCTCCTGACCCCAGAGTACCGCTGGAGCTTATAAAAGGGCTCCATGTTCGCGCCCGTCCACGAGCAATTCCTAGTCAAGCCCGCACGCCTCTGGCTGCCTGCCGCTTTCCCAGAGCTGCGGGGACTCTGGTGAGGAGCCATCGTACCAGGGCTCGCCGGGTGCCTCCCGCTCTTCCCTGCCAGGCTGCCCTCGACAACCTCTGGGCCGAGTCCAAGAAATTCCACAAGTCACTCCTGCCCACATGGGGCTTACAGAACCTGATAAGCACATTTTGAAAAAGAGTTGCATAAACAGTTCATGGGAAAAAACAAGAAACAAACAAAAAACTGGGACTAGGGCCGATGCGTGGATCAAGCCCGCCACCATGGCGTTTTCAGCACCACTCGACCACCTAGTGCTGCCCTAGTGCTGCCCGAGCGTCTAAAGGGCTGCATGTTCGCGCCGGCCCGCGACTGACTCCTTACAGACCCCATGCCACTGGCTGCCTCCCGCGTGGCCCCAGCTGCGACTTTTGACCTCCTCACTGTCATCCCCATTGGGTGGATGCAGAAACTGACACCTAAGGGACTTCAAGGAGAAGGGAGGTGGCTTCCTACAGGGAACCACACGCTTTCACAGGGAAAATGCAAATTGCACATGGGAGGCTTGGCTCTGCAGTGAGGTTTTCAAACATTCCAATTCAATGCTGTTTTTAACTCTGAAAATCCTGCGGCCTGGCAACTTCATGTATCAAGAGCCTTTTAGCATGGTTAAATCAAGCTCAGAAAACACAGAAAACCAAAGGCCAAAAGAACCACCGAATTCCCTATCGCCCAAAAAATAACGGCTGCAGGGGTCTTGACTTCCTTCTTGTCGATTTTTTTTTTCTTTCACTGTCCACGTGTATTTCTATATATATACACGGAATCCTTGGGCTGGGAGCAGTGGCTCATGCCTGTAATCCCAGCACTCCGGAATAAATTAATAAATGGATGGAATCCGAAGCCTTGCTTGAAACAGTGTATTTTGTCTTCCTTTTTGCAGTTAGTAGTCTATCATTAAGCATATGCCTAAATAATTGCAAATGTCATTTTAAATGATTCCTGAGTGTTTTGAGTGGACAAACTATAGCTATCTCTCCTTTCATTTTTAGTCTTTTTTTTCAGTATTGGAAAAATGTATTCATTTTGCTCTCACTTGTAAACTGACAACATGAATGAATCACATGATATAAGGTAGAAGGGTTGCAACAGCTGTTGGGTAGACAACGACAGTACCCACCATAAAAGTATAGTATCTGTATGCAAAAATATATAGAGAGAGACAAAGAAAATGCTGAGAAGACAAACCACCACCGTGTCCACTACCCAGACTGTATGTCCCAGGGACATGCTGGTCTCTTAGAGGGCCTGACTATAGTATGCTGCTGTGGCCCTCCCACTCCAGGAACACAAGAAGGGACCACTAGCTTTCTAACACTATACATTCTGCCCGGATTATTCCACTGAACTGCTTGGACTGATGTATCATCAAGGTTCCCTGTCACAAGCAGCAGAAACTGAATCTACCTGATTTCAAGTTTTTATATAAAGGATATTAGGCCAGTCAACCTACCACGAGCGAGGCTAGAGGACACTCGGTCAAGAAAAATGGACACTCAGTCAAGATATACCCATTCAGCCTGGCAGTGCCCTGGCCCCCAATTAGCTGTGAGTCAAAGAAACCTAATCCCTATCCTCATGGAGCTCACCGCACAGCAAAGCAGACAGGTATTACAGTGAAGGGAGAAGTTTAGGTGTTGTGCTGGGAGGTTGAGCAAGTTTCCTGAAGTCTTGGACACGTACTGTGTGCAAAGGACAAGGATGGATGGATGAGCAGGCCAAAGGGGTGCAGCCCTCTCAGTGTACTGGTGGAGGTGCAGACATCCTTTCCATTTTGCTTACAGCTGAATGAACATTCAGAGCCTAGCACACTCTCTGGCACAGCATGCCTCCAATAGGTAAGAGTCACGCGTTTAAAGCGGGCAGATCAAGTCATTTCTCTGTTCACACTGTCCCCTTTTGGACCAGCCTTAACAGGTCTGCCAAATTCAGCAAATAGAGATCAAGATGTCAAGTTAAAATTTAATTGCAGAAAAACAATGAAGCATTTTTTTAGTGTATGTCCCATGCCACATTTGGGCCATATTTATACTAAAAGAGTATCTGTGCTGTATCTGACCTCTTCCTGTTGGGAGCAGTCCTCATGTCCAAGTCTGACCTGTGGTGGGCTGTTCACCAGGACTTGAACCCCATAGGGCTTGCAAAAATGCCTCTGTAAAATGGTCATGGGCTCAGTGATTCCATGTATCACTCTGCTTTAAAGCTTTAATTAGCAAAGAGCCAAAAAAGTCCACAAATACTACATTTCTCCATGAAAAGTGTCCACAACAGTGTCTTCCTCTGAAAAAGGTGTGTCTTTTACATTTTAATGCACGAAAGACTTCAGCAATTAATGATCAGCAAAAAAAAAGATAAAAGAAAGAGACATTTTACAGAAACAGATGCAGAACAGAGTGTAAGGTACACAGATATGCTTTGGTCAAGGATAGGGCAAGGTAAACATCCTGCATGACTCAGCGAGTTTGGTGTGCAAGTGCATAACTCCACTCGTTATATAATCACAGCTATGTAGCCATAACATGGGAAGGCTCATCACCTGGCTCAGAGCCACTATTGTTTGCAAAAGGTATGACTGTCCTGCTGACACTGGGCATATGGAGGCACACCCAGAGAAAGAGAGAGATACAGCCAGAACTGCCCATCTTGCAGAGGGACATGGGGGAGCCAGAACACAGCACAGCTTGTGCCCACAGAAAGAGTCATGCGGCTGACCCTGTAGGGAAACTCAGCTATGCAGCTGTGTGTGGAACAACAAAAGCCATAGAGCTGAAGCAGACAGCCAAGACAGACACAGACAGCGTGAGAGAGCTGCTGATGAGAAAGCTAGTGTAAGAGAATTGCTGAATAAAACGTTTCATCTGCCAACGGCCCTGAGTGTTCCTTGAGCTATCCACTCACTCCCCTCTGACCTCAACCTGACCCTGAACCTGACAGTCTTCCTCTAAAAAAGGAGTGTCTTTTTAATTTTAATGCTGCAGGAAAGACCCCAGCAATTGATGAGCAGTGGAAAAGAGACCATTTTGCTTAAACAGATGCAGAAGACAAGGGGTAAAGTGTTTAGGTCAGATCTGCCCCTCAGATAATGTATTTTAAGAAAAGTCAGCTTTGGGGCCAAGCACAGTCGCTCACACCTGCAATCCCAGCACTCTGAGACGTCGATGTAGTAGGATTGCTTGTGGCCAGGAGTTTGAGACCGGCCTGGGCAACACAGCAAGACCCATCCCTATTAAAAAATAATAATAGAAAGGGGAAAAAAAAAAAGCCAACGAGCAAACAAAATGAAAAGGTACAACTATGAATGGTAGGGATTTAAAGCCATTCTTCACGGAGGAAAATGAACCAAGCAGTGTCTCTTCATCCAGAGTCCTTCTGGAAGGTTCCAAGGGGTAGGGTTTGTGATATGATTAGCCCAGGACAGTTTTCCAGGGGGGATGAAGAGAAGGAGGAAGAGAGAGAGAAGGGAGTGGGTAAAGAGAGAGAGATGAAGAGACAGAGACAGGGAGAGACTTCAAAATAGAGAGAAGGAGGAAGGGAGGAGAGACAGAGAAAGAGGAACACAGAGAGAGAAATAGAGACAGGGAGAGAGATCCAGAGAGAGAAAGAGGGAGAGACATATAGACAGAAGAAATAGAGACAGGGGGACGACGGACACGGTGGCTCACACCTGTGATCCCAGCACTTTGGGAGGCCGAGGTGGGTGGATCATTTGAGGTCAGGAGTTCGAGACCAGCCTGGATAACATGGTGAAACCCCATCTCTACTAAAAAAAACAAAACAAAACACACACACTCATACAAATTAGCTGGGTGTGGCAGTGCTCACCTGTAACCCCAGCAACTCAGGAGGCTGAGGCAGGAGAATCACTTGAACCTGGGAGGTGGAAGTTGCAGTGAGTTGAGGTCGCGCCACTGTACTCCAGCCTGGGCCTCAGAGTAAGACTTGTCTCAAAAACAAAACAAAACAAAAAAACTGTGTCTGTTTCATCTACCAGTCACACTGTTTCATTTTCATTTTACTACCAGTAACATAAAATATTTCCCTATGGGCCAGAGACAGTAGATCACACCTGTAATCCCAGTGCTTTGGGATGCTGAGACGGGAGGATTGCTTGTGGCCAGGAGTTCAGGGCCGGCCTGGGAAACATAGCGAGACCCTGTCTCGACAAAACATTTAAAAATTAGTCAGGCATCATGGTGCATGACTGTAGCCCCAGGTACTCTGGAGGCTAAGGCCGGAGGATCGTTTGTGCCTGGGAGTTCGACACTGCCGTGAGCTGTGATCAGTTCGGCCTGGATGAGAAAGCAAGACTTTGTCTCAACAAAAGTACAAAACAACAAAATACATAAACATACAGAAACACCTAACCCTATTGTTTTAGGATAACCACAGCAGCAAAGCTGGCCTAATAATGTATTCATCCTCTATCCTGACTGGCTTACCCTGTGGGTATTATGCTTCATACTTGTTTTATGCCGAACATTTACTAAATATTTCCGGATGGAATACATACACACTGCCAAGTCCTAGCCTCACCCTTGAGATAGTAGGCGGTTTCCCTGCCATGCCTTAGTCCTCGCAGACCTGCTGTATCAGATCTCCTGGGGCAGAGACCCGATCTGCCTTTCAAAAGCTCCACTGACAATTCTGAAGGCAGACAAGGTTCCCTACGGGATGCAGACAGGTGAGGCAGCCAGGAAAAATGTCATCATGGTACAACAGGTGCAATAAAGAGGCAGAGTGGCCCAGAGGTGGTAGGCTGCCCAGAAGCAGTGATCTCAGAGGCATTCTGAAGGCTGGGAATTGTTGCCAGGTAGGGCATTCTGAGTATAAAGAAAAACATGTAAATGCATGGATGCATGAAAAGGGGCAGGCATGTTGGACGGAACTGGACATTTCTAGGGGGTGGGAAGAGGGAGGATGGGGAGAGACAGGGGCCTCCATCTGACCCAAGTGTGTACACTGGTCCGTGCATCTGATCCACAGCAAACCACTGGGCCTTCTGCTGTGGTTGTTGAAATGCACCCCACCACCTGCCCCAGAACCTGTCTCTCCTGTTCTGCATTT
This sequence comes from Rhinopithecus roxellana, assembly GCF_007565055.1. Lineage (NCBI taxonomy): Eukaryota > Metazoa > Chordata > Mammalia > Primates > Cercopithecidae > Rhinopithecus > Rhinopithecus roxellana. The sequence goes on along the minus strand of NC_044555.1, from coordinate 131,096,165 downwards.
TCAACTCAGACTCACCCTTTCAAATCTAGTTCAAATACCACTTCTTCAACAAAGCCGCTTCTGATCGCGTCAGCCAGAAACAATGTCCCTTCCTCTAACTACATTTAGTTCATCACTATCTTTAGCTTTCTGGCCTTGATCAGAAGGTATCTGGGTCATGTTTTATCTCCTGTTAGTTCATAAGCTACTGAGGGGCAAAGTACACATCCAGTTTACCTTCGTGGCCTCCATGACACAGCTGGGGCTGAAAAAGTATTAGCAGAATGTGCTACCAAGGTACATTATTGGAGGTAGAATTTATATCATCTCCATCAGATTAGCTACAGAGTAAGTCCCATCATGCTGCCTAATCTTGACTAAGTTTGCTTTTACTTTATGAAAAATCTGTCATTTTTTGACTCCATTCCAAACCCAAAAAGCTGTGGTCACATTCAGCAGGGTGTGCTGGGGAGAACAAGGGCTCTGGAGAGCAGCCACACCTGAGGGACCTTAGGCAAAGCCACTCAACCTCCCTAAGCTTGTTTCCCACCTGCAAAATGCTGGCACAGAAACACTGCTGCGAGCTAAGCAACGCAGCACGGTGCCCGGCACAGAGCAGAGGCTCTGCAGATGGCTGTCCCAGGATGGCGTCTTGCAGCCTTCTGACCCAGACCAAAGTCCCAGAAGGTCGAGTTACCCAAGGTCACACCTCTAGAGAGTGTGGCATTTGGGCAGAATCATACGCGTCTTCCTAAACCTTAGCAAGACAACTCTCCACTCTTGATGATCAACTGGATACAACAACCTCAGGCAGCTAAAAGCACGAGTGAAGTCAAAAAAACTCAGGAGTGAAGATGGCCGATTCTGTTCTCTAATGCATCTCTTCTAGTGGAAAAAGCTCTCTTCTTTTGGCAATTTTGGGATGAGACTAATTTTATTTACAACCCCAGCACTGAAATGAGACGGAATTTTACAGACGCCATGTAGGACCTGTGGCTTCAGGTGCTATGCTACACCCTCTGGACTTGGGAGACCATGCTGTAGTTCCAAGTGCCCCAGCAGCTGAAAGCTGTGTGGCCCAGGAAGTAAACCTACTGAGAAAGGATGTATTGTGTGTACACAGGGTGCTTTCACATATCCCAAACATTCAGTGTGTATTCAGGCACTGTGCTGGCCATTGTGGTTACAAATCAGTCATCACCACTCAGGGTGGTAAGTCCTGCAGTGAACTAGTATATTGTGCTTAACTGTGGGAGCATTTTTACAAATAGTTGCATAAAGAGCTCATGGAATTAAAAAAAAAAAAAAAAAAAAAAAAAAAAAAAGGCTACGTGTGTGGCTGGTGCGGGAACTGAGTCCACCACGCCACATCAGCAACCACCTTAGGACCGCCGCAGTGGCTCACGCCTGAAATCCCAGCAGTTTGGGAGGCCGAGGTCAACAAATCACAAGGGCAAAAGTTTGAGACCAGCTTGGCCAATATGGTGAAACCCTGTCTCTAGTAAACATACAAAAAAAATTAGCTGCCTGGTGGCAAGTGCCTGTATTCCCAGCTACTTGGGAGGCTGAGGCAGGAGAATTGCTTGAATATGGGAGGCAGAGGATGCAGTGAACCAAGATCACGCCACTGTACTCCAGCCTGGGCAACAGAGCCCGACACTGTCTCAAAAACAAAACAGGAAGAAAGAGAGACCGGGGAGGCCGGACATGGTGGCTAACACCTGTAATCCCAGCACTTTGGGAGGCCAAGGAAGGCGGATCATCTGAGGTCAGGAGTTGAAGACCAGCCTGGACAACATGGCGAAAGCCTACTAAAAGTCCAAAAATTAAATGGGCGTGCTGGCAGGCACCTGTAATCCCAGCAACTCAGGAGGCTGAGGTGGAAGAACTGCTTGAACTCGGGAGGCAGAGGTTGCAGTGAGCCGAGATCGCGCATTGCACTCCAGCCTGGGCAACAAGAGCAAGACTCCATATCAAAAAAAATAATAATAATAAAGAAAAGAAAAAAAAATAGAGACAGGGAAAGATAGAAACAGAGAAACAGAAAATGATATGGTTTGGCCATGTCCCCACTGAAATCTCAACTTGAATTGTATCTCCCAGAATCCCTCGTGCTGTGAGAGGGGTCCAGGGTAGGTAATTGAATCATGGTGGCCAGTCTTTCCTGTGCTATTCTGGTGATAGTAAGTCTTATGAGATCTGATGGGTTCATCAGGGGTTTCCGCTTTTGCTTTCTCCTCATTCTCTCTTGCTGTCACCATGTAAGAAGTGCCTTTCAACCGCTGCCATGATTACGAGACTTCCTCAGCCATGTGGAACTGTAAGTCAAATTAAACCTCCTTTTCTCCCCAGTCTTTTTTGTATCAGCAGTGTAAAAACAGACTAATACAGTTAATTGGTACTGGGAGTGGGTCATCGCTGAAAAGATACCCAACAATGTGGCAGCGACTTTGGAAATGGGTAATAGGCAGAGGTTGGAACAGTTTGGAGGGATTAGAATAAGGCAGGAAAATGTGGGAATGTTTGGAACTTCCTAGAGACTTACTGAATGGCTTTGGCCAAAACGCTGATAGCGATATGACAAAAAGGTCCAGGCTGAGGTGGTCTCAGATAGAGATGAGCAACTTCTTGGGAACTAGAGCAAAGGTGACTCTTGTTATGTTTTAGCGAAGAGACTGGCAGCATTTTGCCTCTGCCCTAGAGATCTGTGGAACTTTGAACTTGAGAGAGATGACTTAGGATATCTAGCAGAAGAAATTTCTAAGCAGCAAAGTATTCAAAATGTGACTTGGGTGCTGTTGAAAGCATTCTGTTTTAAAAGGGATACAGAGCATAAAAGTTCAGAAAATGTGCAGCCTGATGATGCAGTAGAAAAGAAAAATCCATTTTCTGGGGAGAAATTCAAGCCAGCTGCAGAAATTTGCATAAGTAGCAAGGAGCCTAATGTCAATCCCCAAGACCATGGGGTAAATGTCTCCAGGCCCTGTCACAGACCTTCACAGCAGTCCCTCCCATCACAGGCCCAGAGGTCCAGGAGGAAAAAGTGGTTTTGTGGGCTAGGCCCAGGGTCTCTACGCTGTGTGCCTAGGAACTTGGTGCCCTGTGTCCCAGCTGCTCCATCTGTGACTGAAAGGAGCCAATGTAGAGCTCGGGCTGTGGCTTCAGAAGGTGGAAGCCCCAAGTCTGGGCAGCTTCCATGTGGTGTTGAGCCTGCAGATGCACAGAAGTCAAGAATTGAGGTTTGAGAACCTCTGCCTAGATTTCAGAAGATGTATGGAAATGCCTGGATGTCCAGGCAAAAGTCTGTGGCAGGGGTGAGGCCCTCATGGAGAACCTCTGCTAGGGCAGTGCAGAAGGGAAATGTGGGGTCGGAGGCCCCACACAGAGTCCCTACTGGGGCACTGCCTAGTAGAGCTGTGAGAAGGCCACTGTCTTCCAAACCCCAGAAAAGTAGATCCACCAACAGCTTGCACCGTAGGCCTGGAAACACAACAGACACTCAACGTCAGCCCATGAAAGCAGCTGGGAGGGAGGTTGTAACCTGCAAAACCACAGGGGCAGAGCTGCCCAAGACCACAGGAATCCACCTCTTGCACCTGATTTGAGACCTGGAGTCAAAGGAGATCATTTTGGAGCTTTAAGATCTGACTGCCCTGCTGGACTTTGGACTTGCACGGGCCCTGTAACCCCTTTGTTTTGGCCTATTTCTCCCATTTGGAAGGGCTGTATTGACCCAATACCTGTATCCCCATTGTATCTAAGAAGTAACTGGCTTGCTTTTGATTTTACAGGCTCATAGGTGGAAGGGACTTGCCTCGTCTGACTGTGGACTTTTGGGTTAATGCTGAAATGAGTTAAGTCTTTGGGGGGACTGTTGGGAAGGCACAATTGGTTTTGAAATGTGAGGACATGAGATTTGGAGGGGCAGGGGTGGAATTACATGGTTTGGCTGTCCCCACCAAAATGTCAACTTGAATTATATCTCCCAGAATACCCACGTGTTGCGGGAGGGACTCGGGGGGAGGTAATTGAATCATACGGGCCAGTCTTTCCCGTGTTATTCTCATGATAGTGAATAAGTCTCACGAGATCTGATGGGTTTTCAGGGGTTTCCGCTGTTACTTCCTCCTCATTCTCTCTTGCTGCTGCCATGTAAGAAGTACCTTTCGCCCTCCGCCATGATTATGAGACTTACCCAGCCGTGTGGAACTGTAAGTCAAATTAAACCTCCTGGCTGGGCGCTGTGGCTTATGCCTGTAATCTCAATACTTTGGGAGGATGAGGCGGGTGGATCACCTGAGGTCAGGAGTTCCAGACCAGCCTGGCCAACATGGTGAAACCCCGTCTCTACCAATAGTACAAAAATTAGCCAGGCGTTGGGGCACGCACCTGTAATCCCAGCTACTCAGGAGGCTGAGGCAGGAGAATTGCTTGAACCCGGGAGGTAGAGGTTGCAGTGAGCCTAGATCGTGCCACTGCACTTCAGCCTGGGTGACAGGAGCAAGACTCCGTCTCAAAAAAAAAAAAAAAGAAATTCAACCTCCTTTTCTTCCAAGTCTAGAGTATGCCTTTATCAGCAGCATAAAAACGACTAATACAGAGAGTAATGCACGGAGACACAGAAAGAGGGAGAGAAAGACAAAAAGAGAAACACAGAGAGGGAGACAGAATGAAACAGAAGGAGGAAGGGAGGGAGAGGAAAAAAAGAGAGGGCCCTCTTCCCACTATCCTTCCAAAATCAGGGTTTCCTCCAGACCCCTTCCTCAAGGCCTAGGTGCCAAAGAGGTCACTGAAGGAAGCAGTCTCCTCTTCCTCAGCAGGCCTGAAGATTCCTGGGCTATGACCGCTGCTCTTCCTAAGCCAGAAGCTATGACCCTGAGCCATTGGGCTTCCCAGCCCAGCTTCCTCTTGTCCAAAACGAGAGGACAAACAGGAGTTAGAGGGTCTGAGAAGTCCTGTTCCAGCAACACCGCCCCTGCCCTAAGAAGGCACAGGCTGACCACTGACAACTGTTTAAATACAGCGCCCATGTCCGGTTGGGATATTCTGACCCACTCAGGGCTGCCCCATAAGCCAGCGCGTGTCCGGATCCCAGCGCACCGAGAACTCGAAACCTGTCAAGCTGCCCATTCAGGGTTCAGTTCAAAGACAGAAGACAAAGGAAACGGATAAAGCGTCCAATACAAGAATTACCCATTTCAGACGCAAAAGACGAAGAGCACAGGCGGTGTCAGGACATGTTAGGATCCGTACCCAACTCCGCCGTCTTCATCCTCACAACGCCACGGAACACCTATTCCCCGGAGCCCAGCTCCTCCTGCAGCCCCTGGAGGAATCTGTACATTTCCCGCCGAGGACCCTGCCGCTGGGCACTCGGGGAGGCTGGCCTGGGGGAGGCCCGCAGGGATCTTCGGATCCCGCGCCTGTGTCCCTGGGGCCGCTGCCTGGGAGGGCGCACGAGGTAGCCCAGGCGAGGTGACCCACAGGAAATCTGGTGACGTCGGACGGCCCAGGCCCCAGAGTGCTGTGTGTGCTGGGGGTGGAGGGTGGTCTCCGAGAGGAGCCGTCGGCGTTCCAGGGAAGGCACCCGGTCGGTCGGGGGTACTCGCCGGGGCTGAGGGGTGCGCTCCACTTCCCTGAGCGCCCCCCAGGGAGACCCAGGGCGCAGGGGCAGCCCCGCGCTGGGATCCCGAGCCGGAGCGGCGGGGCTGGGCCCTCCCCAGGAGGCCGGCACTCGGGGCCCTTTGTCCTACGACAGCGTCCCGGCCGCGCGGCGCACCCCTATGGGCCGAGTCCCCGCGCGCACTCACTCACCCACGGTGACCAGCGTGTAAAGTCCTGCAGGCGGTAGGCAGGCGGCTCTGGCGACCGCGCCTCGGGGCTGGGGCAGAGCGCCGGCGCCCAGTCGGAGGTCTCCTCCGCCACGGCCGCCTGGGCCAGCCCGGGCGCCTCCATGGGGACGCACTCAGGTCCAGGGCACCGGGCCGGGCCGGAGGGCTCGGGGAGCCGGGCTTCTGGGGACGAAGCCTAGGAGGGCGGCGCGGCGTCAACTGAGGATCCCTATGCGCGCCATGCGGCTTGTGGAGGCCAGGACTCGGCCCACGCGGCCCGGAGTCCCCAAGACGCCAAGACGCCTTCCGTTGCGCCCGCGGCCCTGCGCGGCTGACGGCGCGGCGGGGACAATGGCTGTGCGGCGCTCAGGGCACGAGCAGCAACGGCCCAGGTGGGAGCAGCCGCCGGCCTCAGGGGGCGGGCAAGGAGCGCCAGCGGGCGGCGGGGAAGGTGGAGGCCGCGGCCCGGGCTTGTAGAGCGAGGCGGGGGCCCTGCGCATTCCCAGTCTGGCGCCCGCTGCCTCCTCCAGCTCGGTAGCCGCGGGCGCGTTGAAGGGGCGAGCGGAAGCCGCCTGGGCGAGGCCTAGGGCCTGGGGGCGTCGCCTTCGCACCCGCTCCGCCCCTGCCGCGACCCAGCCCAGGAGCCGGAGACCTGGGCGTGCCCCGCTATCGTGGGCAGGCGCGGCGCTGGGGAGGTGGTCACGCCCCCCTCCGCCTCCGAGGCGCCCATCGGGTGGTACCCAGGACGACCTCTCACCGCGACCGACCGCCCGGACCCTCTTAGGCGCAGAGGTCCACACCTGGCTACTCAGGAGGGAGAAAACATTTTACAACCTATTCTCTCTTGTCTTTGAAGCCTGCTAGCTAAAAGCTTCATCTGCATGGTAAAACCTTGGTCTCCACCACCTCTTATCACAACCCAGACATTCCTTTCTGTGATCCCAGATCTTTAGATAAACTCAACCAGTTGTCAACCAGAAAATGTTTAAATTCACCCACAGCCTGGAACCCCCCTTCACCCACACCCCTCCCCCCCGCCCCCGGCCTGGCCCACCACTTCTACTTGTCTCCTTTCTGGACCAAACCAATGTATATCTCAAATGTATTTGGTTGCTGTCTCATGCCTCCCTAAAATGTATAAAACCAAGCTGCACCCCAACCACCTTGGGCACACGTTCTCAGGACCTCCTGAGGGCTGTGTCATGGGCCATGGTCACTGGTATTTGGCTCAGAATAAATTTCTTCAAATATTTTACAGAGTTTGACTTTTTGTTAACACCTTTTCTTAGACAGCTACTACAAGATGTTCTTCAGAAAAAGGATGGCGCAACCTGAGAACAAGTAAGACGTGGATGCAGAAAATTAGGAGATCCAGTGGAGGAGAGAAGTGCAGTTGGTGGCCAGGGTGACAGCCATTCACCAGGTTCCTGTTTTTTCTAAGACCACCAGAGCGGGTACAAAAGAACCAGCGACTAGGCAAGGGTAGGAGCAAAACTGCAAGTTTATTTTGGTCACCTAGCTTCAAGGGAAGAAGGTGGGTAGGGAGAGGTCTGTTGGCCCCCCGACAAAAGGGGCCCCCAGAGTCACCCGTACAGCTCTCGGACGGAGTTCCCACAGTCCTGACATCCCGACAGGAGTGGAGGACTGAGGAAGGCCGCGCGTGGCGTGCCTCCGGAGCGGCTTTTCTAGGAGTGGGAGGGCAATAGGCGGGGCACGGGCGTGTCAGGGGCGTTCCACAGGTGCGACTTCAGATTGACATCACCTGGCGCATGCCTAGTTGGTCTGCACCTTCCCGGGTCGCCGGCTGGATTTTCGCGCGCGCGGGAAAAGTTGGGGGGGATGAAGAACCCGGAAGTGCGCCATCTTGCCTCCGTTCATCCAAACAGTCCAACCTTTTATTGATAATAGTGATAAAGGGGCGCCGTGGTCGGTCTGGCTACTTCCTGCTGTTAAGGGGCGCTGTTAAGGTCGGGGCCCATGGTTGGCATTTGGACGTACGGATGAAGAATAAAATAAAGCACAGTATTAGTATAGGGACGAGGTATGGAAGCATTTGAGGGTTTGAATGTTAGTGTCTGCTAGGCCTGACTTGCTAACATAATAGCAGCACTCTTCTCTAAGGAAGAGACAAGTGCCTCCTTTCTCAGCTGTAAACAAGCCTAGGGCTTGCCTGTTTTGGGCAGCTACTTAGGCTATTGAGGTAGTTCGGCGCTGCAGGGAGGCCAGGCTTTCAGCTGATTCCAATAACTAGAGGGAGGAAAAACAGCCCGTTTTAACGGGAGTGGCGTAGTGGCATGGAAAGTTGCTGGAAAAGCTCTGCTACTTCTGCCTGGCTGTATAGAGTTAGACTGGGGACCAAGGACACGGGGACATAGAGGGATCAGTTAGTGGCTGTATGGTTAAGAGTTTTAGAGAGAGATCAGTTGCACGAGAAATAGCCTTCAATGGGGGCCGTTTTGGCCTCCATTGGGTGCCTGAGTATGATTACCTCAGGATGAATTTGGAGCTGAATAACGGAAAGGAAGGATTGGGCAGTAGCACGAGAAATAGCCTTAAGGAAGACAACTGGCAGAACTATGTACTACTGAGTGTGTTCGGCTGTCTTACGGCCAAGTTTCAGTGATGAGAAAAAAATTGCCATACAGTAGGCGGACTAGCAAAGGTCTGAGTGTATGAGTGAAACAGCAATATAAGTATAAAATGAGACTTCATTTTCAGTGTAGTCACGGAGTGTCCCTTGCCACTGGAGATGTGTCTGGGTCCTCCCATGTGAAAGCAAAAAGGAACTGGCAGTCTGTGTGTAGGGGTATGGTAAAGAAAGCATCCTTAAGGTCTAGCACAGTAAAATAAGTAAATTGGTGGGGATATGGGACAGAAGGGTGTAAGGGTTGGGAACTACAGGGTGCGTGGGACGGGTGGCTTCATTGACTAGCCGAAGATCCTGTACTAACCTATACGTTCCATCTGCCTTTTTAACTGGAAGTATTGGAGTGTTACAGGGGGAATGTGTGCGGACAAGAATATGTTGGCTAAGTAGTCGCATGATAATTGGCTTTAAACCTTGTAGATGTGTCGGAGAGAGAGAGAATTGGGGGCGGTTTGGGAAACGAGTGGGATCTTTGAGCTTGACGAGAACTGGTGGGTGGTGAGCAGCTATGACCGGGGTGGAAGTGTCCCACACTTGAGGGTGTACAGAAATAGGGAAGATGGGGGGTGGGGGCGACATAGGAGGAGCCTGTGCACTTGCACAAAGCATGAGCAACAGGTCATGAGGGGATTGAAGGGGAGTGGCTGAGTTGGTGGGAATGTATATGGAGGCCTTTAAGGTGCTCAGGATGTCTCGGCCTCGTAAGGGGGTAGGGCATGAGGGTATAATGAGGAACGAGTGCGCAAAGTAGTTGGTGGCCAGGCAGCAATTAAGGAGTGGAGTTTTTCGTGGGGTGGATGGCTTTCCGTCTACTCCTACTACAGAGATAACGGATTGAAGGCTAGGTCCAGAGAAGGACGGCAAAACAGAATAGGTAGCCCCGCTATCTATTAAAAAATCAATTGTCTTACCCGCTACCAGGAGTTACCCGCGGCTCGGCGAGGGTGATGGGGGTCCCCGAGTCTCGGCACCTTCAGTTGTCATCATCGTCCAGATGTAGGAGCTGGAAGGAGCTCCCAGGATCCTGGGAAAGGGGGGTCACGTGGAGACACAGCACCTGTTCTCAGGGTGGGGCAATCAGACTTCCAGTGTCCTCCCTGCTGGCAAGCAGGGCAGGGGGTTGCTGGTGGACGAGGCTTAGGACATTCATTGGCCCAATGTCCTGACGCCTTGCACTTATGGCAAGGCTGCGTTGGGGCTCGGGGACCTTGCGGACACCTGTTGGCATAGTGTCCCGCCTTGCCGCACTTATAGCAGGCTCCTTTCGTAGCCTTGGAGTCTGCGGAGTATGTGCTCTCTGGTCTGGGGTTACAACTGGGCCGTAAAGCCGCTGCTAGGAGCTGGGCCTTCTGTTTGAGGCGTGCCTGTCGCACTGCCTCAGCCGTCTCCTCTCTGGAGTTATAGACCTTAAAGGCTAATTTAACCAGGTCTTGTATTGGTGCCTGAGGACCATCCTCTACCTTCTGAAGTTTCTTACGAATGTCAGGAGCTGATTGAGAAATGAAATAAGACGCCAAAATGGTGGCCCCTGTAGGGGAGGCCGGATCTAACCGGGTATATTGGGTTAGAACCTCAGTCAGCCTATTTGAGAATGCGGCTGGATTTTCTTCTGGATTTTGAATAATTTCTTTTAATTTGTTAAAATTTACAGTTTTGTTTGAGGCTGTTTGCATACCAGCCAACAAACACTGAACCATTATGTCTCGCCTACGGCGCCCAGGCTGGTTTGCTTGATAGTTCCAGTCCGGGTCTGCCGAGGGGACTGCTTGCTCCCCTAGTGGGATGGTGGCGTCAGTTAAATGTAGTTGGTTGGCGTGCTGCCTGGCGGCCGCTAGGATGCGCTCTTGCTCCTCAGGGTTTAGGGTGGAGGTTAGGATAACCTGGAGGTCATGCCAAGTTAAGTCATAGGCCTGACAAAGATATCTAAATTCCTTTATGTAGACGGTGGGATTAGCTGAGAAATCCCCTAAACGCTTCTCAATTTTGGAAAGATCGGCCAATGAAAAAGGGACATGTACTCTGACTACCCCCTCCGCCCCAGCCACCTCTCGCAAAGGCGCTAACACTGTAGGAGGGTGTGGGGCAGGAGTGGAGGCATCAGCAGGGCACTTAGAGCGGGTGTGTGCAGACAGGAGACTCAAGACAGCCAGTTGGGGGCCCCGAAGGAAGCACGGGACTGAGTGGATTACTAGTAGGTAAGGAGGAGGAAGGAGGAGTCTGGATGGGGGGAGGAGGAGGAGTCTGGGCAGGAAGGGAGGGGGTGGAGAGAGCGGGGAGAGAAGGAGGAGTATAGGGACGAGAGCGTAAGGCCCAAAAGCCTTGTACGTAATTAATTTCAGACCACTTGCCTAGCCGCTGGCAGAAATTGCTGAGGTCGATCACGCCACAGTGGAAAGGAAAATTAACCGCTTCCTCCTAAGGTCTTGTTCAAGCTGTAAGGTTTTTAAATTGGCTAGGAGGCACCCTAAGGGGGTGCTCTTTGGAAATTTGGACTGGGGGTTTCCCATTTGTTTCCTCTTTACCGACACAATGGACCCAATGGACATGGGAATGGATCCCTGCCTGGCTTCAAAGCGTCCTTTGGAACCAGCAGAGACAGACGAGAGGCTCTTGAAGCCTAAGTGGAGATTACCTTCAGGCGGACGTCTCCGTCCTGGAACGGGTCTCCCGAGCCACGTGGTGGCTCCAAATGGACCCCGGACCTGCGCAGGATTTCTGGCCGAGGGAGGTAAAGAGGAGACAAGGGCACTTACCCCAGAGAGGCCGTGGGAGTGAGGGAAGCGGGTCTCAGGTCCTGGTCCGTCTGCTGCGTGGGAGCAGGAGGAGGTTCCTCAACCCTTAGAGGCCTGAGGAGGGGTCTCCTCCCGGGTCTTCGGCACCAACTGTTTTGTTTTTCTAAGACCACCAGAGCGGGTACAAAAGAACCAGCGACTAGGCAAGGGTAGGAGCAAAACTGCAAGTTTATTTTGGTCACCTAGCTTCAAGGGAAGAAGGTGGGTAGGGAGAGGTCTGTTGGCCCCCCGACAAAAGGGGCCCCCAGAGTCACCCGTACAGCTCTCGGACGGAGTTCCCACAGTCCTGACATCCCGACAGGAGTGGAGGACTGAGGAAGGCCGCGCGTGGCGTGCCTCCGGAGTGGCTTTTCTAGGAGTGGGAGGGCAATAGGCGGGGCACAGGCGTGTCAGGGGCGTTCCACAGGTGCGACCAGGTAAATCTTGGTCTCTTCAGATTGACATCACCTGGCGCATGCCTAGTTGGTCTGCACCTTCCCGGGTCGCCGGCTGGATTTTCGCGCGTGCGGGAAAAGTTGGGGGGGATGAAGAACCCGGAAGTGCGCCATCTTGCCTCCGTTCATCCAAACAGTTCCGTAGGCAAACAGTTCATGTTGGAGATGGGGTTCAAAAGATGCTAGACGGAGCCATCCAGGAAGAAAGAGCAGGAATGAATGGACTAAAAGTGTGGGAGTTGGAAAAACTGATGAATTGAGGGGCACATGGCAGGCCTTTTGGAGCACTGGGATAAAATAATTTCAGGCACTAAGTAATTTGTATATAAAAAGAAGGCAGCCCAGTGCAGTGGCTAATGCCTGTAATCTCAGCAACTCCAGAGGCTGAGTTGGGAGAATCCCTTGAGCTCAGCAGTTTGAGGCTGCAGTGAGCTATAATTGCACCACTGCACTCCAGCCTTCCAGCTTGGGTGACAGACCCTGTATCAAAAAAAAAAAAAAAAAAAAAAATTACTAATTCCAGGAAAAAGGAAAGAAAGAAGACATAATCATTGTAGACACTGGTTCATCTTTGAATATCATTGTAATTGTCATGCGCGTCCGTGTGAAGAGACCACCAAACAGGCTTCGTGTGAGCAACATGGCTATTTATTTCACCTGGGTGCAGGCGGGCTGAGTCAGCGAAGGGAGATAAGGGTGGGGCCGTTTTATAGGATTTGGTAGGTAAAGGAAAACTACAGTCAAAGGGGGGTTGTTCTCTGGCGGCAGGAGTGGGGGTCACAAGGTGTTCAGTGTGGGGGCTTTTTGAGCCATGATGAGCCAGGAAGAGGAATTTCACAAGATACTATCATCGCTTAAGGCAAGGACCGACCATTTTCACTTCTTTTGTGGTGGAATGTCATCAGTTAAGGCGGGGCAGGGCGTTTGCACTTCTTTTGTGATTCTTCAGTTACTTCAGGCCATCTGGGCGTATATGTGCAAGTCACAGGGGATGCGATGGCTTGGCTTGGGCTCAGAGGCCTGACAGCAATGGTCATTATAATGGAAGCACTGATGATTTCTTAAACCAAATAATTGTGACCTAAATGTTTAAAGAATGTGGTAGGAGGGAAAGGACATTTGTGATTGGATGGAAAGGCAGGCAGGAGAGTGTCACAGTCTGAGGGGTTCTACTTTCCTGCAGCCCCCCAAAAACTCAATGCACTGAGAACAGCAGATGTTGCAGCAAAGAGGGAGGTTAGTAATTGCAGGGACAGCTAATTGAGGAGAATAGGAGAGATTTCTCAAATCTGTCTCCCTAAAAAGTTGGAAACTATGGTTTTTCAAGGTACTTTTGTGGGCAGCAGGCTGGGGGACTGCAACAATTGATTGGCTAGGGATGAAATCTCAGGGGTGTCTAAAACTGTCTTTGTGCAGGTGAGTTAGTTCCCAGGAGAGGGTATCTCAGGACCGGGTGGCATCTCTTGGTCTGCCAAAATGCTAAATCTGAAAAATATTTCAAAGACCATTGTTTAGGCTTTACAATAGTAATGTTATCTACAGGAGTAGTTTGGGAAGTTATACATCTTGTCATCACTGGTTACATGACTCTGGTGCAGTGAAAAACTTACAGGAAAACACACTAAGTGATGGCAGGTCATTGATTATGCCTATTCTTTAGCAAAGTTCAAGACCCTACAGTAATTCTAACCCTGTTTTCTGAATGTGGCTTTAATCTGCAGTCAAGGAGTAGGGTCAGTTTCCTTGCCTCAAAGTTTAACTCTCTCTCTCTCTGTGTGTGTACATAAATATATACACAATTATTTATTTATTTATTTATTTATTTATTTATTTATTTATTTATTTATTTTGAGACATGATCTTGTTCTGTTGTCCAAGTTGGAGTGCAGTGGTGCGATCTCGGTTCACTGCAGCCTCAACTTCCTGGGCTCAAGTGATCCTCTCACCTCAGCCTCCTGAGTAGCTGGGACCACAGGTGCACACCACCATGCCTGGCTAATTTTTGTAAATTTTTTGTTGAGAAGGGGTTTCACTATGTTCCTGAGGCTGGTCTCCAACTCCTGGGCTCAAGCAATCCTCTCCTACCTCGGTCTCCCAAGGTGCTGGGTGGCACCACACCTGGCTTCAAAGTTTAACTATAAACTAACTTCCTCACACAGTTATCTTGGCTGCCACACTAGAATAAGCAAAAACAAAACAAAACAATGTAGCAGTGAGGTTTGAAGGAAAATGGAGTCAGTCACGTTAGATTTCTCACATTTCTTTTTTTTTTTTTAGATGGAGTTTTGCTATTGTTGCCCAGACTGGAGTGCAATGGCGTGATCTCAGCTCACTGCAACCTCCGCCTCCTGGGTTCAAGTGATAATCCTGCCTCAGCCTCCCGAGTAGCTGGGATTACAGGCACCTGCCACCATGCCCGGCTAATTGTTTTTTTCTTTTTTTTTTTTTTAATAGAGACGGGGTTGCACCATGTTGGCCAGCTGGTTTTGAACTCTGACCTCAAGTGATCTGCCCGCCTCAGCCTCCCAAAGTGCTAGGATTACAGGCGTGAGCCACCACGCCTGGCCAAGATTATGATAGATGATAGATACATCATAGATGATAGACAGATCATAGACAGGTGATGACGATACAAAAATACATAGATAAATGATAGGTGAGACAGATAGATGATAGATAGGTGATAGATGATAGGTAGATAGATAGATGACAGATGATAGTTGGCTAGATGATAGGTAGATAGATAGATACATAGATGGTAGATGATAGATAAATAGAAAGATGATAGGTAGATGACAAGTAGATAGATAGATGATAGGTAGATTATACATAGATGATAGATAGATGAGTAGATAGATGATACATAGGTAGATAGATAGCCTCCAGGACAGTGGGAGAATAAATGTCTGTTGTTTAAGCCCCCTAGCCTATGGTATTCTGTTATAGCAGCTTGAAATGGACTAAGACACCTCATAAGAAGAGATGAGGACACAGACACACACAGAGAGACGACTGTGTGAGGACAAAGGGAGAACACCGAGTCTACAAGCCAAGGAGAGTGGCCTCAGGAGGAACTAGCCCTGCCAACACCTTGATCTCAGACTTCCAACCTCCAGGATTGTAAGGAAATAAATTTCTGTTGTTTAAGCCCCTCAGTCTATGGTTCTTTGTTATGGCAACTCTAGCAAATGCATATACCTTCTCCATCCCTTCTCCTCTGATAAATACCAATATCCCAAGAGAACTGGGAGGCAGCTGTTGAAGAGAGCTGAGCCACAATGTTGAAAGTTACTGAGTCCCTGATTCAGGACTTGAAAGAGCATCACCAGCCAACCAGAAACACACACTTTGGGCTTAACAGCAGCTATTTGTTAAACAAAACAAAACAAAACAAAAACTGAGATTTGGTGTGTTCATTCATCAGTTTAAGCAGCTTAGCATGGCCCTAACTAACAAAGCGTGTTTTACATAACAGGTACTTTGCCCACAGTCAAGTATATCAAGATCAAATGATGATGTGCTACACCTTTGCTGTACATTTCTTATCAACACACTCTTTCCTTGTGTCCTCTGAGAGTCAACTTCACTGCAGGGCTGCTGCTACCAGCTGCTGTGGTCATAGCCTTGGTGCTCTTGTCTAATTAATGAGGGTTCCCATTAAACTAGACTCCAGCTGTCTTTGACTTCCAGAATTGCTTTAGGAGAGTCTCTGTGGTCATTAATAAGGTGAGACCTTTTGGTTCCCAATGCAAAGAGAGAAGATAATTTATTTTCTACAGCATTTTTTCCCATAAAGCTCTATATTCTATTACATTTTAAAGGGCATTTCAACAAATGATGTATGAAATGGAGAGCAAAATCTGTATGGTTCTGCATTAAAGGGCATGCATAACTAGAGAACAACTCTGAAATGATGTGGAAAAACAACAATCAACTTTTCTTTAAAAAAATTAAAGGCTTATGCTTCACATAAATTCATGTCGATTTTCCAGGCATTATGTGATTAAAATGTCTGAGGCATTGCAAGGATTTACTGGTACCTAAAGTGTAGATTTATTCTTTTTTGTTGTTTTATTTTATTTTATTTTTTTGAGATGGAGTCTCGCTTTGAGGCCCAGGCTGGAGTGCAGTGGCGAGATCTCGGCTCACTGCAAGCTCCGCCTCCCAGGTTCATGCCATTCTCCTGCCTCAGCCTCCCGAGTAGCTGGGACTACAGGTGCCCGCCAATACGCCCCGCTAATTTTTTGTATTTTTAGTAGAGACGGGGTTTCACTGTGTTAGCCAGGATGGTCTCAATCTCCTGACCTCATGATCCGCCCACCTCAGCCTCCCAGAGTGCTGGGATTACAGGCGCGAGCCACCGCGCCTGGCCGGATTTATTCTTAAGAAGGATGTAGCTCTACAATCTAGTCCAGTGAAAAGTCAGGCACTCACAAAGTTATGCAAGACAGGTTATGATGTGGGCTTAAGAAAGGTGTTGAGAGCTATGAGTAGAGATATAGAAGAAAAAAAGTGTAATATTTTCAAGAAAGAGTAATTAGTTTGTATGTGGAGGCTATTTTTATTGCTTTTTTATTTTGATGTTTTAGTCTTGTTTTTTTTGAGACAGAGTCTAGCTCTGTTGCCTAGGATGGAGTGCAGTGGTGTGAGCATAGCTCACTGCTGTCTTGAACCTCCAGGCTCAAGTGATCCTCCCACCTCAGTTTCCTGAATAGCTAGGACCACAGGCATGCACCATCATGCCTGGCTAATTTTTAAATATTTTGTAGAAACTGGGTCTCCCTATGTTACCCAGGCTGGTCTCCAACTCCTGGGCTCGAGTGATCCTCCTGCCTTGGCTTCCCAAAGTGTTGAGATTACAGGCATGAGCCCCTGTGTCAGGCCAACACTGTTTTTAATATATGACTTGTAAGGCAAGTTGGGGGGCATTCATTCCTTATTAAGATGTACTGAGTTGAATAAAAGCCCCTCCAACCGCCAACCCCCCAAAATATATGCCCAAGTACTAAGCTCCAGAATTTGTGAATGCACACTAATTTGGATAAAGAATATTTGCATGTAATTAAGGTAAGATTCTTGAGATTAGATCACTCTAAATTACCCAGGTGGCCTTTAAATCCAATGACCAGTGAGTGTCCTTCTAAGAGACAGAAGAGGAGACACAGACACAGAGGAAAAGGTCACGTGGAGACAGAGGCAGAGACTGTAGTGATGTGGCCACAAGCCCAGGGACACCTGGAGCCACCAGGAGCTGGAAGAGGCAGGAAGGATCCTCTCCTACAGCCTCCAGGGGGAGCGCACCCCTGCCCACACCTTGATCTCAGATTCCTGGTCTCCAATACTGGAAAAAAATAAACATCTGTTACTTTAAGCCAACCAAATTGTTGTTATTTGCTACAGCATCTGTAAGAATTAAAAATCTATAGGTATGAATTTTATGTTGCTGTCAAAAGGCTTCTTCTAGGATAAGTAGATATTTCACCTAGATAGCTGTAGCTTTTTCTCCTCTTCATTGGGATCGGAACTCAGTTGATGTCCTCCATCCTCCTATCTCAATATTGATTTTACTTACTCCTTAATCCTAACAATGAGCCTTTTTATATTGCTTAATTAAATCTCAGTGTCTTTCTGGTCAACATGAGACTAAAAACCTTTTTACCTTGGGTCTGAGAAAGAGCAGTATTTCCCCTCCTCTTCCTCTTCCTCTTCTTTCTCCTCCTTCCTTCTTCTCCCTCTTTTTAGAGATAGAATCTCTCTCTGTTGCCCAGGCTAGAGTGCAGTGGCATAATCCTAGCTCACTGCAACCTCAGACTCCTGGGCTCAAGTGATCTTCCGGCCTCAGCTTGCTGAAAAGCTGAGAACACAGGTGTGTGCCACTATGCCCCATATATATATATATATATATATATATATATATATATTTTTTTTTTTTTTTTTTAACTTATTTGTAGAAATGAGGTCCCATTATGTTGCCCAGGCTGGTCTCAGACCTCTGATCTCAAACCTCTGATCTCAAGTGTTCCTCCTCTTTGGACTCCCAAAGCACCGGGATTACAGGTGTGAGCCACCATTCTTTGGCATGGTAGGGTATGCAGTAGGAGAGCAGGGGTGGTGGTAGTGTCTCCATACAGACTCTCACAAAAAGTGGTGTGGGCGGATACTGGATGCCTACTTATTTAGGGGCATCTAAATTCCTGTGCTAAATTAGAAAATAGTGGCAGCTCTTGAAAGGAGTGATGGCGTGAAGGAGAGATACCTGGACCAACCACCACACAACCCTTATAAATAATTGATGCCCTTGGTTTTGATGCCACATCCTCTTCCATAGTTGTTGGTTGAAATGACACGTGATTCCAGGTGAGCTTTTCCAGATAAATTGCTCTGGAACTTCAGACTTTGTCGGGTGAATCGATGTGGAATTTCAAAATGGGCTGGAATGTCTAAGATGGGCATGTCCAATATTCAGCTCAGTGTGGGGAAACTGGTGGTGGCCAGGGCTGGTTGCAGGCTGACTTGTAGGGGTGACAGTTCACCTGAGAAACAAAAAAACATGCAAGTCCTGGTTGATGAGGAGTGATTTCACAGACAGATAGTGACCGTGGAAGTCAATGTTGAAAAACAAATAGATTCAGGGCATAAGGTGCAGGTTTGTTACACGGATATATTGCCCAGTGGTGGGGATTGGCCTATCTATCCCCCAAACAGTGAACATAATACCAGATAGGTAATTTCTCAACCCTCGTCCACTCCCACCTTCCCCCTTTTTAAGGTGTCCTGTGTCTTTCATTCTGTAGGTCCATGTGTACCCATTTCTTTTAGCTCCCACTTATAAGTGAGAACACGTGGTATTTGATTTTCTGTTTCTAGGTTATCTCACTTAGGATATTGACCTGCAGCTCCATTTATGTTGCTGCAAAAGATATAGTTCCATTCTTTTTCATAGATGTATAGTACTCCTTGGTGTGTGTATACCGCATTTTCTTCATCCAATGAACACTTAGATTCATTCCATGATTTTGCTATTGTGAATTGAGGTGCAATAAACATGTAAGTATAGGCGTCTTTTTTGATAGCTTATTTTCCTTTGCATAGATAATCATTAGTGGAGTTGCTGGGTCAAAGGAGTAGATCTATTTTTAGTTCTTTGGGAAATCTACATACTGCTTCCTACAGAGGTTGTACAATTCACTTTTCAGCAACAGTGTATAAGCGTTCCCTTCTCTCTGCACTCTTGCTATAACATTCATCTGTTGTTTTTGGAAATCAATGTTTTTCTACAAGACCTTCATATTGGCTATAAATAAAAGTGATACCTTGGAAGAGAGTCTATTTCTGGACAATCAGAGAGGGAAATGGGATTGGTCAGCAAACATACCGGGATTATAAGAGAGCTTTGTTATTTTGGTCTGGCTTGAGTCCATAAATGGAGTAGCCTTTTAGTGGAAAAAAATTTCCTTCATTATAATGGCAGTTGCCAGAGGCAATAACAGTGAAAGAGCCATTTAAAAAGTCAAAAACAGAGGAATCATTTGACTAGAACCTTCAATGGCTTTGAGTCACTATGCCAGACAGCTCAATTATCTTATCTCTGCCGTGAAAAGCTGTCTTTTTCTTGTACTTACATCTCTTGAACAGAATCTCACATAAAACATGCCCTAATTACACAGTCCCTATTAGACACTACACCAGGGACTGCTTGGCTTTGATGGTGCCCAGATTCTCTGAAGTCTGCAGAAATCCACTGCAAGCAGAGGCATTTGGGTGGACCATGTTCCCAAGATTATCACCTTGTAAAAAACGGCTCTTGGGAGAGCCAATTTGCATGTAGGGTGTTCTGAGGAACCAGTGTCGTACTGCCATCCTAAGGCTCCCTTATGGCAATGCCTGAGTTATGTATAATTACAGCAGCCATGGGTCTAGAGCTTAAGCCTCCTGCTTCCATGGAACCAATGCATTCAAAGGTTGTAAGGCACCTTTGAGATTTTCTAGGCTGGCGACCTAGTCCTATGTAGGAGAAAGATGAAGTCTAACAAAGCCAAGTGATTTTCAGCCACACAATGTGTACCTTGATCTAGGGTCAGGTTATTCAGCCTTCTACTACACCAAGTTTTAGAATACAGTTTTTATTAGGTGGGATTTAATTAATGTCACTGTTGTATAAAAGTAATAAAAAAGTTACAGATGTAAAATATATAGATTATATATGTATCTATACACATAAGAGAAATAGATGGACAGATGGATAGATGGACAACTAGAAGATAGAAAATTACACACATACATTCATAAATACATATATACATAGATAGATGATTGACAGAACAATATAGGTAAATGTAGATAGGTGATAGATGATAGAAAGATAGATAATAGGTAGACAGATGTTAGATGGATAGATGACAGATAAATGATAGGTAGATGGAATCGATAGATAATGAATAGATGATAGAAAGATAGACAATAATAGGTAGGCAGATAGATGATAGGTGGAATAGATAGATAGATGATGGATACATGTATGGAATAGATGGTAGATTATAGATGGAATGAATGGATGGATAGAATATAGTAATAGAATGCATCTACCTGAAAATACACGAGAGAAGAAAAAGAGATTGGGAGTTTTTCCACTCTAACTTTGGGGCAAAGAAAATAGCATTAATGAAAAAGCAAAGAATGGGAAAATAAAAAATTTTTATTCAGAACCACCCTTCCAGCAAAAGAGAATGTAGGGCAAGCAAAATATTAAGCATTTTGTACTCATTTGTGTAGGCCGTGGGAACTACTACGAAAAGGTGGATTGTTGCATGTTTCAGTACTTCTGTTTGTTTTTGAGACAGACTCTCGCTCTGTTGTCTAGGTTGGAGTGCAATGGCGTGATCTCAGCTCACTGCAACCTCCGCCTCCTGGGTTCAAGTGATTCTCCTGTCTCAGCCTCCTGAGTAGCTGAGATTATAGGTGCATGCTGCCACGCCCAGCTAATTTTTTGTACTTCAGTAAAGATGGGGTTTCACCGTGTTGCCCAGGCTAGTCTTGAACCCCTGAGCTCAGGCAATCCACCCGCCTCGGCCTCCCAAAGTGCTGAGATTATAGGTGTGAGCCACCATGCCTGACCTCAGTACATTTTTAATATACACAGAGCTTTGCCACATTTTGGAGGGTTGCTTGCTATCGCAATTTCTGGATTTTTATTTTACTTTTTATGTTTGTGTCACTCCCTTTTAGCTTGATGTAATACAATTCAATAGATTTTCTTACTAAAATAAAATCTCAGCCTCTCTCCATTGCATAGGATGAAGCAGGCATGACGCAGGACAAGCTCACTGGCTGGATTCAGACCCTTGAAGGAGGCCGGGCGCGGTGTCTCATGACTGTAATCCCAGCACTTTGGGAGGCTGAGGTGGGTGGATCACTTGAGGTCAGGAGTTTGAGACCAGCCTGGCCAACATGGTAAAACTCTGTCTCTACCAAAAAAACCCCCAAATAACAAAATACAAAAATTAACTGAGTGTGATGGGGCGTGCCTGTAGTCCCAGCTACTCGGGAGGTTGAAGTGGGAGAATCCCTGGAACCTGGGAGGTAGAGGTTACAGTGAGCCGAGATCACGCCACTGCACTCCAGACTGTGTGACAGAGACCCTGTCTCAAAAAAACAAACAAACGAAAAAAAAAACCAGAAAAACAAACCCAAAACAGACCCTTGAGAAGTGAGCATTCTGCAGTGTTCCATTTGGGAGCTGGCTGTTCTGCTTCCTCCTAACATCCCAAAGGACACAGGATGACCTGAGCTCCCAGGTACCCTGGATTTCCCAGTAAGAATTCCAGGGGTGGTGAGAGAAATGCAAATTGTCTCTGCAGAGCAGCAGATCCCAGAGCTTAAAGGCTTCTCTCTGTTCACAGATTGCTGCATGGGGATGAGAGGAAATAGAGGGTGAACAGATCTCCTGCTACTGCACACGCCACTTTTGATTTCCCAGCTGGTGTTTAAAGGCTGTGCAAGGTGTTGGGTTGCAGGATGATGGAGACTCAGATCATTGTGAATCTATGACCGTCTGGCCGTTTGCATCACCTCAGCCTTACTGCAGATACTAACCTTCATTCCCCTCTCCAGCTATGCATTGGTTTTCTGCATACCACTTGGAATTTGTTGGCTCTGAGTCATCCGACTCTCACATGAGAAAGAACCAAATAATGACCTGTTATTTTAAAAGAATGTATCTGCATATGGCTTCTTGTCTGCTGAATGTTACATTAGGCCTTTATATTGAATTTCAAATAAACCCCTGAATTAATTCTGCAGGCAAAGGCATTGATGTTAGCACTGTTTGATCACTTGAATGCACGTCATAACAGCATTTTAATGTGCTTACAGCAAGGGGGATGAGACCATATCAAGGATGCACTTGGTTGTTATTAAGGTTAAAAACACCAAGATAGCTGGGTGCGGTGGCTCACACCTGTAATCCCAGCACTTTGGGAGGCCGAGATGGGTGGATCACTTGAGTCCAGGAGTTTGAGACTAGCCTGGCCAACGTGGCGAAACCCTGTCTCTACAAAAAATACAAAAATTAGCCAGGTGTGGTGGTGCGTGCCTGTGATCCCATACTCGAGAGACTAAGGTGGGTGGATCTCTGGAGCCTGGGAAGTCAAGGCTGCAGTAAGGGAAGATCGTGCCACCGCACTCCAGCCTGGGTGACTGAGCGAGACTCTGTCTCAAAAAAAAAAAAAAAAAAAAAGAAAGAAAAAAGAAATGTACAATAGATTATTGTAAACTCCAGTCACTTGCTGATCTATTGAACACTATGTCTTTTTTCTTTTATCGAAGTGTATATTTGCAAAGTGGGAGGATTTCTTGAGCCCAGGAGCTCGAGACCAGTCTGGGCAACCTAGTGAGACTCTGTCTCTACAAAAAAAAACAAAAGCCAGCCTGGCATGGTGGCACACACCTGTAGTCCTAGCTACTGGGGAGGCTGAGGTAGGAGGATTGCTTGAGTCCAGAAGTTCAAGGTTACTGTGAGCTACGATCACACCACTGTACTCTAGTCTGGCAACACAGTAGAATCCTGTCTCCAAAAAATAAAACAAAAAACCTAAAAAACCTGGTATTTGTATCCAATAATCAAACTATTTTTATCTCCCTTCTCTGCTCCCTTCCCAGCCTCTGGTAACCACCAATCTACTCTCTGTCTCCATGAGATCCAGGTTTTAAGCTCCCACATGTGAGAACACGCAGTATTTTTCTTCTGTGCCTGGCTTATTTCACTTAACATAATGACCTCCAGCTCCATCCATCAGGCCTCCTTTTCACAGAGGATTTATTTTAGGAAACTTGCAATTGTGAGTTCTTTCTCTACCTCTTTGAGATGCAAATCTTCTCCCAAATTTTCTTCTAGCCTCTTGCTAGTTTGGCAACCCAGGAATGTCTTTCTCAAGACCTCAGAGCCATCCCTTTAAAAGGTAATTATTGAAGGAGATGATACATCTGTCTCTCAGTCTTTGTAGAAGGGCAGGTTCCTAGTTTTGAAAAATTCCAATAAGCCAACACATAGCTTTACCGCATTTCCTAACCTCTTCCTAATGTCTCCAGTTCCTTCTCAGCATCTCACCCCAGCACTTAAAAACTCTCCAGCCTTTTGTTTCAACGAAGTTAAGCTCCTTCTCTCTTCCGTATTGCAGTAGTCTTGACTGAGGCCTTCCTTGAAGGGTTAACTTGTCTGGTGCAATGTTTTCTTTGGCAATGTCCAGGTCAAAGGATCCCACAGAAACACTGAGTATGATTTTCGCCTGAGAAAGAGGAGGGTGAGAAGATAGATTGGGAGGCAGCTGTGTGGGCAGGGGACTTGGCCACTCCCTAAACCTCTCCCGTCTCACCTGTAAATGGAGTGCATAGGCAGCAGTGCTTCTCCCCCGAGGCTGGGGCGATGGAATCAGTTAGACTATTGAGGGCATCTGGAAGGGCAGCTGCCTCAGGGTGCGGTGGCCAATGGGTTTCTTTTGATCGACTGTTGACAATGTGTTTGTTGAATGGCAGCCTGCACTAGGCGACGCTGAAGCCACAGAAGACACCGCAGTGGGAAAACCAGCATGAGCCGCTGCCCCCAAGGAACCTCAAAGCGCAGGCAGAGGACCAGCCATCCCAGCCGCACAGGTAAAGTGTGTCACCTGTCAGG
Organism: Rhinopithecus roxellana; assembly: GCF_007565055.1. Lineage (NCBI taxonomy): Eukaryota > Metazoa > Chordata > Mammalia > Primates > Cercopithecidae > Rhinopithecus > Rhinopithecus roxellana. Next base: position 131,072,313 of record NC_044555.1, on the reverse strand, counting down.
TGGGCTTGGGGTGAGCGGGTGGGGGGGAGTGTGTGTGCCAAGGGGGTGTGTGTATGCGTGTGAGCACATGTGAGTGTGACGGCTAGTATGACTGCATGTGAGGGAGTGTGTACAAGCGTGTGAGGGTGTGTGCAAGTGTGTATGCATATGAGAATATGTGTTTGTGGATGAGTGCATTTGAAAGCCCGTGTGTGTGTGTGTGTGGTCATGAGGGTAAGTTAGTGACCGAATGCGCAGGATATGTGAGTGTGCATGGAACACTGTCGGTGTGTGTGTGGCAAGTGTGTAGGCATGTGAGGACAGGCAGAAGTGTGTCAGTGTTGTGATGATGGGAGTGTGAATGAGTGTATGAGTGTGCAGAAAGGTGTGGAGTGAATGTGCATGGAAGTGTGTGTGTAAACTATGAAGTCATGTAATGTGTCAGCGTGTGAGTGTGCAGTGCATGTGTGTGGGAGGGTGAGCGTGTGTGTTAGTGTGACTGCTTGTGGGTGTGTTCATGACTGTGTGCCAGTGGGTCTGAGTGTGAGAGCGTGGAAACGTGTGTGTGTAGTGTGACAGTGTGTGTAGTGTGACAGTGTGTGTAGTGTGACAGTGTGTGTAGTGTGACATTGTGTGGCTGTGTGTCAGTGTTTATGAATGACAGCATGTGGAAGTATGCATGTGTATGTGTGAGTGTTGAGTATGTGTGAGTGTATAAGTGAGAGTGTGCATATGTGTGAGGCTGAGTGTGTGAGTGTAACCGTATGAGGGTGTGAATGTGTGTAAGTGTATGCGTGTGCATGTGATGGTGTAAGTGTAGGATTGTGATGCATGAGTGTGAGTGTGGGTGTGGTTTTCAGTGTATGACCGTGTATGTGTATTGTGTGTGGACCTGAGTGTGCTAGTGTGCAAGGGCAAGTGTAAAGGGCATGAGAATGCAAGTGTGTGTGTACATGAATGAGTGGGAGTGTGTGCATGGGAGTGAGTGCATGTGCCTGTGTGAGTGCACTCTCAAAAGCGTGGACGGGCGCAAGCCTCCCCCTCTAACTCCTGTTCCCTGCTGAACTAATCTTTCCCACCTCCTTCCCTGCCACCCCCACAGTGTACCCCATAAGAGCGCTGGCTTTCCTTCCCAGCACTCTGCCTTCTCCCCATTTCAGGCATCTCTGCACACCCGTTCCGTACAAGAAGGATGTACCTCTTCTCTGCATCCGTGGGTTCTGCACTGCAGGAGTAGCTCCCCACAGCTGGTCCACAGACCATCGCCCATCCCCCCAATTGTCGCCCGAAGAGATGAGAGGGCTTACAACAGTGGGGACAGCTGGTGCCAGCCCCTAATCCTACTAAACTTCCATCGAGACCCTTACAGGGCTTTCCACTGGGAAAAGTTGGGGAAAACCCAGGAACATTCAGAAGTGCAGTGACACCATGTCTTGGATGGCTTAGGAAGGATGCTGCTTATCCCGGGAGGCAGGATTGGGTGCTAGAAGTCTGGGCAGGGGGCTGTTTGAATAGCTGAGGTGAGAAAGTGGGGGGAAGAGTGACATAGCAGGTAAAATACAAGGTAAAATAAAGCATAGCCATCTGAAGAAACAACGTTGGACTATATTGGGCAGATTTAAAGACTATTCTGTGTGGGCAATCATGTTATCTACCATGCCTCCCATTTTAAATTCATATTTTCTTAGAATGTTACTATTCTAATGTACATTTAACTATTTCCAAGCACAGAATTCGGTGGCATTTAGTACACAGCATGCATAATATTCTACAACCATCATCTCCATCTAGTCCCCGAACGTTTTTATCACCCTCAAAAAAGAATATCACCCCCATATTCATCAAGCAAAAGTTCATTTTAATTATTAAAAAAAAAGACAGGCATCAGAATTTTGAGCCCTAGTCCACACTTTTTGTTTTGTTTGTTTTTTGTTTTTTATTTTTTGAGACAGAGTGTCGTTCTCTCATCCAGGCTGGGATGCAGTGGCGCGATCTGGGCTCACTCCAACCTCCACCTCCCGGGTTCAAGAGATTCTCGTGCCTCAGCCTCCCCAGTAGCTGGGACTACAGGCGCCCGCCACCATCCGGGCTAAGTTTTGTATTTTCAGTGGATATGGGGTTTTACCATGTTAACCAGGCTGTTCTTGAACTCCTGATCTGACGTGATCCACCCTCCTCAGCCTCCCAAAGTGCTAAGATTACAGGCGTGAGCCACTGTGCCCGGCATTTTTGAAAAGCAATTCTTGATTTCATTTATTTTAAAAGGATCCTCTCTCTTCCCTCTGTTATGGTGATTTTTTTGTGTAGCTTAAATAGTAAATTGAACCCACTAGATGGCACCAAACACTAGCATTAAAAAAAAACTTGACTCAGAAATCAGTGATTTTTGACACATTCTAGTGTTCTTTCTTAGACCTTCAGGTGAGGTTTAGCTGGGGGGTGAAAATGCATGAATGGCAATGTTTTTGCAATGGAAGGAGCTATCTGGTGCAGAGAACCCATCTATATAATTATTATTGCATCATAGGTCAGCCAGGTGTTCTTAGAATGTGAGAAAAATACAATTTCCCCATCATTTCCAGGTGAAGTCAACCAAAGGTGAGTGAAACGGGCTCAGTCACCTGCTTGGGGCACTTCCAAGGTAAATGCTGTAGGCTCCCAGAGAAGAAAATCAAATAAACAGGGATAATGAGATTGTGCAAATTAAAAAAAAAAGGCCGGGCGCGGTGGCTCAAGCCTGTAATCCCAGCACTTTGGGAGGCCGAGACGGGCGGATCATGAGGTCAGGAGATCGAGACCATCCTGGCTAACACGGTGAAACCCCGTCTCTACTAAAAAATACAAAAAACTAGCCGGGCGACGAGGTGGGCGCCTGTAGTCCCAGCTACTCGGGAGGCTGAGACAGGAGAATGGCGTGAACCCGGGAGGCGGAGCTTGCAGTGAGCTGAGATCCGGCCACTGCACTCCAGCCTGGGCGGCAGAGCAAGACTCCGTCTCAAAAAAAAAAAAAAAAAAAAAAAAAAAAAATTCATAATCGTAGTGGAATAGCTTAATTTTTTTTTTACAATGGAGGTATTTACCTGTCTGAGCTATTATGAATAAAAATGCATGGTATCAGTGAACACATCTTTGTCTACAGGCTATTTCTATTTTTTTCTTCTGGTTACATGTTTAGGTTCACATGCTGCACTGTTTTTCAAAAGTTGTTTCACTTTGCACCTGAGAATGTAGGAGGGTTGTAGCTGCTTTATATTCATTGCTTGTTATTGTCAAGCTTGAAAATGTTGTTTGTGCTCATGGTCATGTGTCTTTAATTTGCATTGCTCTGATCACTGATAATGGTGGGGATCTTTGTTTATATACCTATTGGCTTCGTGTGTGTGTGTGTGTGTGTGTGTGTGTATTATTGTTCTGTGAAGTATTTGTTCATATATTTTGTCAGTAGTCTATTGGGTTGCTTGTCTTTTGTAATTGAGTTGTTTATATATTCTGAATATATAATAAATATATTTTATGTAATATTTTCTCCCAGTGTGTGGCTTATCTTTTCTTTTATTAATGATGTTGTTTAAAGAGAATTTTGAATTTTGATAAAGTCCACTTCATCAATTTTTAAAAATATATGGTTCATCCTTTTTGTGTCCTAGCTAAACAATCTTTTCTTTTCTTTTTTTTTTTTTTTTTTTGGCAACCTCCACCTCCCGGGTTCAAGCAATTCTCCTGCCTCAGCCTCCCGAGGAGCTGGGATTAGGCTAATTTTTTTTTTTTTTTTTTTTTTGCATTTTTTTTGTAGAGATGGGGTTTCATCATTGTTTGCCAGACCGTTCTCAAACTCCTGACCTCAAGTAATCTGCCCGCCTTGGCCTCCCAGATTGCTGGGATTACAGGCATGAGCCACCACTGAGCCCTAAATAATCTTTTCTATACCAAATTCAAGAAGAGTTGTTCATGTGTTTTCAGCTAGATGCTTAATAATTCAGCTTTTTCATTTAGGCTTATGATACATTTTGATACAACTTTCTAAATAGTGTGGAAAAAGGGTATTTTTTTTTTAATTCCTAAAAGAATACTCAGTTATTCTTACACCATTTCTTGAAAAGCTTATTCTTTCCACATTGAGTCAATTGACCATGGATGTGTGGTTCTATTTTATATCATTGTTTTCCCTGTCTGTCCTAATGCCTGTGACACATGATATTGATACTGTTGCCTTCTAGTAAGTCTTGAACTTAAGAAGCACATGTGCTCTAATTTTGTTGTTCTTTGTCTAAATTACTTTGCTATTCTAGGTCCTTGGCATTTGCAGGTAAATTTTGGAGTTGGCTTGTCAATATAAAAAAAATCCTAATGAAACACTGATTGGGATTTCGTTGAATCAGTAGATCAAGTAAGAGGAAATTATCACCTTAACAATGCCAATACTTTCAAATAATAAAGATGATATATCTCTCTATGTATTGGTCTTCATAAATTTCTCTCATCAACATATATATTTAAAAAATTTCAGTGTTCAGGTGTTGCATAGATTTGCTAAATCTGTCTCTCAGTACTACTTGCTATTGTAAATGACATTTAACATAATTTGTTTTCCAACTTTTTGTTACTAGTATAATTTAACTTTTTTTTTTTTGAGATGGAGTCTTGCTCAACATGTTGCCCAGGCTGGAGTGCAGTGGTGCGATCTCGGCTCACTGCAAGCTCTGCCTCCCAGGTTCACGCCATTCTCCTGCCTCAGCCTCCCAAGTAGCTGGGATTACAGGCACCCGCCACCATGCCCGGCTAATTTTTTGTAGTTTTAGTAGAGACAGAGTTTTTTCACCATGTTAGCCAGAATGGTCTCCATCTCCTGACCTCGTGATCTGCCGGCCTCGGCCTCCCAAAGCGCTGGGATTATAGGCATGAGCCACCATGCCTGGCCTAATTTAATTTTTAAAATGAGCAATGTATTCCGTGACCTTCTAAATCCACTTATTATTCTGGTAGCTTTTCTGCAGATACTAGACAATTTTCTACTTGCAAGATCATGTCATTATGAATACAAATATTTTACTTCATTCCAATACATGCCCCCTCCTTCCTTCCTTCCTTCCTTCCTTCCTTCCTTCCTTCCTTCCTTCCTTCCTTCCACTGAATAGGATTCCCAGTAATATCTTTAACCTTTTTGCTTTACCCAGAAAGCTAGGCAGCTGCACCCTGCATTCGTGTTTCATCTTTGGTCTGCCTCAGTGATGAATGCTTTCTACAAATATGGCTGTCTCTGTGATTTCTCATTCAACACCATTTTCTCTTAATGTTGAATTTAGACTGGTTGCAGAGGAGCTCTTACCATGAGTCCATAGCACGCTCTCTTCATTATTGCCAACAAGAAAATTTGTCTTGGACTTCTGGTTTCTCCTTCCACGGAGAACTGATTTTTCCTGGATATTAGAATCTGCAGCCAGGGTTATTTTCTCTGTCTTTTTTCACAGCCCTGTGTGGCTTCCACTGCTTGTGATTCTGAATATCTTCTATCTCTTATTCTCATAAAAAGGAAGTTAGTGTTTCTGTTTTTCACCTCTATTGTGTTTTTTGAAATGATTTCCAAGTAGAGGAGAGTTCAAGATGGACTTTATTACACCATTTCTAACCAGAAATATTTCTCTTAAATAAGCATTGTAGTAACACGGTCTTGAGTCAGCTAGGAATAGTGGGTGAAGATGTAAAAAGACTTACACTGTTTCCATTTAGTAATGGGGCTGACTTGGTGACATAAGAGGATTTCCTGATGAAGAAGAAGAAAATCAGAAAGGTTATATTTGTGAATTTCATATGCTAACCAGCTCTTTGTAACTTCTAATAATGTATGTTAATGTTTAAGCATAACATGTAGCTATTTTAACTATCAGGAATTTTAGAACTAGTTTTCTTCCTGAATTGTAGTAAAAATCAACTATTTATGGAATGGGAACCTTTGTCTAAATCAAAAAAGAAAAAAAGAAAAATCAGCAATTTAAAACTGAAATAGTATTATTTTTGCCTCTTTTCAGTGATTTCTGGTCTCTTTTGATAACTTTAAAAAATTGTACTGTCACATCTGTGCTATTATATAATGCTGGTCGGTTCTTTGAATAGTTTTTAGATTCAGATTGAGAACTTACATTTTATGGAAAGTCTATTCCAAACTATTCATAAATGCAAAAGCAATGGAGAATAGAAATCATCATAATAGGACATTAAAATTATATTAATTTTCTGTTAAGTACTGAGTTTATGTTTTGTCTATATTGCAATAATATTTCTAAAATGAAAAATAAATAGTTTCAGGCCATTTTTGCTTTTTATTAAGCATGAGAACCTACTCTGTCTTACACATTTTGAGGGAAAAGTTGCTTCCGCTGGCAAGCATTAGAAATGTGAATATTAAATTATTTATATTCAGTGAGGGTACAGTTGAATAATAGCACATTATATGGGATCATTTAAAAGTAAATGGAAAACATTATCTGAATCCAAATATACAAATATATGCAAGTGGCATGCTATTGTGGTTCGGTTAAATAAACGCCCCTAGGAATTTTAAGAAAACGTGCGTTGCCAAATCAATTTGTGTTTGGACATTGAAAAGAACATAATAAGACCTAGAAGAGGGGGGCACAGCTTTTTCAAGTTTTCGGAATTGTATTTTCTTTTAGTTTGGTTATGTACAAATTAAGATTGCGTCTTGAAGAGAGGCTATTGTAAGTGTGTGTGGGAAGTGCGGTGGGTGGTGTGGGGTGGGACGCTCCCCATGGACACTCCCCATGGACTCATTTAGAGTTTAAAAATAAGGCAACATTTCCTCTCATTATTTTGGTCCATTTTAAAAGTTTTAATGCATTTTAAAATTTAATTATATTTGTTCTTCTGTTTGCCAGGCACCATGAGAGGTGCCGAGGATGTAAAATTGAATAGAGTCTTCCATCATGGATTTCAAAACTGAAGAACACAGCAGGCAGACAGACAAATGAAAAGTCAGCAGTGGCTGAATGGTGATGTGTGTAACGCACACATGTGATGGGTGATTGCTTGCAGACCATGCAGATTTGCATGCAATACCCAGGAAGCCCATCGAAATAAAAGGACCTGTGAAATGGAGTCACGCGTTTTCTTTTTTACATGTTATTTATGTAACATGTTATTTTTTACATGTTATTTATTTCTTCAGTACTTCCAATACTCTTTCCTTCCTGTTTTTGCTTATTGCACTCTCTCCTTTTCATTCCTTCCTCCCTCCCCTCCTTGCTCCCTCCATGCCTCTCTCTCTCTCCCCTCTACCCCTTGTCTATCTTTGTACATACATATAGGGAAGTATGCGTAAAACATATAACGGATTGAGTTTAAAGAATAATTTATAAAATTAACTTCCATTACCCAGGTTGAAAAACAAAACAAAAAATGCCAACCCAATAATGAAATGTTCAGTCGTTCTATCTTTTGTATTGTTTTATTGTCTATGTAAATATCCCTCAACAATACATTGTTTAGTTTTGCCTGTTTTTGAACTTCACATAAATGGTATCATAGGGCATATAGTTTTGTCTGACTTGGTTCTTTTATGATTTTGAAATGCATTCATGTCGATACATGTACACGGAGTTTATTCATATTCATTGCAGTTTTATTGTGTGAATCTACCCTATTTTATTCATCCAGCCCGATGTTGATGAGTGCATAGGTTGTTTTCAGTATTCTCTGGTCATGGGCAATGTGGGTATGAATATTTGCTCATAGGCTTTGGCCTTTTTTTTTTAATTGCAGGATCCTAGAGAAAGAGCATGCTCAAGTTAACTAGAAAATGCTCACTGATTCCAAGGTGGTTGTGGGACTATTTTATTCTCACCAAAAAAATATGTATATGAGAGCTTGACTGCTTTCTATTCATACCAATACTTGGTGCAGCCAGACTATTAATTTTTGCCATCTCTTGGCAAGCAATTTTTTAAAAATTTACATTTCTCTCATTATTATTGAGGTTAAGCATTGTTTTATAGATAGTCTGGCCAATGTTTATTCAGTCTCTCAATAAGCGGGTGTGTTTTTCAAGTTTCTGGATGTTGTGACAAAGCAATTTATAACTTGTACAGATAGTTTTTGACATTTCTGCTTCCTTAAGTGGTCAAGAGATGTATCATTACGCTTTTTATTAATTTGTATAAGTTTAAGAGGTACGGGTACAATTTTTTTATAGATATATTACCTACTGCCTTCTGGGCTTTCAATGTATCCATCACCTGAATAATGCACATTGTATTCATGACAGAATTTCTCATCCCTCACCCCCTCCCACTCTCCCACCCTTTGGAGTCTCCAATGTCTATTTTTCCACTCTCTATGTCCATGAGTGCACATTCTTTAGCTCCCACTACAAATGAGAACATCTGGCATTTAACTTTCCAAGTTATTTGACTTAAGATAATGGCCTTCAGTTCCATCCATGTTGTTGCAAAAGACAGGATTTCACTCACTTTTATGGCTGGATAGTATTCCACTGTGTAGATATACCGCATTTTCTTTTTCAATTTTTTATTTTCATAGATTTTATTTATTTATTTTATTTTATTATTATTATTTTTGTTGGATATGAAGGCTCATTCTGTTGCCCAGGCTGGAGTGCAGTGGCATGATCTCGGCTCACTGCAACCTCTGCCTCCTGGGTTCAAGCGATCTTCCTGCCTCAGTCTCCAGAATAGCTGAGACTATAGGCGTGAGCCACCATGCCTGGCTAATTTTGTACTTTTAGTAGAGAGGGGGTTTCACCGTGTTGACCAAGCTGGTCTCAAATTCTTGACCTCAGATGATCCACCTGCCTCAGTCTCCCAAAGTATTGGGATTACAGGCATGAGCCACTGCCCGGCCTGGCCTATGCTTTTCGACCAGCAACAACAGCCAATGATTTCAACCCTTAGACGGGGTGACCTGCTCCACTCCAAGGAAGACTTCCTGTTTCTGCCTGGCCAGTATGAAATCAAACAATAGCCCTCAGCAATTTAATGGGCAAATCACTCCTCTGCTATTAGCCAGGGGATCCACATCTATCATTTGAGAGATCAGCTGTTATTCTGTTCTTGGAACGACTCAACTTTTGTAAAACACAGAAGGCTGTCCGTATACCATCCCAAAGCCACCTGTCAATTGGGTTAACTGATTGTCTTCTCTTTTTCTTCTTTCCTGGCCTGGCCCTAGCCAAGTGTCTTCTCAGACAATTGATTAGTGAAGTGTAAATATAAGTCATTCAGCTGACTCTTTCAATTGCCTTTTGAGAGTATCTTTTTAGAGTATGCAGATGGAGTTTGAAAATGATCTACTGAAGTTTTTGTTGCTATGAGGAAGGATATAAAAGGACAATGTCAATGCTTCACTTGCTTACTCTTTCTGGTCCATTGGTTAAAAATTATCTTTTGAAAATTGTTTTTCAATTCCCTACCAGAATTGTAAAGCTTACTTACTTACTATATCTTGTATAACAGCCGCTCAAGTCCAGGCGTGGTGACTGATGCCTGTAATCCCAGCACTTTGGGAGGCTGAGGCAGGAGGAAGGCTTGAATTCAGGAGCTCAAGACCAGCCTGGGCCACATAGTGAGATCCTATCTCTACAAAAATTTTTGAAAAGTTAGCCAGATGTGGTGGTGTGTGCCTGTAGTCCCAGCTACTCAGGAGGCTGATGGGGGAGGATCCCTTGAGCCCAGGAGTTCAGGGCTGCAGTGAGCTGTGATTGCACTGCTGCACTCCAGCCTGGGTGAGTGTGAGATCTTGTACCTAAAAAACAAAACAAAACAAACAAACAAAACTCACTTAAAATGTTGCCAAAACCCAGATCAGTTTGGAAAGGGTGAAGATTTGTGTCTGTGGAGATGTTCTCAATAATGCATTTAGTGGAGCAACAGTCTCGTGGAAAGGAATACAGGCATGAAAGAATACACTCTAGGTTCTGAAAGCGTTTCTGGAAGTCACAACTGTGTTCGATCAAGAACAGCACCTATGAGTATACGGATAGCTCTAAGGAGATTACCTTGAAAGAGTCAAGATTCTTTATCTGTGTACTTTCACAGATTTAAATCAAACACGTGTGTTTTAGAATCGTCAGTGTTGCCCTTAAATGTCATGCTTGGTAGTCCCCAGTACTAATAGTTTCTGCAGCTCTATGTGCAGAAAACACAGATCTTAAAATGGAAGTTTTGGGGCTGGGCACAAGTGGCTCATGCCCATAATCCCAGTACTTTGGGAGGCTGAAGCAGGAGGATGACTTGAGCCCGGGAGTTTGAGACCAGCCTGGGCAATATAGGGAGATTCTGTCTCTACAAAAAAAATTTTAAAAATTAGCTGCATGTGGTGGTGCACACCTGTAGTCTCCTCTACAGCTATGTGGAGGCTGAGATGGGAGGACTGCTTGCGTCCAGGAGGTTGAGGCTGAAGTGAGCTATGATCGTACCACTGCCCCTCAGACAAAACGATAGAGCAAGGCCCTGTCTCAAAAAAAAGGAAGTTTAAACGAATACATTTCTGCATTCTTTTTATTCGTCTCATACCACCAAATGGCAAATGCAGATGCTTCATTTTCTTTACTCAATCCTTCAATAAAAACATGCTGGAGAATCAGATGCCTTTGTGTTTGTCAGTTTTGATTTGGGGATAAATAAAACATTCTGACCCCTCTATGTTCATTGCCCAAGAGTATTTTATGTATTGAATTTGCTTGAATTATTCTGAATTAATGACTTGCTTTTTTATATACAAATATGTTGAGCATAGGTCTAAGCTAGGTAGTATAATTTTTTTCTGGCTTCCTAAAAATTCAAAAGTTTTAAGAATATTTTTATTTTTTCTTGATTATGAAAATAACATGAACGCCCTTTGGAACTGGTGATCTCCTGGGGAAGATAAAGTTATATACTTATAAATAAATAATAACTCAGGTTCAAGGATCACATAAACTTTCTACAGAGAAAATAGCACGAGAAGTCGACACAAGACAAAATTGAGCTGTATCTATAAAGTATCAAAAGTCACTAAGTGAAAAAAGCCAATTATGAATGTTTAATCAATGATTTAAAACTTTTCATTTTTTAGCCTGTACACCTGGCTTTCGTTCTCATTCCACAAATTGGAGCAACTGTATATCTGTAGTACACAAATAACTGGGTGAGAAGCATAACTAGGGAATACAATATTATCTCCAACAAGATTTTGACTGTTTTGCCAAGTAGAATGAGCACTTTCATGGTGTATAGTCATAGATCAATCATTTTTCTCTTTGCGTTTAAAAGACATTCAAAGAAATTTAGATAGAGTGCGTGAATAGAAGGTCTTAATATTTTCTCATTTTCCTACTTCTTGAGAACAACTTGTTAAACACTTGCACTGTATTGACCTTTAAAGATGCTCTTATGAGGGAGAAGTTTTTTTGTTTTTTGTTTTCGAAAGGGTCTTGCTCTGTTGCTCAGGCTGGAGTGCAGTGACACAATCACAGCTCACTACAGCCTCCACCTCCTGGGCTCAAATGATCCTCCTGTCTTAGCCTCCTGAGTAGCTGGGTCTACAGACTGTGCTACCATGCCTGGCTAATTTATTTTATTTTATTTTACTTTTTGTAGAGGTGGGGTCTTGCTATGTTGTCCAGACTGGTCTCAAACTCCTAGGCTGAAGCGCTCCTCTAACCTCAGCCTCCCAGTGCTGGGATTACAGGCGTGAGCCACCTTACCCTGCCTGGAAGAAGTTAGATCCAAAGTTCCTTCAGGGAGGAATCCTTCTTCATTTTAAAGTTCTGTTTTCCCTTATTCCAGAGCCATGTATTAAAAAAGTTAATATATCATTTTGCCTTTTGATTATCTGATTCTTCTGTTTGTCCCTTAGAATATCGTACCAGGCATATAACGATATATGGCAATAATTAGACTCCAACTATTTGCTATGAGAAACAAATGTATTTATTCATTGGTGTTTAATCTTGGCATGAAAAGAAGCCAAAAACCATAATTTAAGCAGTTAACACATGATTTATTGTTAAAGGGAGAAAGTCCAATGTTGTAAATTATTTCTCACAGCAAACTTAAAGTCCACATATGCTTAATCTTTTAAGAGTTAATCTTTTTCTTCCATTTTTTTTTTTTTTTTTTTTTTTTTTGAGACGGGGTCTGGCTCTGTCGCCCGGGCTGGAGTGCAGTGGCCCGATCTCAGCTCACTGCAAGCTCCGCCTCCCGGGCTTACGCCATTCTCCTGCCTCAGCCTCCGGAGTAGCTGGGACTACAGGCGCCCGCCACCTCGCCCGGCTAGATTTTTGTATTTTTTTAGTAGAGACGGGGTTTCACCGTGTTAGCCAGGATGGTCTCGAACTCCTGACCTCGTGATCCGCCCGTCTCGGCCTCCCAAAGTGCTGGGATTACAGGCTTGAGCCACCGCGCCCGGCCTTCTTCCATTATTAAACATCAATGCACTTGAGCATTTTTTGTTTGTTTGTTTGTTTTGAGACAGGGTCTCTCTTTGTCACCCAGACTTGAATGCAGTGGCATTAGCATGGCTCACTGCAGCCTCAACCTCCTGGGCTGAATTGATCCTTCTGCCTCAGCCTCTCAAGTACCTGCGACCACAGGCCTGCACCACCACACCCGGCTAATTTAAATATATATATATTTTTTGTAGCGATAGAGTCTTGCTATGTTGCCCAGGTTGCTCTTGAACTTCTGGGCTCAAGTGATCCTCCTGCCTCAGCCTCCCAAAGTGCTGGGATACCAGGCATGAGCCATCATGCCCAGCCTTCCTGGGCCTTTCTGAAAAACATCCCAGTTTTTCAGGAGAACAAAGAGGGTTTTCTCATTCTACCAACAATAGAACTTCTCTGAAGAGAAGTGGGTGCACTAGCAAGGTAGAATTGGTTCCAAATGATGGATGACTGCATGCTTGGCATTGACAGTGAGTCCTAGCCTTCTGACAGCTGCCTGGGCAATAATATCTATCAGCAGAGAATGTTTCACGGAAAGACACTGGCCATGCGTTCCCTTTTCTGGTTCATAAAGAGTTCAGCATGAGGAACTATCAGTCAGAGAGAGAGAGAGAGAGAAAAAGATGGACACTTTCTTGTCCTGAGATGGAAATTTCATTGCTTAAATGATAAATATACTTACAGAACAGCCAAAGAGATGGTGCTTTAAAAGACATCAAAACTAAAGCCAATTCTCTTTTCTAAAGGAAACATGATGTAATATTTTGATGTGGCTGCTGTAATTGTGTGTGCAAGTACTTATACAAAGAGTGGGGACAGGATAATTTCTTAGGAAGTTGAAATTATGAATTCGAGTGAGTCCAGACCCTGTCAGCCCAAGTTCAGATTTGAAATGTGGTGTTCACATGCCATTTCATTAAGCTCTTGAAATACATTGAAATTAATGATATAACATACATTTTGTTTAAAAAACATGCTGTAAGCAGGGAAAAAAAATCAGAGGTGGTTACATGGATGACAAATGTTCTACACTGTAAATTTCTGGAAATTTGAAATCCATACAAAGTTGAACAGTTGGGTGCGGTGGCTCATACCTGTAATCCCGGCACTTTGGGAGGCCAAGGCTGAAGGGTCATTTGAGGTCGGAAATTCAAGACCAGCCTGGCCAACATGGTAAAACCCCATCTCTACTAAAAATACAAAAATTAGCTGGAAGTGGTGGCAGACACCTGTAATCCTAGCTACTCGGGAGGCTGAGGCAGGAGAATCATTTGAACCCAGGAGGCAGAGACTGCAGTTAACTGAGATCACACCACTGCACTCCAGCCTGGGCAACAGAACAAGACTCTATCTAAACAAATAAACAAAACAAAAAACCCTAAACCCAACCAAAAAAAGTTAAACACCAAAACACTGAGAATATGTTGTTGTTGTTTTTTCCTATGAAACCAATGATGTATCACTTTGGGGTCTTTTACATTTCTCTTCCATCTGTTTTTCAACTTATAGTAATAATCAGATCATCTTTCATAATTCAGAGTCACAGATTTGTTATTTATGGACCTTTTTTGATATTAATTTGCAATGTCACAAAATTTTTCAGTGTAGACTCTCAAAAACTGGCTATGAACATAGTATGATTCAAAATACATTTGCAGAATGGAGTTTCCATTTTTATGGTCCAAAACAATTTATTTGAAGGAAAGGGGACACATTTGTAATTGAGATGGGATGGATGAGGGTTTTGTCAACTTTCTAGGATAATACTTCATTATGGAGAAATGCATTGAAATTTCTAATACAGAGAAGTGTGATTTTCTACATGTGTATCTTTTGTTATTTAAATGGAAGAGATATGGGGATTATTTCACATTTATGAATTTTTAAAATTCAGGCCACAATGATGAAAGCAAGTGAACATGAGGACGATTTCATAATTAGGACTTGTAACTTTCCAGGAGCTAGACCAAAACAAATTTGAGTCAAACATGGGGTTCAGTATCTCTCATAGTCACCTGTGTGTTGCTCTGAGTGGTAGCCAAGATGCAATAGAAATGAAAATATGAAAGAGGAAAGATAAGATGTGGCTAAGAGGATGGAGAAAATTAGAAACAAATCAAAGGACAGAGAGAAAGACAGTAGAGGGATAAGTTGAAAGGAGAAATTTTAAATCAGGCTGCCACAAAACACAACTTCTTCTTACGCTGTGAGCATGGAGAACTGTGATTTCCTAAGGAAGAAAATACCTTTATTTTCTGTGCATTATGGTCTATGCTGTGTTGACTATTTTGTGCAAACGTGTTGTTCTGCCTTGAGGTAAAAAAGAACACAGACTAATAGCTTACAGGAAACAAATTCTCCCAGCAAAGTTATAACTGCTCTTAGCTTCTGCTTCTGCAGAGAGGCAGTGCTGAGTGCTGGAAAGAATCTAGGCCTGGGTTTTGGAAATTCTGGGCTCACAGTCTAACTCTATGATTTTGGGCTGCGTAAACTAAGAAGTATCTTCTGGGAGCCATTTCTTCAATAGTACAATGGAAGTGACACACACACACACACACACAGAGAGAGAGAGAGAGAGAGAGAGAGAGAGAGAGAGAGAGAGAGAGAGAGAGAGAGAGAGAGAGAGAGAGACCAGAGAAACAGAGAGAGAGAGAGAGAGGGAATTATTATTATTGGAGAAGTTTCTTAGCAAATATTTGAAGAATGAGTTTTGTTCAGTTAGCTGAATCAGCCTCCACTGAATGGCTAAGCTCTAATTCTAGAAGAGTCTGTCTCTCTTTCTTTATTTTTTAAAATTATTTGAGACAGGGTATTGCTCTGCTGCCCAGGCTGGAACGCAGTGGCGTGATCATGGCTCACTGTAGCCTCAACCTTCTGGACTCAAGCAGTCCTCCCACCTCAGCCTCTTGAGTAGCTAGCACTATAGGCACACACCACCACAGCCAGCTAATTTAAATTTTTTTTTTTTTTTTTTTTTTTTTTTTTAGAGATGGGTGTCTCACTTTGTTGCTTAGGTGGGTCTCAAACTCCTGCGCTCAAGCAGTCTTCCCACCTTGGCCTCCCAAAGTACTGGGATTATTATAGATTTCTTAATGTTTATTTCTGCTTCCTCCTAGAGCCGGGAGAGGAGCCTTAACTACTAGAATTCTCATTGTGTTAGAACTATTGCCCTTCACCTGGTCATCTCTCCTTAAAATCCACTTACTATAGCTTTAGCAATGGTGTGTCTTTAACACGTATGGCTGGGCGCAGTGGCTCATGCCTGTAATCCCAGCACTTTGAGAGGTCAAGGCAAGTGGATCCCCTGAGCTCAGGAGATTAAGACCAGTCTGGGCAACATGGCGAAACTCTGTCTCTACCCAAAATATAAAAATTAGCTGGGTGTGGTGGTGCCTACCGGTAGTCCCAGCTACTCGGGAGGCTGAAGTGGGATGATTGCTTGAACCCAGGAGGTCAAGGCTGCAGTGAGTTGAGACTGCACCACTGCCCTCTAACCTGGGTGACAGAATGAGACCCCATCTCAAAACGAAACAAAACAGGTATGTCAGACCCCTGAGGTAGGGCCTCATTTTCTGGTGCAGGTTAGCCCAACAGTACTGAAAGCCTGTTCCATGAAGTAGCACCTCCAGCAGGACTGGAGAGCCCAAAAGATGCAAATTCTTGGATTTTCCCATTTGCCTACTAAATCAGAACCTCTGGGGTGGGGTTCAAGAATCCATGTGTTGTCAGGCCCTTCGGGTGATCCTTATGTGAACTAAAGTTCATGCAGCCAGGCTCTGCTGGAAAGTACATTGGACAGGCAGTCAAAATAGGGCTTTCCTTCTCACCCTGACTAACAATTAACTTTGTGAAGGTCATTTCATCTCTTTACGTCTTAGATTCCTCCATATACTCCCTGCTTTTTGATGGTGTGTCGAAGAGTGCAGAGACTGCATCATGGACAGCAGGACAACAGAAAATGCACTGTGCTTGGTTTCACAGTGTGATGACTTAGGGAAGCTCGAACCATTATTTGGCTTTCTCTGTGTGGATTTGGGCAACACAGCTGGGCTATAAACTTTTTTTTTTTTTTTTTTTTGAGACAGAGTCTCGCTCTGTCGCCCAGGCTGGAGTGCTGTGGCCGGATCTCAGCTCACTGCAAGCTCCGCCCCCCGGGTTTACGCCATTCTCTCGCCTCAGCCTCCCAAGTAGCTGGGACTACAGGCGCCCGCCACCTCGCCCGTCTAATTTTTTGTATTTTTTTTAGTAGAGACGGGGGTTTCACCGTGTTAGCCAGGATGGTCTCGATCTCCTGACCTCGTGATCCGCCCGTCTCGGCCTCCCAAAGTGCTGGGATGACAGGCTTGAGCCACCGCGCCCGGCCATAAACATTTTCTTTGAAGAATAGTTTAAGGAGATGGCACTAGATCCAACTTCCTTCTCTGTTGGTTTTTGTATCTGCTGTGGTATGTTTTTTTGGTTTTGGTGGGCAGCAGTGAGCATTAACTTGGACATAATGTGAAGAAAACTTCCAAATAATAAGTGCTCTTTCCGAGTGGAATAGTCTGTCTGCTGTCATGGGAGCTTTCAGGCCACATGGCCCATCCTCCAGGGTGAGGAGAGAGATTCTGGAACTAGGTGAGGCGATAGAATTCATGGCTGTTGATACGTCTTCTGACTGTGAAATTTTTGTTCAAAAGCTAGTGACCTCATGACTACATATAAATGCTTTGTGAATGAAAACGATGTTACCGGAAGAAAAAAATTGGTTAAAGATGGTGAGAGGCCCCGTGTGGTGGCTCACACCTGTAATCCCAACACTTTGGGAGGCTGTTGGGGGGGTCGCTTGAACCCAGGAGTTTGAGATCAGCCTGGGCAATATAGTGAGCCCCCGTCTCTACAACAAATATAAAAAATTAGCTGGGTGTGGTATGATGCAAGCCTGAAGTCCCAGCTGCTTGGGAGGCTGAGGTGGGAGGATTGCTTGAGCCCAGGAGGTTGAGGCTGCAGTGAGTCATGATCCTGCCACTGCACTCCAGCCTTGGTGGCAGAGCTAGACTCTGTCTCAAAAAAAAAAAAGATGGTGGGAAAAACAAGCAGTTAAGTATTTCAAACAATGCTAATAAAATTGTTTAAAAGTTTATAAGAAAAAAGTAAGCTACTTTGAACATTCTGCAGGAATACAGCAAATATATTCTTATACTGCTCATTAAAATACATTTGAGGCACCTGATGTCAACTTATTTTTCCCTTGACCTACCCTCAGGATGTGGAATAAACTTGATTGAACTCAGTTTACGATGGGATTAAGTTCTTCCCAAAGTAAAGTGTAATACATTTCACTATAATTCCAAATTATTATTACAACAGTCACACCTTGACAAAACAAAAGAATTGGAGTTAATAAACATCCTAACTCTTGTTGTCAAGATTTCATCAGGTATTAATTTTTAAATTAAGTGTTAAATATTTATTAAGTATGAAGTAATGTTACATATTAAATATTAAGTATTTAATATTTAAAATATTAATTGTAATATTAAACAGCAGAATGAAGTTACACATTAGTTATGAATTTAAAATATTTCTTTGTGGATTTAATGTGTGCAAATGCAGATTCTTTTTTCTTCCTTTTTTTTTT
The DNA here is from genome assembly GCF_007565055.1 of Rhinopithecus roxellana. Classification (NCBI taxonomy): domain Eukaryota; kingdom Metazoa; phylum Chordata; class Mammalia; order Primates; family Cercopithecidae; genus Rhinopithecus; species Rhinopithecus roxellana. Next base: position 131,054,260 of record NC_044555.1, on the reverse strand, counting down.
GAGACAGAGTCTTGCTCTGTCACCCAGGCTGGAGTGCAGTGGTGGGATCTCGGCTCACTGCAGCCTCTGCCTCCTGGGTTCAAGTGATCTCCTGCCTCAGCCTCCTGGGTAACTGGGATTACACGCATGCACCACCACGCCCAGCTAATTTTTGTATTTTTAGTAGAGATGGGGTTTCTCCATATTGGCCAGGCTGGTCTTGAAGTTCTAACCTCAGGTGATTCACCCGCCTTGGCCACCTAAAGTGTTGGTATTACAAGTGTGAGCCACCGTGCCTGGCCAGATTTTTTACATGGATATATTGTGTCATGGTGAAGTCTGGGCTTTTAGTGTAGACGTCAGCAGAATAGTGTACATTGTATGCAGTAAGTACTTTCTGGAACTAGGTGAGGAGCTAGGATTAATGTACCTGAATACTGTACAAGATACACTCCCACCCCCACCTTTTCTAGTTTCCAATGTCCATTACTCCTCTGTCTATGCCCATGTGTACACATTATTTAGCTCCCAGTTCTACGTGAGAACATACAGTATTTGACTTTCTGATTTTGAATAATTTCACTTAATAGGCTCCAATTCCATCTATGTTGCTGCAGAAGATATGATTTCATTCTTTTTTATGACTGAGTAGTATTTCATTGTGTGTATGTAAATATATACAAAACATTTTCTTTATCCAGTCCAATGGACACCTAGGTTGATTCCATATCTTTGCTACTGTGAATAATGCTTCAACAAATATGGCAGTGCAGGTATCTTTGATGTAATGATTTCTTTTCCTTTGAGTGGATTGGATACTCAGTAGTGGCATTGCTGGATGGAATGGTAGTTTTATTTTAGAAATCTCTGTTCTGTTTTCCATAGAGGTTGAACTAATTTACATTCTCATCAGCAGTGTATAAGCCTTCCTTTTTCTCTGCATCCTCGCCAGCTTCTACTATTTTTTGACTTTTTAATCATAGCCACTCTAACTGGTGTAAAATGGTGTCTCATTGTGGTTTTAATTTTCATCTATAGTGATTAGTGTTAATCATCGATTTAAGCATACTCTGTTTTAGTTAGTTTTATATGTTTACATGTTAAATAAAAGCTGACATTCTGAACAGATCTTAAAGCAATGAGTTATCAGAAAGAATTATTTTAGTTTTGTTGAAGTCATGTCTATATTTGACTTCCAAACATACATAAACCTCAAATGTCCTATGGGAGATCGATTTGAAAGCTGTTGATAACAGAGATGGTTTATATTCTTTGTTTCCTAAGTCACTGTAATTTTATAATGCTGATAAAATCTGTCCAACAGAGAAAAATAAAGTTTTGTGAATGCACCTCTGCATGTCCAACACAGAAATCAGTTTCCCTGTCCAGGACAAAATAGGAATCACAGAAACAGAGAAATTAAAATGTTTGGAAATCAAATTAGCATTACATATTCCTTGGTAAAATTGTATCTACAAATATACACCAACATGGAATCACTAGTTATTTCTCTGTGACACACTGCCCCGAAACTTAGTAGCTAAAAAAAACAACTACTCGTTGTTAGCACGAGAATGGTTTTGTAATTTGGATTGGGCTCAGCTGGGTGGCTCTTCTTGTCTTGCCTGGACTCCCTCATGATCTGTGGTCAGTTCACAGGTTGGCTGGGGGCTTGAGGGTCTAGGACAGACTCAGGCAAGGTGACAACTCATTTCAGCTTCTAGTGGTTTGAACAAACTCCAGTAGTTTGGTTCAGATTTGTACACATAGGACCTGGGCAGAGGTCCAAGAGCTGAAACATGCAAGACCTTGTGAAGCCCAGGTTTAAAACTGGCATGCTATCCCTTCTGCTGCATGCTGTTGACTAAAGAAAGACAATGCAGATTCACGGGGAGGGCTAATGCACTTCACTTGTTAATGGGAGGAGTGACAAAGTTGTCTTACATAGGGAGGGGCTATGGCAGGTGGCCAGTTTGCAATGAACCACAAATAGTAAAATATACTATTGTTGAGTTCTCTAAAAGTATATTATATTTCATCTCAAAAAAAAAAAATCTAAGAGAAGTGTTGAAATCTCTCTAGAAAAGACCATATAGCTAGATTTTTAGGTTTTCATATTGATTATGATGATACCAAAAAATTAAACTATTGGATTAACTTGGAAATTAACAAAGCTCAGTACAGCTTTTTTAATGGTGCACTTCCATTATTCATTATATAAATTATTTAAATCCAGGAACAGATAGTAGGGATTGTCAAATAGAAGCACTTTAATTGAGAACCATACAGATGTGTCACTAAAGTATCACTTAACTCTAGCCCTTTAATAATGCACACTCATGTTTTTAAGGGAAAAGAGTGAAATAAAATAGAGCACGTAGCTTTCATATAAGGAGAGGGGGAATATAGAAATAGATTTTAACTCAATCAATTCGAGAGTAGGCAGCAAAGAAGAAAATGGAGAGCATTTGGTAAATGGAAGACACAAAATAAGCAGGAGAAAATAAGATCCAATATATCAGATATAAGAATAAATGGAGTTCTCTTTGCCATCTTTTCTCCTCCCTTGGAGATGCTGCCATGAATGTGGAGGTTTGCAGTTTCAGAGGGTACAAGATCTACCCCAGACACGGGAGGTGCTATGCCAGGACCAACGACGCGAAGGTTTTCCAGTGTCTTAATGCAAAATGCGAGTTGGCGTTCCTTTCCAAGAGGAATCCTTGGCAGGTAAACTGGACTCTCCTCTACAGAAGGAAGCACAAAAAAGGACAATTGGAAGAAATTCAACAGAAAAGAACTGGCCAAGCAAATTTCAGAGGGCCCTTACTGGTACAATCTCTCGCTGACATAATGGCCAAGAGGAATGAGAAAATTGACGTTAGAAAGGCTCAATGAGAACAAGCTATCAGGGCTCATAAAGAAGCAAAAAAGACTAAGCAAGCAGCTAAAAAGACTGCAATGGCTGCTGCTAAGACATCTATTAGGTTGGTGCAAAAGTAATTGCGTTTTTGCCAAAGGCAGCACCTGGGCAGACGATTGCAAAGCCTGTGGAAGTTTCAGCTCCCCAAGATGGTGGAAAACGCTAAGCCAGTAGATCAGATTTTAAAGTAAAGATTGGACTATAACTCTAGGTTGTGCTGGAGATTTTATTCTCATGATAGGCATGTTGGGCCTCACATGATCATAGGTGAACTAATAAAGTTAAGAATATAAGAGGTAGGTATTTTATTAAAAAGTCTATTTGCTTAGCTGGGGTGTGTCGAGCACATTACGAAAACTTCTTTGTCTTAACTTTTTGTTTACAAGGCTGTAAGTACTAGGATGTTACATGGATTTGCCTGGCTCGGTGACAAATGCCTGCAGTCCCAACATTTGGGAGACCTAGGCAGGCAGATCGCCTGACCTCAGGAGTTCAAGACCAGCCTGGGCAACATGGCGAAACCCTGTCTCTACAAAAAGTACAAGCCCTGTTTCTACAAAAAATACAAAAATTATGAAAATGAACTGCAGGTGCATGGTGGCATGCACCTGTAGTTTCAGCTATTTAGGAGGCAGAGGTGGGAGGATCACATGAGCCCAGGAGGTCGAGGCTACAGTGAGTCAAGATTGCACCACTGCACTACAGCCTGGGTGACAGTGAGACCCTGTCTCAAAAATGAAAAAAAAAAAAAAAAAAAAAAAAAAAAGATGTACTTTTTAGACTATTTTCTAGTTAAATTACCTTTTCCTATGATAGACAAATTTAGTTTATATTGGGTTTGCCTTGTAGTTATTGGTATCTTGCCTATCATTTGCTAATAGGTGAGTCGAAGGTGCTTAAAACTATCAGCTGTATTAATCTGCTCTTGCTTACCGAAAATATGCCTAAATGAAAAGCACGTCTGCTTGAGTAAAGAGTAGCCTTAGCTAGACTCCTAGAGTAGTTTGTTGAGCTGGGGGTTTGCCAGAGCCATGCTAAATTGCAAAAATATCTGAATAAACTGCTGATATTCAAGAGCTATGTATATTGAAGATGTGATAAAATAGTAGTAATCAAAACTTACCTGTAAAGAATAGGCTTGTCCTTCTACAGAAAGTAGATCGTTTTTAACCTGCCAGCCTGTGCCAAGTTGCAAGGATACAGCAGTGGACAAATCACAGTGCTCTTTCAGGAAACATCAGAACACTAGGTGAGGGTATAGTCAATGTCAACATTTTCCTCCATCCCCATTCTTTCCAAGGTGATAGAATTAATTTTTCATTCTAGTGCATGTTACATTCAGACAGTTAAGTGTTGCAGATAAAATGAGTAAGTCCCTTTGGGAACCCGAAAGTGGAAACCAGATGTAAAATCAATATAAGACATATGTAAAGCTGGGTGCAGTGGCTCATGCCTGTAATCCCAGTACTTTGGGAGGCTGAGGGGGGCAGATCAGTTGAAGTCAGAAGTTTAAGCCCAGCCTGGCCAACATGGTGAAACCTCTTCTCTACTAAAAATACAAAAATTAGCTGAATGTGGTGGCACGTGCCTTAATCCCAGCTACTCGGGAGGCTGAGGCAGGAGACTCGCTTGAACCCGGGAGGTCGAGGTTGCAGTGAGCTGAGATCATGCCACTGCACTCCAGCCTGGGCAACAAAGGGAGACTCCATCCCCCCACTCCCCCCGCCAAAAAAAGAAAAAAAAAGTAAGGTAATACAGACTTTTGCTCATAAAAGCAAAATGTGAAGATTTTGCTTGGGGATAAAGCTCCCTTTTTTGGTATAGACAATATTAGGTTATATTTAGGAAATTACTGGGAAAATAAAATCATACCCAACTTGATAACTTTTGGATACTAAAATGTCCCCTTAAAAATAAATATATATATAAACAAATAAATGTGAATGGATTAAACTCATCTCTTAAGAGACAGATTTTTTCTAAGAGTGAACAAAAAAAAATAAAAATTTAAGGAGACACAAGTGAAGCATAAAAAACATAAAAGTTTGAAAATAAATATTAAAAACAGAGAAAATGCCGCAAATAAAGCTGGCATAATAATGCATTAGAAAAACAACTTCCAGGCAGAAATCATTACTGGGGATTACAGGATTCATTGCTTAAACAAAGGAACAATTTACTAGGAAAATATAATAATCTTTAACCTATATGAATCTAACAAAATTGCCCTAAAAGTACAAAGCAAATTCTCATAATTATAGAGAGAAATTAAAAATCACGACTGTGTAAAAAATTTAATGCTCTCTTGAAATCTGGCAAACAGATTTTTTGAAAAAGAATAACACTGATATCAATACATAGATAATCAGGTTCTTTCCAAGCACAGAGGCAAATGGTATAGGATTTGAACAATGAAAGCTACCCAGCATTGAGAATATATCTTTCCAAGTATATATGGCACTTTTGCTTAAAGTCACTACCACACTATGTTAAATAGGGTTTTTCTTTTATGAATATTAAATGTGATTGAGATAGCATTCTTTAATTAAAATGCAAAAACAGAAATAATTTATAAGAAGTAGCCTTTTCCACCCATACATTTGGAAAGTAAAATCAAAATTCTAAATAATTCACTCATTAAATACTTAAAACTACAAACAAAATGACAAACTATTTAGCATAGCATCACGTGAAAGTAGCTTGTACCCAAATAGATAATTTGATAGTGAGAGGGAATGTATAACTTTAAATGCATATTCTAGAAAATAAGAACTGCTGAAAGTTAATGAATTAAATATTCAACTCAAGAATTTTTAAAGCAGTGAACGAGAAAATCCACAAAAGATATCACAACAAAGCAAATTAATAAAAACAGAAATGAATAAAATACAACACAACAAACAGAAAATTAATAACACAGGAACAGAAAACCAAATACCACATGGGCTCACCTGTAAGTGGGAGCTAAACATGGGGTACTCAGGGACCCAAAGATGGGAACTATAGACACTGAGGGCTACTAGAGGGGAAGAGGCTGGGGGTGTTGAAAAACCACCTATGGGTACAATGCTCACTTCCTGGGTGATGGGATCATTTGTACTCCAAACCTTAGTGACATGCCATTTACCCATGTAACAAAGCTGCATCTGTATCCCCTGAACCTAAAATAAAAGTTAAAAAAAAGATATACAGACAAAAGTAACAGGAAATTAAAACTTGAAAAAATAGAGTGGATAATTAAACCAAAAGCCAGTTTTAAAAAATTACTAATGAAATAGAAAAGTCTGGCAAGATTTAGCAAGAATATAAGAACGCTGAGACCAGTAAACTATATTAAATACAAACAGGGAGTTAAAACTAACAGATAAAGACAAACTGAATATCTTAGAACAGCAGGGGGAAAAAGGCAAATTTCAGTAGATTAAAAAAAATTGAAAGAGTATGTACTGTTTTAAGGATGACATTCAAACAAATTTCTTATTACATTGACTCAATTCTGTGCAATTGAAATATTTCATTACTCAAAGTAGAAAGGAATTATATCTTAAGCATCTTAATTGGTGAACAGACTGCCAGAAATTTGAATGATCAACCTACACATCATTTCTAGCTTGAAGCATAATAAATGACTCAAAACAGATCCTGCTAATACATTTAGAGAATATGTTGTTTTTCATTGTAAGTAGTAAAATAGTTTCATGGGAAATTTATGAGACCAGAAAATTATGTTCTACTTTGGAAAGATTACAAGGCTAAACTCTGTTGTGAGAATGACTGAGACATCCCTTCGTTCAATCTCTTAAAATTTTAACTGAGAAGTACATCGTAGTACATCTTTTCTCCAGATTGGCAACATTTTGTGTGCTTTAATGTGGGTGATAAAATGCCATTGTTTAATAATGATGCCACAATCTTACTTTTTTTTTTTTTGTCTTTTTTTTTTTTTTTTTCCTTTTTGTGGAGAACGGGGTCTCGCTGTATTACCCAGGCAGGTCTCGAACTCCTGGGCTCAAGCTATCCTCCCGCCTCTGCCTCCCTGAGAGCTGGGATTACAGGTGTGAGCCACCGCGCCCGGCCAATCTTACGTTTTTTTATATGGCTTAGCATTGTACAAAATGTGTTGACATGTTGAATCTGTTTACCCATTTAATTAATATGTAATTTGTCCACATGACCACTTGCTCCTTCTTCATCATCATATCTAACTATCTATATATTTTTTGAGGCAGGGTCTTGCTCTGTTGCTCAGGCTGGAGTGCAGTGGTGCACTCATAGCTGTCTTCAGCCTCTACCTCTCGGGCTCAAGTGATCCTCCTGCCAGAGTCTTCCAAGTGGCTTGAACTACAGGTGCATCATCATTTTATTTTTTTATTTTTTGTGGAGACAGTGTTTCACCATGTTGCCCAGGCTGGTCTCCACCTCCTGGGCTCAAGAGATCCTCCTGCCTGGGCCTCCCAAGGTGCTGGGATCAAAGGTGTGAGCCACCGTGCCTGGTCATATTAATATTATAATTTTTTTCCCCCACAAATGTAAAATCTTAACATAATTAAGTGTGACTGACTTGCTCAAGGTCATATATCTAGAAAGTGTCTAAGTCAGGATTAACTTGAATCTCCTGACACATAGATTAGCGTTATTTCCACTAGAAGTTTTCCCATTCTTGGTGTGAGGAGATATTAACTATTTCTTCATGTGTGTAGATCTGTCTAGGTTTTTTTTTGGTGTGTGTGTGTGAGTGTATTTGTGTGTGTTTGTGTGTGCATATGTGTGTTTGTATGTGTATATATGTGTGTGTGTATGTGTGTGTGTATGTGTGTGGGTGTATGTGTGTGTGTATGTGTATATATGTGTGTGTGTATGTGTGTGTATGTGTGTGGGTGTATTTGTGTGTGTAAGTGTATATATGTGTGTGTGTATGTGTGTATGTGTGTGCGTATGTGTGTGTGTAAGGGCAATGTGACCCCTTGACTTATCATCCCCTGAAATCTCCAAAACGTAGATCTTGGGTGTTATGAAATATATAAGAACTTTGGTACTCGCTAACCAAAAATTGGAAGATGATGTTAATTTTTCCATCTTTACTATAAAATTCAGCAGTTCAACAGCAACAATAGCAACTGAATAAAGCTAAAAACTGGAGCGGTTAACTTCGTGAGCAAACTGGACCGCAGGCTTGTTATCAGTGGGTGGGTTGGTAGGTACCAAATGAAATATTGAATAAAAGCTATGGTCCAGAAGTCACAAACGGAAGGCACTGAAGACATTACCAAGCAGGGGTGACGGGTGGGCCCACATGACATGCGCATCCGTAGATAAATCAAGTTCAGCAGTCGTTCTCTCAGTCTTGTTACAAGATACGGTAGGTGGCCAATGTCAGTCCTGCTAATATCTGGGCTCCAACAGAATACATTGGAAATCTCAATCTAGCTTCTTTAAAATGGAGTCAATCCACTGCCTTGAAAAATCTCACCTCCAGGCCAAACACGATGGCTCACACCTTTAATCCCAGCACTTCGGGAGGCCCGGACAGGAGGATCGTTTGAGCCCAGGAGTTTGAGAAAAGTCTTGGCAACATAGTGAGACCTTGTCTCTAAAGAAAAATACAAAAATTAGCCAAGTGTGGTGGTACACACTTGTAGTCCCAGTTACTCGGGAGGCTGAGGTGGGAGGATAGCTAGAGTTCAGGAGGTCGAAGTTCACGCCAAGATCACGCCACTGCACTCCAGCCTGAGAGACAGAGCAAAACCCTGTCAAAGAAAAAAAAAAATTTCCTAAATCTGAATGGACAAAGAGCTTATATCAAATAATTTTTTTTTGAGTAAATAGAATAACCTTATGTTACAGAACACAAGGGTTATTGGGTTTCATTTTCTATGTCAAACCAAGCTTGGCTAAAAGAAACCTCAAAAAGCCACTTAATTCAGAGCTAGTACAGAAAGCACAACATTCAATAAACTCAGCAATGGTGAACATCAAATAATTTGCTGTGGCAATAAAAAAAAAACAAAAAAAAACTATTTTATTTAAAACTTTGAAGTTCACGGGTGCATGTGAATGTGACATAGGTAAACTTGTGTCATGTGGGTTTGTTGCCCAGATTATTTCATCACCTAGGTACTAAGCTTAGTACCTATTAGTTATTTTTCCTGATCCTCTCCCTCCTCCCTCTACCCTCTGAAAGGCCCCAGTGTGTGTTGCTCCCTTGTATGTGTCCATGTGTTCTCATAATTTATCTCCCACTTATAAATGGGAACATGTGATCTTTGCTTTTCTGTTCCTGCATTAGTTGGCTGAGGATAATGGCCTCCAGCCCCATCCATGTTCCTGCAAAGGACATGATCTTGTTCTTGTTTATGGCTGCAAAGTATTTTACGGTGTCTATGTACCACATTTGCTTTATCTAGTCCATGTTGATGGGCATTTAGGCTTATTCCCATTCAAATGCAATCATGGTGCTAACATAGTGCTATGAGATCTTGATATTTGCTAAAATATAAAATAGAACATGAGATGTTTTTGGAAAGAAATGCCTATTGTGGAGTGGGAGGCATTTATGTGAAGCCTTTTATGTGTGATAGTAGCCAAGACAGAGCTAAAAACAAATGTGTACTGTTACTTTCTCCACTCAAAGACAATGGTGCTAGACACAAGACCAGATATCCCCATCCTGCTGTGTTTTGTTGGTCAAAACAGAGTGAGTGGGGAATTTGATTCAAACTCATCACCACTATTGTATAAACAGAGAAGACCAAGTGCCACTGATGGTTTGAGCTAGTTTAAATGGTTAGAAAAGTCAGAAGATGTAAATGAAAGTTTCGTTCTGGTCTTTCAAAACCTTCAGTAAACTGAAATCCTACTGAGCCATTCCACCCTTCTTACTGCTCACCCTAATACCATCTTCGGAATATACATCCTCTATCTTCTACTGTGATGTCTTTATATTGTATTACTCTTCTGTTACTGTGCATCAAATATCTGGAAATGTACAAACTTATTTTTTTTGAGACAGGGTCTTGCTCTGTCAATTAGGCTGGAGTGCAGCGGCAAGATCACAGCTCACTGCAGCCTTGACCTCCCGAACTCATGTGATCCTCCTGCCCCAGCCTCCCAAGTAGCTGGGACTACAGGCATGTGGCACCACGCCTGGCTAATTTTTGTATTTTTTGTAAAGATGGGGTTTTGCCAAGTTGCCCAGGCTGGTCTCGAACTCCTGGACTCAAGCAATTCATCCACTTCAGCCTCCCAAAGTATTGGGATTACAGGTGTGGGCCACCATGCCCCGCCAGGCTATGTCTTTTCTGGAAACCCAACTAAAGAAAGGATTGCATTCAAGCTCCCTTAGGTAGTCGGAAAAGTCCATTTACTGGGAAAAGTCCACTCTAGGAGCTTGGTGTAGTCCCCCACCAAGAGTCAGCAAGAAAGCACGAGACTGAGGTCTCTGTTTTCTTGCTGACTGTTGGCCAGGGACCACACTCAGTTCCTTCCTAGAGGCTGACCCCGGGTCCTTGCCCTGTGGAACCCTTCACAGGGAGTTCAAAGCATGGCTGTTTGCTTTTTCAAAGTCAGCAAGAGAAAGACCAGAAAGAGAATCTTAATTAATTTGAATCTCTCCCTCAGGGAAGGCTTGAAACTGTTTATTTTTAAAGACTCACCTGATTAGGTGTGACACACTCAAAATCATCTTAAAGTCATGACTCAAAGTCAGTTGATTAGAGACCTTAATTACATGTTCAAAATCTCTTTATTTGCCCATCAGTGGTAGGCTGATGAAAGAAAATGTGGTATGTATACACCATGGAATACTATGCAGCCATAAAAAAGACTGAGATAATGGCTTTTGCAGGAACATGAATGGAACTGGAGGCCATTATCCTTAGCAAATTAATGTAGGAACAGAAAGACAAATACTGCATGTTCTCACTTATATGTAGGAACTAAATGATGAGAACGTGTGGATGCATAGTGAGGAACAACACACACACTGGGGCCTACTTGAGGGTGGAGGGTGGGAGGAAGAACGGGATCAGGACAAATAACTAATGGGTAGTAGGCTTAGAACCTGGGCGATGAAATAATCTGTATAACAAACCCCATGACACAAGTTTACCTACGTAACAAACCCTCACATATGCCCCGAACCCAAAATAAAAGTTTAAAAAAATAGCAAACATGCTATTACCATATGGCATCCCCCACCAAAGAAACCCAATAAAATCTCTTTACCTTTGCCATATAATATACCTTAATCAAAGGATTGACTAGCCCATTATATTCTTAGCATCCATAGCAGGAAGTAGAAATCGTGGGGAGCATCTTAAAAATTCTTCCGACCACTGCCCACCTCTGACCACTAATGGTATACATCCTTTCCAAACACAAAATGCATTCACATCCTTCAATCCTCCCAGGAGTCTCCTCTTCCTCTTCTTGAAAGGATGTCACCCTCTATCTCTAAGTTGTTCTTGAGTCCTCAACTTACATTGGCTTCCATTTTTAAAAATGTTATTTTTCACAATAAAGTGAGTCATGTATGTTTTTCTCCCTCGCTGCTTTGAGGGTAGAAACATTCCTTGTGTTTCTTTGGCAGATCACAGAAACTAAAATGTAGCTCAGTAAAATTGTGTACAACTCACAAATACTTGTTCATCGACTGGACAATTTTGCAGGGTGAGACTGCAAAAATTAAGGGCCCCTAAAAATAATAAACTTAAGAGATGAAACAAATATGTAAGAAAGAGCCATGAAAACTAAATTCTCAAGTAATTCACAATGGCTGAAATGCTTAGGATATTATATTATTCTAATGCAGTGTAAAAAATTCTAATACGTATATTAATGATCTCATTATGATGTTGAGATTAATAGGTATATTAATGGTATCAAGGTGAGGGAAAATTGTGAGCTATGTGAGATGTTCTTCAAGTATCAGCAACTTCATAGTTGAGATAATCCAATAGGGAGATACATTTTTAAAAAGTCTCTTGAGATGGAGCGTTAAAATCTTTGATACAGAGAAAAATTCTGCAAAACTGTAAATTAGAAACTCTCCACCCCTCTCTGTGGCATCTCCAGATTGTTTTAATACATGTGCATTCACAAACAGCCAAAAAGCAAACAAATATTTCACAGGGTTGATTAGTGTTTGCCTTCGATAAAAAGAAAAAAAATTGGGAGCGATAGAGGGAGCTCTTGCCCTATGGAAGACAGATACCAAAGCAGTCCTGCATGGTTCTTTCCCACTTGGACAAAAATAAATAAATAAGAATGAAAACAAACCCCGACAGTTAGAAAAGAAGAGCTACTATTATTCTCAGTAACTTGATGATCACAGCCTGCCCTGCTGAGGTTGGCAAAGGCTCTGTGGGTTTGCTTTGCTGGAGCGGTAAGTGTTCAGGGAGCAAGCAGTGCAGGGCTGAGCTGCCCAAGTCAGCAGCCTAATTAATCTCGCAGGCTCAGTGGGGACTGTTGGGTTTAATCATGAGCTGCAAGGGTGAAGCCGGACGCATGTGTTCACGCTGAGGCAAAATGAGGGCCGAGCAAACAGGGGTAAGTGCATCGGTTTGCATGTGTCAGAGAGATGAGGAAGGAAAAGAACTTGGACATCCATTATCAAAGGCAAAACAAACCTGGCAGACCTGTTTCACCACCTTCCAATCAATACGTCTTATCTATTCAAATTCCCTGCACGCTGCACCAACATTCGTTTGCTGATCAGATTCTAGAATGTGTGCACCTGTGCGTCAAAATGAAGGCATGGTCTTCCCCGCACTTTGGGGAAAAGGGCATCGTTGCTGTCAGACGCTTGATACAAAATATTAGTTCTAGCCAAGTGTTCAAAACTCTAGCAAGTGAATATAAATGCACTGTTTTTGTTTGTTCTTTGTGTTTTTATCCTTACATCTGGTGGGGAATTTTCTTGAGTAGCTCTTTTTTTTTTTTTTTTAAAAAAAAACAACAAACCAGTTTTATTGAGGTATAATTGATCTGCAAAAGAGGCACATATTTACCGTATACAATCTGATGAGTTTGGACATATGTGTGCACCTGTGTTACTGTTGGGATTGCTGTTGTGAAACCTCGATTCTTGTCTTCTTAGTTTCAAAGAATTTAAACAACAGACACACAGCAAAGGAGATGCAGCATAGAGTAACTTATTGCAAAGGAAAAAGAATATTTTGAAAGTTCGGTGCAGAATAGACAGTACACCCTGAGAGAGAGAAATTTCAGGGTGGGATTCTCATAAGGGTGAGAGAGCAATGATTATTGATAGACAAACTCCCTTTATGGGAGTCTTACATGATGATACATAAGGAGGTGGAAAGAGGTGTTGCTAGTAAGCATGTTCTGGGTGGTCCTCTGGGTGCACATGCGCAGTAGCTGTATATGCTTGTTCATGGACTGCAGGTCTCATTAGCATCTTATATCTCTACCTGCAGGTGTGCTTTTTACTATTAAAATGAGAAAAGGGTCAGTTTGAGTACAGGTAGAATAAAAATGCATGCGGTCTCTGGAAGGGAAAGTCCCTACTGAGGATAGCTTAGCTTGAATGAGCTCAATGACAATGCAAATGCTGAGGTTTATTGTGTTGACTGTACAGTCACCAGAGTTGCTGTGTCCCAAGGACACTGTCACTTTCTTTAATACTATCATCACTATCAAGATAAGAAACATATTCATTACCTCCAAAAGCTTTTTCTGTCCCTTTTTCTTTTTTGGATTTTTCTTGAGTGTGTGTGTATATATGTGAGGACTAAGCTCTGATTTCTTATCTTGCCCAAATTCCTATCTCAAGAGTCTGGGAGTCATGCCCTAAAAGCCATAAATTCTCATCAGATGAGTTTTATTTAACCCTATATATTGTGACTTACCTTCCAGTCTGACTCTAGCATAATGTTACATGACAAAGAAGAAAATAAAAATATTTTATCCCAAAACATGTTTCTTTGCCATATTTTGAAATGACCTTGCAAAGCCATCCTTTGTGGGGGAAAATGTGCATCTGTAAAGAATCTCTATTCACATAGCTAGATCTTTTTCTTCCAGGCCCTCCTAATCCTAAAGAGATTAACTGAGAGTCTAGCACCTTTTAAAGGGTCTGAATAGGAAATGTTTGTCATCTATTATCTCTAAGGACTGCCACTATGAGACTCCAAAAGAACCTTGGTCTTCACAATCTTTTATCTTAACCTGAACATTTCCTTTCTATTAATCCCAGGTCTTTAGACGAACTTAACCAATTGTCAACCAGAAAATGTTTAAATTTACCTATAGCCTGGAAGCCCCCTACTTTGAATTGTCCTGCCTTTCTGGACCAAACCAATGTATTTCTCAAATGTATCTGATTGATGTCTCATGCCTCCCTAAAATATATAAAACCAAACTGTGCCCCTCCCACCTTGGGCACATGTTCTCAGGACCTCCTGAGGGCTGTGTCATGGGCCGTGGTCACTCGTATTTGGTTCAGAATAAATCCCTTCAAATACTTTACAGAGTTTGACTCTTTTTTCTGACAATGTGTGTGATAAGAACACACAACATGAGATCTACTCCCCTCTTAACAAGTTGTTAAGTGTACAAAATACTGCATGATTCCATTTGTTGTGTTATAATATATGTTGGCTTTTGTTCATTGTTCCTGGCCCATAACTCCCATAACCCTGGTTACAGCCTTTTGTCATAATATCGGGTGTGTCAGGCCTCAAGGGCAGGGCTTTCACCTTCTCCTGCATTCCTTTCATTCTAATGTTCCCCTGCCTTTCTGAGTGTGGGTTTCAAGACCCTCCTGATACAGACAGGAAACAGGGAAATATTGGGTAGAAGAGGGCTGTTCCCTGGCAAAGGCATCACCCTCAAACCTGAATACCTGCGGCCCTAACTGGGAACAGGCATTCCCGTTTTTGCACCCAAAAGTTGTCTTTTGGCCCACCACACCCATCTATCCTGTATCCATATAAACCCCAAACCCCTGGTTCCAGAAGGAGATGAGAGACAAACAGAAGAGCAGAAAAGTGGCAGAACAGTACGGCAGAGAGAAGAAAAGAAGCATCTGAACACTGAGAGGAGTCCAGCTGGGGATGGTCGGAGAGGAGATAGGCCACTGGGCAGCCAAACTCCAGGGGAAGACCATCTTTCCACTCCATCCCCCCTTCCAGCTCCCCATCCATCTTGCTGAGAACCACCTCCACCACTCAGTACAACCCCCACACTCATCTTTTAAGTCCTTGTGTGACCTGATTGTTCCGGGATGCTGGACAAGAGCTCGGGATAAGGGAGGAGACCAGCCCTCGTATTGTCTTATGCCCAATTTCTGCCTCCAAAGAAAGAAGAAGTAAAACTAAAAGGTAGAAATGAAATCCACAAGAGACAACCTGGTGCCACACCCTGGGCCTGGTAGTTAAAGATTGACCCCTGACCTAATCAGTTATTTTAATAAGAAATGCACTGTGAAGATCCCTGTCTGGTTCCGTTCCGTTCTAATTACCAGTGCATGCAGCCCCTAGTCACTTACCCTCGGCTTGCTCAATGGATCATGACCATCTCACACGGACCACCTTAGAGTTGTGAGCCCTTAAAAGGGGCAGGAATTGCTCAATCGGGGAGTGCCATTGTTGGAGACATGAGTCTTGCAGAAGCTCCCGGTGGAATAAAGCACTTCCTTCTTTAACTCACTGTCTGAGGGGTTTTGTCTGCGGCTTGTCCTGCTACATTTCTTGGTTCCCTGACCAGGAAGCGAGGTAATTAATGAATGGTCAAGGCAGCCCCTTGGGCGGCTTAGGCCTGCCCTGTGGAGCAACCCTGTGGGGGACTCCGGCCAGCTAGAGTGACGCAGACCCTGAGAGCACTCCCAGGTAGGCAATTGCCCCAGTGGAACTCCTTGCCAGAGCAGTGTGTGGCAGCCTCCCATGGAGGATCATTGCAGGGGCTAAGCATCAGGAAGCAACTGGCACTTGCAGTCCAGACATCTGAAACTTGGTAAGACTGGTCTTTGGAACTTGCCCACTCTATTTGAGTGGAAGCATGGTCTGATCACCCACAGCATGCCCATACTGGCACTTTGGTTTTTGTTTTTGACATGACTTGGATTGCTTGATACTTTGGTTTTGGTTTTGACCTGGCTTGGATTTCTTGATACTCTGATTTTGGTTCTGATTCTGGTTTGGTGTAAACTGAAAAAGTGTGTGTGTGCCCTTTTTACCCGTTCTTTGTTTTGTGGTGTGCGTGTGGTGTGAGCATGGTGTTTTGTCTCAAGGAAACATGGGTTAGGCACAAAGTAAGCCCACTCCACTAGGAACTATGTTGAAAAATTTCAAAAAGGGATTTAAGGGAGACTATGGAGTTACTATGACACCAGGAAAACTTAGAACTTTGTGTGAGATAGACTGGCCTGCATTAGAGGTGGGTTGGCCACCAGAAGGAAGCCTAGACAGGTCCCTTGTCTCAAAGGTATGGCACAGGGTAACCTGTGAGTCAGGTCACCCAGATCAGTTCCCATATATAGATTCTTGGTTACAGCTAGTTTCGGACCCCCCACAGTGGTTAAGAGGACAGGCAGCAGCAGTACTAGTAGCAAAGGGACAGTTAGTTAAGGAAAGTCCTTGCTCCACCTGCGAGGGAAGTCAGCACCAAAAGTCCTGTCTGACCCAACATCAGAAGAATCATGGCAGGAACTGGTACCAGCAATACCCCCTCCTTATCAAGAGGAAGGGCTCCCAACTCCTGAGCCCACAGCACCTCCACCTCCACCAGATAGCCACACTCCTAGACCACCCACAGTAGACAAAAGAGGAAGTGAAGCTGCGGGAGACACTCCTCCCTTGGCAGCTTGCTTACGGCCCAAGACTGGAATCCAAATGCCCCTGAGACAGCAGCAATATACTGGGGTAGATGAGGATGGACACATGGTGGAAAGACGTGCCTTTGTGTATCAACCTTTCACCTCTGCTGACCTCTTCAATTGGAAAAATAACACTCCATCTTACACCGAAAAGCCTCAAGCTTTTTTTTTTTTTTGAGACGGAGTCTCGCTCTGTCGCCCAGGCTGGAGTGCAGTGGCCGGATCTCGGCTCACTGCAAGCTCCGCCTCCTGGGATCCCGCCATTCTCCTGCCTCAGCCTCCCGAGTAGCTGGGACTACAGGCGCCGCCACCTCACCCGGCTACTGGCTACTGTTTTTGTATTTTTTTTTAGTAGAGATGGGGTTTCACCAGGTTAGCCAGGATGGTCTCGATCTCCTGACCTCGTGATCTGCCCGTCTCGGCCTCCCAAAGTGCTGGGATTACAGGCTTGAGCCACCGCGCCCGGCCAGCCTCAAGCTTTAATTGACTTGCTCCAAACTATTATACAGACTCATAATCCTACTTGGGCTGATTGCCACCAGCTGCTCATGTACCTCTTTAATACAGATGAAAGGTGAAGGGTGCTCTGGGTGGCAACTAAGTGACTGGAGGAACATGTCCCAGCCGATTACCAAAACCCCCAAGAATATATAAGAATTCAGCTGCCAGGAACAGATCCCCAGTGGGATGCAAATGAGGGACCAGACATGGAGAGGCTAAGACGGTACTGTGAGGCATTAATAGAAGGTCTAAAGGAAGGGGCTCAAAAGGCTACAAATGTAAATACAGTTTCTGAGGTCATCCAAGGAAAAGAGGAGAGTCCAGTACAATTCTGTGAAAGTCTGTGTGAGGCTTACTGTATGTACACTCCTTTTGATCCAGGTAGCCCTGACAATCAGCGCATGATTAACATGGCCTTAGTTAGTCAAAGCATGGAAGAGATCAGGAGAAAATTGCAGAAACAGGTTGGATTTGCGGGTATGAATACCTCACAGTTACTGGAAATAGCCAATCAAGTGTTTGTAAATAGAGATGCAACAAGCCACAGAGAAAGCTGTAAGGAAGGCGAACACCAGGCCAGGCGAAACGCCGACTCACTGGCCATGGCCATTAGGGGAATTCCCCTGAAAGGAGAGGGAAAGGGAGGTTCCGGGAAGAATATCCAGTCTAATCACCCATGCTTGCAATGTAACCAATGCGCCTATTGTAAGGAAATAGGGCATTGGAAAGATAAGTGTCCCCAACAGAAGGAAAAGCAAGGTGGTTCAGAACAAAAGACCTCAGATGAAGACGAGGGAGCTTTGTTCAATCTGGCTGAAGGGCTACTGGACTGAAGGGGACTGGGCTTAAGCACCCCCAAGGAGTCCACAGTCAGGATTACAATTGGGGGCAAGGACATGAAGTTTTTGGTCGATACTGGTGCTGAACATTCAGTAGTGACCACTCCAGTCACCCCCTTATCCAAGAAAACCATTGATATAATTGGAGCAACAGGAGTTTTTTTTTTTTTTTTTTTTTTTTTTTTTTTTTTTTTTTTTTTTTTGAGACAAAGTGTTGCTCTTGTCACGCAGACTGGAGTGCAATGGCACGGTCTCAGCTCACTGCAACCTCCGCCTCCCAGGTTCAAGCGATTCTCCTGCCTCAGCCTCTGGAGTAGCTGGGATTACAGGCGCCTGCTACAACGCCCAGCTAATTTTTGTATTTTTAGTGGAGACGAGGTTTCACCATGTTGGCCAGAGCTGGTCTTGAACTCCTGACCACGTGATCCACCCGCTTCGGCCTCCCAAAGTGCTGGGATTACAGGCGTGAGCCACTGCGCCCGGCCTAAGAGTTTCCACTAAGCAGGCTTTCTGTCTACCATGGACCTGCTCAGTTGGGGGACATGAAATAGTTCACCAGTTCTTGTACATGCCTGACTGTCCCTTGCGCTTGCTGGGAAGAGACTTGCTTAGCAAACTGAAAGCCACCATCTCCTTTACAAAACAGGACTCTTTACAGCTAAAGTTACTGGGAACAGGAGTTATCATGGCCCTTACAGTCCCCCAGGAAGAAGAATGGAGACTTTTTCTAACTGAACCCAGCCAAGAGATAAAACCAGCTCTAGCTAAGCGATGGCTTCGAGTATGGGCAGAGGATAACCCTCCAGGACTGGCGTTCAACCAAGCCCCCATACTCATAGAAGTTAAGCCTGGGGCCCAACCAGTTAGACAAAAGCAGTATCAGGTTCCCAGGGAAGCTCTCGAAGGAATCCAGGTTCATCTCAGGCACTTGAAAGCCTATGGAATTATAGTTCCTTGCCAGTCTCCGTGGAACACCCCCCTCCTGCCTGTCCCTAAGCCAAGGACCAAGGACTACCGACCAGTACAGGACTTGCGCTTGGTCCACCAAGCTACAGTGACTCTGCACCCAACAGCTCCTAACTCTTACGCATTGTTAGGGCTGCTGCCAGCTGAGGACAGCTGGTTTACCTGTCTTAAAAGATACCTTCTTAAGCATCAGAATAGCTCCTAAGAGCCAGAAGCTGTTTGCCTTTCAGTGGGAAGATCCAGAGTCAGGTGTCACTACTCAGTACACTTGTACTCAGCTTCCCCAAGGGTTCAAGAACTCCCTTACTGTCTTCGGGGAGGCCCTGGCTCAAGACCTGCAAAAGTTTCCTGCTAAAGACCTAGGCTGCATCTTGCTCCTGTAAGTGGACGACCTTCTGCTGGGACACTCCACGGCAGTCGGGTGTGCGAAAGGAACTGATGCCCTGCTTCGGCACCTGGAGGACTGTGGGTATAAGGCATCCAAGAAGAAAGCTCAGATCTGCAGACAGCAGGTACGCTACCTGGGATTCACTGTTTGGAAAGGGGAGCGCAGCCTGGGGTCAGAAAGAAAGCAGGTCATCTGCAGCCTACCAGAACCTAAAACCAGAAGGCAAGTAAGGGAATTCCTAGGAGCTGTGGGGTTTTGCAGATTATAGATTCCAAACTTTGCAGTGCTAGCCAAACCTTTGTACGGGGTTACAAAGAGGGGGTGACCGGGAGCCTTTTGAATGGGGGCCTCTACAACAGCAAGCCTTTTGTAAGTTAAAGGAGAAACTTATGTCGGCCCCAGCCCTAGGACTACCAGATTTGACAAAGCCCTTTACACTTTATGTGTCAGAAAGAGAAAAAATGGCAGTTGGAGTTTTAACCCAGACTGTGGGGCCCTGAAGAAGGCCAGTGGCCTATCTCTCAAAACAACTAGATGGGGTTTCCAAAGGCTGGCCACCATGTCTAAGGGCCCTGGCAGCAACAGCCCTGTTAGCACAAGAAGCAGATAAACTAACCCTTGGGCAAAACCTTAATACGAAGGCCCCCCATGCTGTGGTAACTTTGATGAATACCAAAGGACATCATTGGCTAACAAATGCTAGATTAACCAAGTACCAAAGGTTGCTATGTGAAAATCCCCGCATAACTATTGAAGTCTGTCGCACCCTAAATCCCGCCACCCCGCTCCCAGTATCAGAGAGCCCGGTCGAGCATAACTGTGTAGAGGTGTTGGACTCTGTCTATTCTAGCAGACCTGACCTTCGGGACCAGCCATGGGCATCAGTAGACTGGGAGTTATACGTGGACGGGAGCAACTTCATCAGCCCACAAGGAGAAGGATGTGCAGGATATGCGGTGGTAACTTTGGATGCTGTCATTGAAGCCAAATCGTTGCCACAGGGCACTTCAGCCCAGAAGGCTGAGCTCATTGCTTTAGCTCGGGCTCTAGAACTCAGTGAAGGTAAGACTGTAAACATCTACACGCTCAATATGCCTTTCTAATCCTCCTAGTGCATGGAGCATTATATAAGGAAAAGGGTCTGTTATACTCTGAGGGAAAGGACATAAAATATCAACAAGAAATTCTACAATTACTAGAGGAAGTGTGGAAACCTCAGAAGGTGGCAGTCACGCACTGCAGAGGACACCAGCGAGCCTCCACCTCAGTGGCCTTAGGAAACTCGTGAGCTGATTCAGAAGCTGGAAAAGCAGCATCTACCCCTTACCAGGCATCGATAGCAGCCCCCTTACTCTCTCAAACACCTGACCTGGTACCTACCTATTCTAAGGAAGAAAAAGACTTCTTCCACCCAGAAGGGGGGCAAGTAATAAAAGGAGGATGGATCAGACTGCCAGATGGGAGAGTAGCTGTGCCACAGTTGCTGGGAGCCACAATTGTATTGGTCATGCACGAAACCACTCATCTAGGTCAACAGTCACTTGAAAAATTAGGCCGGTACTTCCACATCTCACACTTGCCGGCCCTTACCAAAGCAGTAGTACAATGGTGCGTTACTTGCCGACAGCACAACGCGAGGCAAGGCCCCACTCTTCTGCCCAGCATACAAGCTTATGGAGCGGCTCCTTTTGAGGATCTTCAGGTGGATTTCACAGAAATGCCAAAATGTGGAGGTAACAAGTACTTGCTGGTTCTTGTGTGTACTTACTCTGGGTGGGTGGAGGCTTATCCAACACGAACTGAAAAGGCCTACGAGGTAACCAGTGTGCTTCTCCGAGATCTTATTCCTAGGTTTGGACTGCCCTTACGAATCGGCTCAGATAACAGGCCGGCGTTTGTGGCTGACTTGGTACAGAAGACAGCAAAGGCATTAGGAATCACTTGGAAGCTACATGCCACCTACCGACCTCAGAGTTCCGGAAAGGTGGAGCCAATGAATCGGACTGTCACAAATCATTTAGGGAAAGTATGTCAGGAAACAGGATTAAAGTGGATACAGGCCCTTCCTATAGTATTATTTAAAATTAGATGCACTCCTTCTAAGAAACAGGATACTCCCCTTATGAAATACTGTATCATAGGCCTCCTCCTATACTATGGGGGCTTCCAGGCACTCCCTTAGAGTTAGGTGAACTTGAATTACAGCGACAGCTACAGGCTTTAGGAAAAATTACACAAACAATCTCAATGGGTAAATGAGAGGTGTCCCATCAGCTTATTCTCCCCAGTTCACCCCTTCTCTCCAGGTAATCGTGTGTGGATCAAGGACTGGAACGTAGCCCCTTTGCAGCCATGGTGGAAAGGACCTCAGACTGTCATCCTGACCACTCCCACGGCTGTAAAGGTAGAAGGAATCCCAGCCTGGATCCACCACAGCTGTGTGAAACCTGCAGCCTCCGAAACTTGGGAGGCAAAACGGAGCCCAGACAACCCCTGCAAAGTGACTCTGAGGAGGACGACAAGCCCTGCTCCAGTCACACCCAGAAGCTGACTGGTCTACACATGGCCGAAGCATGAGGAGGATCATCGTGGGACTCATTTTCCTTATAATTTGGACTTGTATAGTAAACACTTCCACTGATTTTCCCTGCATGGAGGACTGCTCTCAGTGTATACATCAGGTTACCAAAGTAGGGCAAAAAGTTAAAATAATCTTTCTGTTCTATAGTTGCTATGAATGCCTAGGAATTTTAAAAGGAACATGTTTATATAATGACACTCAGTACAAGGTATGCAGCCCAGGAAACAATCTACCAGATGTGTGTTATGACCCCTCTGAGCCTCCCATGTCCACGGTTTTTGAAATAAGATTTAGGACTGAAGACTGGTAGGGACTCATACATGATACAAGTAAAGTATTAGCCAGAACAGAAGAAAAAGGGGTGCCCAAACATATAATCTTGAAATCTGATGCTTGTACTATCATTAATAGCAATAAGTTAGGAAGGGAATGTGGCTCTTTTAGTTGGGAAGAGGCTATATGACTGAAAATAAGTACATTTGTCATGAATTAGGACTGTGTGGAAATGAATGTGGATACTGGTCTTGTGTCATTTGGGTCACTTGGATAAAAAATGAAAAGGATCCAGTCCACCTTCAGAAAGGAAAAAATGGCCTGGCCGGGTGCAGTGGCTCAAGCCTGTAATCCCAGCACTTTGGGAGGCTGAGACGGGTGGATCATGAGGTCAGGAGATCGAGACCATCCTGGCTAACATGGTGAAACCCTGTCTCTACTAACAATACGAAAAAAAAAAAAAAAAAAAACTAGCTGGGCCAGGTGGCGGGCGCCTGTAGTCCCAGCTACTCGGGAGGCTGAGGCAGGAGAATGGCATAAAGCCGGGAGGCGGAGCTTGCAGTGAGCCGAGATCGTGCTACTGTACTCCAGCCTGGGCGACAGAGCGAGACTCCGTCTCAAAAAAAAGAAAAAAAAAAGGCCCTTCCTGCACTAAGGGACAATGTAACCCCCTAGAGCTAGTAATAACCAATCTCCTTGATCCTTGCTGGAAAAAAGGGGAGCATGTGACCTTAGGAATCGATGGGGCTGGACTGGATCCTTGAGTAAATATCTTAGTTTGAGGAGAAGTTTCCAAACGCTCTCCTGATCCAGTGTTTCAAACTTTCTATGATGAACTAAATGTGCCAGTACCAGAAATTCCAGGAAAAACAAGAAATTTGTTTTTGCAATTAGCCAAGCATGTAGCACAGTCTCTCGATGTCACTTCATGTTATGTATGTGGCAGAACTGTAATAGGAGATCAGTGGCCATAGGAAGCCCGAGAATTTGTACCTACAGACCCAGTTCCTGATGAATTCCTGGCTCAAAAGAATCATCCTGATAATTTCTGTGTCCTAAAAGCCTCAATTATTGGACAATATTGCATAGCTAGAGAAGGAAAAGAATTCACTCACCCCATAGGATGATTTAGTTGTCTGGGACAGAAACTGTATAATGGTACCACAAAAACAGTCACTTGGTGGAGTTCAAATCACACAGAGAGGAATCCGTTTAGTAAGTTCCCAAAGTTGCAAACCGTGTGGACCCACCCAGAGTCCCACTGGGACTGGACAGCCCCCACTGGATTATACTGGATATGTGGGCATAGAGTTTATGCCAAATTACCTGACCAGTGGACAGGTAGTTGTGTTATTGGCACTATTAAACCATCTTTTTTCCCATTGCCTATAAAGACAGGCGAACTCTTGGGCTTCCCTGTCTATGCTTCCCATGAAAAAAGAAGCATAGCTATAGGAAATTGGAAAGATGATGAATGGCCCCCTGAGAGAATTGTACAATATTACAGGTCTGCTACTTGGCCACAAGGTGGCTCATGGAGATACTGGACCCCCATTTGCGTGATCAACCAAATCGTATGGTTACAAGCTGTCTTAGAAATCATCACTAATAAAACTGGCAGAGCCTTGACTATTCTGGCCCAGCAAGAAACTCAGATGAGAAATGCTGTCTATCCAAATAGATTGGCTCTCGACTACTTGCTAGCAGCTGAAGGAGGGATCTGTGGGAAATTTAACCTTACTAATTGCTGTCTACACATAGATGATCAAGGGCAAGTAGTTGAAGACATAGTTAGAGATATGACAAAACTGGCACATGTGCCTATGCATGTGTGACATGGATTTGATCCTGGGGCCATGTTTGGAAAATGGTCCCCAGTGCTAGGAGGATTTAAAACTCTTATAATAGGAGTTATAATAGTAATAGAACCTGCTTACTGCTGCGTTGTTTGCTACCTGTACTTCCTCAAATGATAAAAAGCTTCATCGCTACCTTAGTTTACCAAAATGCTTCAGCGCAAGTGTACTATATGAATCACTATCGATCTGTCTTGCAAGAAGACATGGGTAGTGAGAATGAAAGTGAGAACTCCCACTATTGAGTGAGAGTCTCAAAGGGGGGGAATAAGGGAGGAGACCATCGCTCGTGTTGTCTTATGCCCAATTTCTGCCTCCAAAGAAAGAAGTAAAAACTATAAGGCAGAAATGAAATCCACAAGCAGACAGCCCAGCGTCACACCCTGTGCCTGGTAGTTAAAGATCGACCCCTGACCTAATTGGTTCTGTTACCTATAGATTACAGACATTGTATAGAAAAGCACTGTGAACATCCCTGTCCTATTCTGTTCCATTCTAATTACCGGTGCATGCAGCCCCCAGTCACGGACCCCCTGCTTACTCAGTCAATGACGACCCTCTCATCTCTCTCATGCGGACCCCCTTAGAGTTGTGAGCCCTTAAAAGGGACAGGAATTGCTCACTCAGGGAGCTCAGTTGTTGGAGATGTGAGTCTTGCCAAAGCACCCGGTCGAATAAAGCCCTTCTTTAACTCGGTGCCTGAGGGGTTTTGTCTGCGGCTTGTCCTGCTACAGGGATACAGAAAGCTGTCACACTGGCCTTCCATCCTTGCAAAAAGGCAGAGGGTTCACTGAGCTGGTTAACAGGTTAACCTAAGCCATCCGCAGATGGCAAGGCTAAAAGAGCACACTGTAACACATGCCCACTTGGGCCCCTGCACCTGTCCATCTGTGTGCTCCCTCTCTTGTCAGGGGTTTGAGTAGCAGCAGCGACTGAACAGATGAACCACATCCCTGTCACATGTCCTGTGAAGGGGTCAGGAAACTCTCCATTTCACTCTCATGAGAGAGTCCCACTCTATTCCTTGAGGGAGAAAATGCTGATGTCATGAAGCTTCAGTAAAACCCCAGGATGACAAGGTTTAGGGAGCTTCCAGAGAGCTGAACACGTGTAGCTTCCTGGAGGGTGGTGCCGCAGGGAGGGCGTGGAAGCTCTGTGCCTGTTCCCCTGCCATCAAGAAAAGTCCAAATCTGTAAAATATTTGAAAAGATTTATTCTGAGCCAAATATGAGTGACCATGGCCTGTGACACAGCCCCACGATGTCAAGAGAACATGTGCCCAAGGTGGTCGAGATACAGCTTGGTTTTATACATTTTAGGGAGGCATGAGACGTCAATCAAATGCATTTAAGAAACACATTGGTTTCATCTGGAAGGGCAGGACAGCTCAAAGGGGGAGAGGACCTTCCGGGTCATAGGTAGATTTAAATTTTTTCTGATTGGCAATTCGTTGAAAGAGTTATTATCAATAGAAAGGAATGTCTGGGTTAAAATAAGGGGCTGTGGAGACCTAGGTTTTATCATGCAGATGAAGCCTCCAGGTAGCAGACTTCAGAGAGAATAGATTGCAAATGTTTCTTATCAGATGTAATGTCTGTCTGTGTTGATGTTAATGCTGGAGGGGTAGAATTAGGCATGTCCAACCCCCACTTCCCATCATGGTCTCAAATAGTCTTTCAGGTTAAATTTCAGAGTCCCCTGACTCAGGAGAAAGTCCATTCAGATGGTTGGGGGGCCTCAGAATTTTATTTTTGGTTCCCACCCCCAAATCTTGCCCTACACGTCCTCTTCTGTATCATTTGCAACAGCGTTTATAATAAACCAGTAAGTGTAATTAAGCATTTCCTTGAGTTCTGTCAGCTGCTCCAGCAAATTAATTGAACCCAAAGAGGGGTTTGCAGGAACCCCAACTCTAAGGTGGTCAGCTAGAAGTTCTAGAAGCCCAGACTTGTGACTAATGTGTGTAGGGGGACAGTCTTGGGAACAGAGCCCTCACCCTGTGAGATCTGATGCTCTCTATCTCTGGGTAGATGGTTTTGGAACCGAACTGGAGGACACCTGGCTGGTGTCCACTGCTTGGTGTTTGGGGGAAAAACCCCCACACATTTGGTCACAGAAGTCTTCTGTGTTGATGATTTTTTGTGGTGTGAGAGCAGAGGGAAGACACAGTTTGAGGTGAGTTTTTGCCTATCCGCCATTCATATGAGGTATCTAAAACAAACGTAGAGAAGCAGAAAACAGAATGGTCGTTGCTAGGAAAGGCGAGGAGAGGGAAAAGGGAGGTACTGATCGACAGTTCAGTTACTTGAGATGAGTAAGTTCTAGAGATCTGCTGTATGTCACAGTGCCTAGAGTTAACAATATGGTTTTATGCACTCCTGAGCAACTCTGAAGAAGTGACTGATCATGCTTTTGGCCTTGCAAGGAAAAATCGTGGTAGAAAGCAAAAATCCCTTGACATGCTTTTCAACAACTCAAGATGCTATTTAAAAGCTTTGAGCATTAATAGATAGTTGTAAAGCCTTAACCTTTTATGAGAGTGGTTTTATGTTTTTCAAATGAAAAGGAGCACATTTCATTGTATTTTAGCTGCATTTTTATCCTGTAGTAGCTGAATATTCAGAATTTCTCAGATTTTCGTCATCTGGTGCATAGAAGCTGGTAGATTTTTTTCTTTTTATCCTTCATGTTTCCCTTTGATAGCCCAGATGTGTAGATCTAAAACTCAAAAAAGTTTATTTTGTTTTTTCCCCTTAGGTGGGATTTATCTTCTTTGAGATGACTTCCTGACCTCAGACACATAGAAGGCTGCTGAAGGCAATGGTGGATCCTTGCATTTCAAACAAAATCACATTCAATTTTTTGAGAGCTGCCAGCCTGGGTGGTATTAAATTGTGTCATTTAGTATTAAAGAAACACGATAAAACTTTCAAAGACAGATCATGTGTCTCAGCTGTTTACTGTGGAAAGGTAGAAAATTGGCTAGAGCAAAAGCTATCCATGTGAAAAATAAGGATTTGAGGTGCCTCAGACAACCACGGAGATAGAACCCATGGTTTAAATTGGTATTTGTGTGTCTATATTTAGAGGCATAAAAAAATAAACAGATGCAGATTTATCAAATGAACCCAAGCGAGGCCAGGTCAAAGGAAATTTCCAGGAGAAACTCCACACATTAAATTTCTCTTTCTAATACAAAATGACAACACACTTAAACAAAGAACAGGCTGTATCAACACGGGTATTTTATCTCTAAAGGGGAGAAAAAGTCTTGACACCATTTTCTGTCTTCTCTTTATAGTTGGTTTCACTATTTGGGCTACAGTAAAAATAATGATTCAGGAGAGAATTTCCTTTCTCTCTTTCTCTTTCTTTCTTTCTTTCTTTCTTTCTTTCTTTCTTTCTTTCTTTCTTTCTTTCTTTCTTTCTCTCTCTTTCTTTCTTCTTTTTCTCTCTTTCTCTGTTTTCTCTCTTTCTCTCCCTCTCTTTCTTTCTTTCTTTCTTTCTTTCTTTCTTTCTTTCTTTCTTTCTTTCTTTCTTTCTTTCTTTCTTTCTTTCTTTCTTTCTTTTTCTTTCTTTCTTTCTCTCTCTCTCTCTTTCTTTTCTTTTCTTTTCTTTTCTTTCTTTCTTTCTCTCTTTCTTTTTCTTTCTTTCTTTTCCTTCTTTCTTTTGTCTTACACTGTCATCTAAGCTGGAGAGCAGTGGTGTGATCATAGCTCACTGCAGCCTTGAACTTCTGGGCTCAAGATCCTCCCATTTCAGCCTCCCAAGTAGCTGGGACTACAGGAGTGCACCACCAAGCCTAGCTAATTTTTAAATCTTTTTGTAGACATGAGGTCTCTGTATGTTGCCCAGGCTGGTCTCAAACTCCTGGCTTCAAAGGATACTCCCACCTGGGTCTCCTAAAGTGTTGGAGTTGCAGGCATCAGCCCACCATGCCAGGCAGGAGAAACTTTTTATAAGAGCCAATATATTGTGGGTTAGGTGTTGCAATACCATATACTGACAATTTCCAAGTCTATATATGTTTCAGTTTAAGGAGTAAAACATAGTTAATACACATTCATCTTGCATTAGTACCTGAAAGTGATTTTAATTGGCAAGAAGACTAGTTTATATTTTCTTTTTCTTTTTCTTTTTTTTGAGACAGAGTCTCACTCTGTCGCCTAGGCTGGAGTGCAGTGGCACTATCTCGGCTCACTGCAACTTCTGCCTCCCAGGTTCAAATGATTCTCCTGTCTCAGCCTCCCGAGTAGCTGGGACTACAGGCGCATGCCACCATGCACAGCTAATTTTTTGTATTTTTAGTAGAGATGGGGTTTCACCATGTTAGCCAGGATAGTCTCTATCTCCTGACCTCGTGATCTGCCAGGCTCGGCCTCCCAGAGTGCTGGGATTACAGGCATGAGCCACTGTGCCTGGATCTATATTTTCAATATGTGGATGACCTTTGAACAATGTGGGGATTAGGGGCACTGACCCCCCCCGCTCAGTCAAAAACCCATGTATTACTTTTAACTTCCCCAAAACTTAACTGCTAATAAACTGCTGAAGACCAGAAGCCTTACAATGACATTAACAGTCAACTAACACATATTTTGTATGTTATATGTATTATATACTGTGTTGTTATAATAAAGTAAGCTAGAGAAAAGGAAATATTATTAAGAAAATAATAAAGAAGAGGAAATATATTTACCATTCGTCAAGTAGAAGTGAATCATCGTAAATGTCTTCATCTCATCGCCTTCACGTTGAGGAGGCTGAGGAGGAGAAGGAAGAGAAGGGATTGGTTTTGCTGTCTAAGGGATGTCTAAAGTCAGGAATCACCAGATGCTGGAGAAGATGCAGAGAAATATGGACGTTTTTACATTGTTGGTGGGAGTGTAAATTAGTTCAACCATTGTGGAAGACAGCGTGGCGATTTCTCAAGGATCTAGACTTAGAAATAATTCTAGATTACCCAGTAATCCCATTACTGAGTATATACCCAAAGGATTATAAATCACTCTACTGTAAAGACACATGCACATGTATGTTTATTGTGGCACTATTCCCAGTAGCAGACTTGGAACCAACCCAAATGTGCATCAATGATAGACTGATTAAAGAAAATGTGGCACATGTACACCATGGAATACGATACTGCCATAAAAAAAGATGAGTTCACGTCTTTTGCAGGGACATGGATGAAGCCGGAAACCATCATTCTTAGCAACCTATCACAAGAACAGAAAACCAAACACTGCATGTTCTCACTCATGAGTGGGAGCTGAACAATGAGAACACATGGACACAGGAGGGGAACATCACACACCGGGGCCTGTCAGGTGGTGGAGGGCTAGGGGAAGAGCATTAGGAGAAATACCTAAGGCAGATGATGGGTTGATGGGTGCAGCAAACCACCATGACACGTGTATACCTATGTAACAAAACTGCATGTTCTGCACATGTGCAGAACTTAAAGTAAAATAAATAAATAAATAAATAGGAAGAGCTTCCATATGTTACATTGGCTACTTCTTAACCTTGCCTTAGTATTTTTGAAGTACTTAAAATTTGAACCAAAATGTTGCTTGACTTATTATTATTATTATTATTATTTGAGACAATGTGTCACTCTGTCACCCAGGCTGGAGTGCAGTGGCGCCATCACAGCTCACTGCAGCCTTGACCAGGTTTGGGTTTGGGTGATCGTCCTACCTCAGCCTTCCAAGTAGCTGGGACTACAGGTGCACACCACCACACCTGGCTGATGTTTGAGTTTTTTTCTAAAGATGGAGGCCTCGCCATGTTGCCCAGGCTGGTCTGGAATTCCTGACCTCAAGCCATCCATCTGCCTCAGCCTCCCAAAGTGCTGGGATTACAAACGTGAGCCACTGCGCCTGGCCTGGACTTATTTTTAATCTGTGATGATAGACTATCAGCCATCTCAAATCCTTTATGAAGTTTGATATAGGACATACATGATGTTATAATATTCAAACTAGTAGACAGCCATGTAGGCCGCAGGAGAGTTTATGCCTGAAGAACCCCTGCTTTGGTGGATCAGGGTATTTTTGTTCTATCAGGCTCTTCCTTGAAGCCGATGCCTAGCCATCATCTCTATGTGGCTTGGTGTCGATGATCTTTGTGCTGCACACACACACTGTGCTGGACCCAGTCCATTTGATTTTTGACTATACTGTTGTGATTATTAATTTTAGGCATCAACTTTAGCTTTCTGAGGGATGCTCAGATGGCTGGTGGGAAGGACATTGTTACCAGTTGTGCACCTGGAAGAGGGTTTCTGGAAGAGATTGGCCTTTGAATATGTGGACTGAGGAAGGCAGACCCACTCTCAGCAACGTGGGTGGGCATGATTCAGTCAGTACAGGGCCTGAGGTAGAACAAAACGACAGAGGAAAGGTGAATTTACTCTCTCTCTGGAGCTGGGACATCCATCGTCTCCTGCCCTCAGACATCAGAACTTCAGATTCTCTGGAGAGAGAGCCTTCACATCTGGAACTGACACTAGTAACCTCCCAATAATCTGGAGATAACCTCCAGATTATTAGTATAGTGTAACCTCCCAAGGCCCTTGACCTTGGACTGTGGGATCCCTGGCTCTCAGCCTTCAGAAACAGCTGGAATTACAACACCAGTTTCCCTCTTTCTCTGACTTGCATATGGCAAGGCTTGGGACCTCTCAACCTCTGTAATAACTTCAGTCAATTCCCATAATAAATTATCTATTTATCTATCTATCTATCTATCTATCTATCTATCTATCTATCTATCCTTTACCACCTCCATCTATCCATCTTGTCTATTATCTCTCTATGTATCTATTATCTATCTCTATTATTTGTCATCTGTCTACTATCTATCCAGCATCTGTCTATTATCTACCTATCTATCTCACTCATGTATCTATCATCTATCTATCTATATTCATCATCATCATCTATCATATCTATCACCTGTCACATCTATCAATCTTCTATCAATCATCTCTCTATTATTTTTCTTTTCTTTTCTTTTCTTTTCTATTTTTCCTTTTTCTTTTTTTTGAGACAGCGTCTCCCTCTGTCCCCCAGGCTGGAATGCAGTGGTGCAATATTGGCTCACTACAGCCTTCACCTCCTGGGTTCAAGTAATCCTCCTGTCTCAGCCTCCCGAGGAGCTGGGATTGCAGGTGCACACCATCATGCCCAGCTAATTTTTGTATTTTTAATAAAGATGGAGTTTCACCATGTTGGCCAGGCTGGTCTCAAACTCCTCGTCTCTAGTGATCCCCCTGCCTCAGCCTCCCAAAGTGCTGGGATTACAGGTGTGAGCCACCACGCCCAGACTCTATTTTTCCTAATGGTTCTGTTTCTCTGGATAATTCTGGCCAGGGAATTGAACAGTTTGTGCCAAATTTATCTACTCAGATGCATAAATGGAGACGGAGCAGCACATGTAGGTAGTCGTGTTATAGAGATAGATTTCTTTGGCAGGATATTTTGGTGTGTATGAATATGAGTTGGGCAGAGAGTATCAAATTCCCTCTTCTTGTGTTGAAGAATTATGACTATAGGCATGTATAATTTGCAAAAATTGTTTTGCAAATTTTTATCACTCTAAAAGGGTGATCTACCTATCCAACATTGTTGACAGCACATTGTTGATTGTGGTTATAAGGCATCTCTTCTCATCCTTCCTTCTTTCTTCCTCCCTTTTCAAAACCATGATAAGGAATTTCAGCTGGTCAGCACCAAGGTAGAACTTACATGTTGATGAGGGTGTGTAGAATGTGTCTTTGAGTATCCAGAATGGTGGGATATGTACTACAAATTTCTGACTTGAAGTTTGGGAAAATGTCTTGATCTGCAAGAAGTTCCCACTTCTGGGTATTTACCCAAATGAAAACAAAAATAATTTAAAGAAGACACTTGCATTCGTATGTTTATCAAAGCACTATTCACAATAGCAAAAATATAGAATCAACCTAAGTGTCCATCAAGAGGACTGGAGAAAGAAAATGTGATATAGCTACACCATGGAATACTATCCAGTCGTAAAAAAGAGTAAAATAAGAGTAAAATATTCTCTTGTAGTAACACGGATGGAGCTGGAGGCCATTATCCTAATTGAAATAACTCAGAAACAGAAAGACAAATACTCCACGTTCTCACTTATAAGTGGGAGCTAAACAAAGTGTAGGTATGGACATAGAGAGTGGAATAATGGACACTAGGGACTCAGAAGTGTGGAAGTGGGTAGGGGCTGAGAAATTACCTATTGGGCACAGTGTTCACTATTTGGTTGATGGGTTCACTAAAAGCCCAGACTTCACTACTACAAAATATGTGCATGTAAGTAACCTGCACTTGTACCCCTAAATATAGAAAACTTAAAAAGTTCTTAAAATAAAGGAAAATAGGTCTGGGCATGGTGGCTCACACTTGTAATCCCAGCATTTTGGGAGGCCCAGGCGGGCGGATCATGAAGTCAAGAGATCAAGACCATCCTGGCCAACATGGTGAAACTCCGTCTCTACTAAAAATATAAAAATTAGCTGAGCGTGGTGGTGTGCACCTGTATTCCCAGCTACTCAGGAGGCTGAGGCAGGAGAATCGCTTGAACCCGGGAGGCAGAGGTTGCAGTGAGCCGAGATTGCACCACTGCACTCCTGCCTGATGACAGAGTGAGACTCCGTCTTCAAATGAAATGAAATGAAATGAAATGAAATAAAATAAAATAAAATAAAATAAAATAAAGGGAAATAAAGAAGTTGGAAAAGATGTATTGGAAGTCTCCTGCTGCCTTTACTTTCTGATGTTTTATGATTCCATAATCAATGAGTAGTTGTCAGAAGTTCATCAATGATGTGATGATTACTCACTTCGAAGCTGACATGGTGAGCAGGTTCCTGCCTGTTCTGGATGAGGCATTAGGGCTGCTGCCACCTGCTGTCAGGAGGACTTGATGGAAGGGTCATGAAAACAACTTTACTATTGAACTCATTAGTGCCTAAGGAGAAATATGAGTCTTCCCCAGAAGTCAAATAGGAAAGATGCTTGGGGTATCTGTAGTTTTTACTCAGCTGTGCCTTGCTCCCCTTACCACAAGAAGATCTTTCTGTTGGCTTCAAAGGACTTCAAAAGCTTCAAAGAAGCCACACATGAGTGGGATCACAGATTCCAAAACAGTGATTATGTTCTTAATATTAAATGTTCAAATTCACAACGTATCACAGGATTGCAAGTCGAACAACGAGGTAACGTTTCTGCTCTACGGAATTGCAAAGAATCAAAAACCGTCTGATAAAGAGACGTCTGTGAGGAGTGAGGGTTTTAAGTGAAATGACCACAAATCAATGACATTTGGTGATCAGGCCAGTTTACAAACCAGTATTAATCACCTGTGAGTTAATTGGTTGACTCACTCTTTTGGTTGATTTATATGACCGCACATTCATCTTTTGGTGCAAAATGAGTCATGATATTATTCATTTTATTTGAAAAGGAGCACCGGCAGCTGAATTTACAATAAGCATTCCTCGGGGAAATTTTTCGCAAAGGCAGCATTTCTGGTTTCAAAATACTGAGATTTCAAACAGGAGAAGATTTAAGTGTGTGCTCCATATTTTCATTCGGTTTGATGACCATGACATTGAAAAGGAGGGTATTAGAAAGACGAAAAGCAACGTGGGACCTCTCCTGTGAAAATGCTGTGGGCTTCTGTGGAGCTGAGGATGTGCAGGGCATGGGGAGCCCAGGGCAGGAGCTTCCTATAGCCACAGGGCCACGTCTCCATGGGATGCTTCCCTAGCCCAGACTCTTTTCTTCATGCCTTTATTCCAACTGACTTTGCATTCTAGTGGATAAAGCTTAGCTGTGACTCTCGTAATTATGTAAGGTCAGTGAAGTTCTTCTTGTTGGACTACTATTTCCAAAGATCTCCTTCCCAAGGGCTCTCAGCCCTAGGAAGCCTCCCCTTTCATAGGGAAGGAGGTCTTGATGGCGCCATGAGGTTGAATGGGTGCAAAAGAAGAGGCACTGAGACATGGGAAGAGGGTTTCATTGCTTGCAAATATGTATCCCTATACATAATATAGGTTCAAATGTTTCAACATATACATTTCATAGATTTACGTCACTCCAATATGTATTAAGTATATTATAAATATATTCAATATGATACTTTTATATTAATAACATATCCACTATTTGTGTATTTTGGCATCATATCCAAAATATATTCTATATATTATATATGATATAATCATAGTAATATAATGTAATTATAATAATGCAATAGTTATATAACATTATAATAACATAATATGTAACATGATAATAAAATATATTGTATCATGTATTGTATAATATGTATTAACATAGTAATCATTATATACTGTAATAATATATATGATGTATGGTATAATCACAATATAATATAACAGTACAATTGCAGTGTAATAATATAGTATTTATAACTTATATATTATGAGATATATTAATTATAATATAATGTATTATACATTATATAATTTATTATATTTTATTTATATAAGCTATTCTATTATATAATAATTATATATTATCTTATTAAGACATATATAATATATTATATGTTATAATTATTATATCTCATAATATAGGATACATATTTTGTACATTACATGTTATATAATTTATATAATTTAATTTAATATATAATACATTATATTTTATGTATATAATATATTATATTTTATTTATATACTATATTATATTTTATATAATAATTCATATATTATATAAATATATTTTATTTATGTAACAATACTTTATTTAATATATCATATGAAACTATTCTATATTTTATTTACATAATAGTTTATAATAACATATATATTTTGATATACACATAGTATAATAATTATTACATAACAATACATTTATTTATTCATTTCCTCATTGATTGATTTATTTGTTTACTTATTTATTATTATTTTTAGAGATGGAGACTCACTGTATTTCCCAAACTGGTCTGGAACTCCTGGCCTCAAACTGTCCTCCTGCCTTGTCCTACCAAAGTGTCGGGATTACAGGTATGTGCCACTTTGCCCAGCCTAAGGTATAATTAGTAATTATAATATAATTAATTAAATCATATAATTAATTAATATATTTAATTAATTAACACACTATAGTTAATATAATATAATTAATTATAATATAATATATAATGTACATATATATATAAATAAAATTCACAATGTTCATCTTTTGAGTGGTGCATTTACAGCACTTCCAGCATGGTCCTTCATTTTATTCTGCTGTTTTTGGTCACGGCTGAGAATGCAGCCTCTGCCTCCGTGTCCATGTGGTCTTCTCTTCTGTGTCTGTGTTTCTTCTTCTGTCTCTTAGAAGGACCCCTGTCATGGCATTTAGGGCCCATCCTCATCTAGGATGATCTCATCTCAAGAGCCTTCTGCTAATTGTATCTGCGAAGACTGTATTTCAAAAATATAAGGTCCCATTTACAGGTTCGGAGCTGTAGGACATGAACATGTTTTGGGGTCACCATTCAACCCATTGCAGTTGCACCCAGTTCCTTCTGGAGGCTCTACGGAAGGCTCCTTCCTGCCTCTCCTAGCTCCCAGGGGCTCCAGACATCCCTGGGCTTGTGGCCGCATCACTCCAGTCTCTGCCTCTGTCTCCACGTGGCCTTCTCCTCTGTGTCTGTATCTTCTCTTCTTTTAGAAGGATATCTGTCATTGGATTAAGGTTCCACCCTACTCTAGGATGACCTCATCTCAAGATTTTTCCCTTAATGGCATCTGCAAAGACCTCATTTCCAAATAAGGTCCAATTCCCAGGTTCTGGGGACTAGGATGCAGATATAGCTTTTGAGGGGACTATAGTTCAATCCAATACAATTGTAATCAGTTTCCTCTGGAGGTTCTAGAGGAGGGTCCTTCCTGCTTCTCCCAGCTCCTGGGGACTGCAGGCATCCCTGGGCTTGTGGCTGCATCACTCTAGTCTCTGCCTCCATCTCCAACAGGGCCTCCTCCCCTCTGTGTCCTATCCTCTTTTTATAAGGACAGCAGTCACCCTAAATCCAAGACGATCTCATCTCAAGATCCTTAACTAATTACATCTGCAAAAACCCTATTTCCAAACAAGATCACATTCCCAGGTTGCAGGAAGACATGAATTTTTGTGTGGTCACTCTCCAACTCACCACATCCTCTCCATCTCTGGTACAACACATATTTTTTCTTGCTGGTTCTCTTTTTAGAAAAGAGTAATTTGTATTTTTTCCATACCACAGCACTAAACACAGTGTCTAACCTGGAGTTTGACTTTCATAAAAGTGTGTTGATCAGTTAAATGTAGTTCAGTTTATGACTACAATTCAGAAAAGAACTTAAAGTGAATTTATTTAGAATTGCATGCTATCATTTTTGCTACTTTGAAGTGATGGATAGCTTTTTTCTGTTTCGTCTCTTAGAGACTAGAAGCAATGACACCTCACTGCTGAAGAGTTCACCTGCTGTCCATGTCTTGGTTTCTAATTATTATTTCCCGCTGAAAGGAGCCATGGCTTCTTAGAGAAATGCCTAATATTATAGGTAATGCCTTTATAAGATAAAGAACTATATAGACAGGACTGAGTCAGGGAAGGCCCAAGATGAGTCGCAGATATCTTTTTATTCCAAAAATTAAGAAACTGCTCAAATGTCTGATCGAGACATTGAAAGGATACATGGACCACCTTGAAAGGGCTTTCAACACACGAATATGGGACAAGTTGAGGAATAGAATTGCTAAGGACAGTTATGCCTATTGAATACAGTAAGAGCCCCCAAGTCCATACTGATCATACATTGATCAATCCCTACACAAACACATAAGTAAATGTGAAGACTCTGTAGAAAAAAAAATGACAGAATTGAAAATCACTATTTTGTATTTGTCATGGTCAAAGTTGATTTTGGCAAGGTTCATCAACGGATGCTAAAATCTGGAGATGAGTGGAGTTTAATGAGGAACAGGACAGTTGCATAAGCTCAAAGTATTTTGCACAAGTTATTAATTACGTAATGAAATTTGTAAGTATGCAGGGAGAAATGGGACAACGCTTTGACCGAGTGACTAAAGTTAGCGTAACTGATGTAGAGAAGATGGACAACAGGTGCCTCCGTATATGAATGATACCTGGGCAAGAACTCAGCCTACCTTGTGTGTCTTCCAGCCCAGATTTCATAACCGAATCTCATCACAAGGAAGCAAGTTGCAATCCCAACATTCTCTAAGATAAAGGCCTGTGGATAGAATTTCAAAAGGAGGTGAACATTCCGAATGTCAAGGTGAGGCTGAGGCGCTGTCCCAGATGAAGGAAGAATAAAGACCTGTGATCACTAAATGCAGTCTTTGGCTCTGGATTGGATCCTGTGGCCAGAAACAAACAAAAACACAAAAAAGCTACAGAACACGTTATTCGGGCAATGGATGAAATCAGAATATGGGTTGTACAGAGATAAAATATTGTACAAACATTCAATTTCTTGAATTTGGTAATTTTCTTTTTTTTGTTGACCTTCAATAGTTGTACATATCTTTTAGGGTACATGTGATGGTTTGGTTTCTGTGTACAGTGTGTAATGATCAAGTCAGAATAACTGGAGTATTCATCATCTCAAGTATTTACCACTTTTTGTGTTGGAAACATTACAAATTTTCTCTTCTAGCTATTTTGAAAAATACAATAAATTATCATTAATCATAATTTCCCTACTGTACTGTTGAACACTAGAACTTATTTCTTCTAACTGTATTTTTTCTAACTATAATTTTCCTGTGTTTAGGAGAATATCCTTGTTCTTAGGAAATAGACATTGAATTATTAACGTATTAAAGGTCTATGTGCATATATTTGTGTATACAATCAGAGAGTGATAAAGCAACTCCTGCAAAATGTTAAAAATTGGTTAATCTAGGTAAAAAGTGTATCGCAATTCTTTGCCACTTTTTAATTTTTGAACTTACTTCAAAATTTAAAAGTTCAAAAAAGTTTTTTTTTTTACTTTTTATTATTTTAATTAACATTAAAATATATATATAATTGAAATAGAGGTCTCACCATGTTGCCCAGGCTGGTTTTGAACTCCTGAGCTCAAGCAATCCACCTGCCTTGGTCTCCCAAAGTGCTGGGATTAGAGGCGTGAGTCACCACAACTGCCCTCAACAAATTTTTGAAAACATTTTAAATAGTTTTGAAAATGTTTTAAAATGCTGAAATAAATTTATCGTAGGGTAGACACTTCAGCTCAGTGGCTAACAGTCTTTTTTTGTAAAGTGTCAGGTAGTAAACTTTTTGGGCTTTGTGGGACACACTGTTTTTGTCACAACTACTTAACTTTGATGTTGTAGCGTGAAAGTAGCCATAGACTATACACAAACAAATGTGCATCGGTGTGTGCTAATAAAATGTTATGTAGGGACACTGGAAGTCGAATTTCACACAGTTTTTACGTGCATGAACCATTATTCTTCTTTTGTTTTTTTAAAACCATTTGAGGCCAGGCATGGTGGCTTACACCTGTAATTCCAGTACTTTGGGAGATCCAGTCAGCAAGATCACTTCAGCCCAGGAATTCGAGACCAGCCTGGGAACATGGTGAAACCCCATCTCTACTAAAAGAAAAATACAAAAAATTAGCTGGGCATGGTAGTGCACCTGTAGTCCTAGCTGTTCAGGAGGCTGAGGCAGGAGGATAGCTTGAGCCAGGGAAGCAGAGGTTGCAGTAAGTTATGAACATGCCACTGCACTCCAGCCTGGGCAACAGAGCAAGACCCTGTTTAAAGAAAACGTTTGAAATCTAAGTCTTTTCTTAGCTTGTGGGCCTTGTTAAAAATAAACCATGGACTATATTTGGCTGTACAGATAGATACATACGTAGATAGATAGATAAATGGAATAGATAGACGATAGGCAGATAGAATAGCTATATAGATGATAGATCAATAGATAGATGGAATAGATTGAAAGATAGATACATAGATAGATGACCGATAGATATATAAAATAGCTAGATAGTTGATAAATAGATAGATGGATGGACTAGATAGACGATAGACGGAATAGCTGGATAGATGATAGATAGATACATCAATAGATGATAGATGGAATAGACAGACAGGCAGATAGATAGATGGAATAGATAAATAAATTGATAGATAATAGATTGATAGATTGATAGACAATAGATAGATATCGTTTACTGACCCTTAATTTTGAGGAAAAGTTTTTGGAATAATTTTTATTCATCAAAATTTAAAAACTCTGCTTGTTTTATTATTATTTTGCACAACTCAGGATGGGAATGATGGTCTTATAGGATGTTCAGTAAGCTGGACTTTTTGTGGCTGACTCTACCCACTCACTCTCTAATTCTGCACACGGAACTGATGACATTTTTCCTTTATCATAAGAGCTATCTCCTAATGAAATCACTGGCATTGCAGCTTTCCATTGGCCAGTTAGGACTGACTTTCATTTGCAGTATGTAAAACTTATAAATGTCAGGACCTCCCTTGCTTCCTCAATGTGTAACTGGTAATGCACACATGAATAATAAAATCGTCCATTATGCCAAGCAACCTTTGAATCACATTGCTCTTTGGACTCCTGTTGCCCCTTGGAAATGGAATTTCCACTTTTACCAGGAAAATCATATATGTGATGCTCCCACATGTGACTTGGAGACTTCTGTTTTGTTTTGTTTTGTTTTATTTTTAATTGAGATGGAATCTTACTTACTCCGTTGCTCAGGCTGGAGTGCAGTGGCACAATCTTGGTTCACTGCAACCTCCGTCTCCTGGGTTCAAGTGATTCTCCTGTCTCAGCCTCTTGCGTAGCTGGGACTACAGATGGCCAGGTGGCCACTACCATGCCCGGTTAACTTTTTGTAGTTTTAGTAGAGATGGGGTTTCACTGCATTGGCCAGGCTGGTCTCGAACTCCTCACTTCAGGTGATTCACCCACCTTGGCCTCCTAAAGTGCTGGGATTACAGGTGTGAGCCACCGCGCCTGGCCCTAGACTTCTGTTTTAATAATGAATGATGACCATTATGTGTGACCAGAGTTGGATTCGAAGGGGATAACAAGAATACGTGTGGAGAGATGAATTGCAGACAGGCAATCCTTTCTAATTGGTCATGGGCTTCCCCTTTGCCTTGCATGAAGGTGCACTTACTGACAATACTCTCATAGGCTAGAGGGGTCTTGTAATCCACTTAGAATCTGTGCAAGATCCTGCAGAGCCAATGCATTCTACTTCTCTACATTTTAAATTTTTAATAGAAAAACACTTTGTGGTTTAAGACAATGAATTGTATTGGCTTCATTTCTCAAAGCTGAAAATGCACAGTGCGTTGTCCCGTGGTCTTGCTTCTGTAATTGGGTCTGTCTCAAAACAAACAGAGCTGAGCAGCATCAAATGTTACTACAACTGAGCGGGTTTCCCTTTACAGGTGCACGCTTATTGTTTATTTTCCTCTCTCAAAATATTTCTCCATCTCTGTTATTTGTCAAAAATATATACAGAAAAGGATCAGTGGGGAATTGAACTTCAAAAGAACAAACAAGGTAGATCTGAGTTTTTATGGCATCTGCCACCCTGAAGGCGCTGGAGAAGGATTGCGGCCACAGGTAGTGTCACGCTGGTATTCTGTGAGGTCGCTTTGTCACAGAGTGTAGGGGCACCATTTCTTCTTTAATTCATTTGTCAAAACTGCATCCAATTGTTTCACCAATGCAGCCAATAAACCAACTCTTTCTTTTCTCCTCTTCTATTTTAAATATTTTTCTGAATAAATAGCTTGATGGAGAAATTCACAGCAGGAGATGGCTATTTAAACATAGAACAGAGAGATGCAGGTAATTCTATATGAATTTATGGCAACAGCTAATTTAATAGTCTAGAATATTTAATACATTCACATGATTTGAAAGTATTATTTTAAAAGTTAAGGCACTCATTTTCATGAGTAAATTTTCCCTTCCTTCCTTCCTTCCCTTCCTTCCTTCCTTCTCTCTTTCCTTCCTTCCTTCCTTCCTTCCTTCCTTCCTTCCTTCCTTCCTTCCTTCCTTCCTTCCTTCCTTTCTTCCTTCCTTCCATCCTTCCTTCCTCCCCCTCCTCCTTCTTTCCTTCCTTCCTTTCTTCCTTCCTTCCTTTCCTTCTCTCTCTCCCTTCCTTCCTTCCTCTCTTCTTTTTCTTCCTTCCTTCCTTTCTTCCTCCCTCCTTCCCTTCCCTTCCTTTCCTTTTCCTTCCTTCCTTCCTTCCTTCCTTCCTTCCTTCCTTCCTTCCTTCCTTCCTTCCTTCCTTCCTTCCTTCCTTCCTTCCTTCCTTCCTCCTTTCCTTCCCTTCTCCTTCCTTCCTTCCTTCCTTCCTTCCTTCCTTCCTTCCTTCCTTCCTTCCTCCTTCCTTCCTTCCTTCCTTCCTCCCTCCCTCCCTCCCTCCTCCCTCCTCTCTCTCTCTCTCTCTCTCTCTCTCTCTCTCTTTCTTCTTTCTTTCTTTCTTTCTTTCTTTCTTTCTTTCTTTCTTTCTTTCTTTCTTTCTTTCTTTCTTTCTTTCTTTTTTCTTTCCTTCTTTCTTGGCAGGGTCTTACTGTCATCCAGGCTGGAGTGCAGTGGTGTGATCACAACTCATTGCAGCCTTGAACTCCTGGGCTCAAGCGATCCTCCCCACTCAGCCTCCTGAGTAGCTGGGATTATAGGTGCACACTTCAACATCCAGCTAATTTTTTGTAGAGATGGGGTCTCGATATGTTGCCCAGGTTGGTTTTGAACTCCTGGGCTCAAGCAATCTGCCTGTCTCAGCCTCTCAAAGGGCTAAGATTACAGGTGTGAGCCATGGCACCCAGCCTCTGTAGGTAAAATTGCAACATGAAAATACATATTCAAATATAGACAACTATTCTTTATGTTAATGAAGAGAAATGGAGCTGCAGATGTTACAGCATGGTTAATTAAATGTTATTTTGATTTTATCTTTATTAATACTTCAATTAATGATTTGTTCCTCATGGAATATTTTCCCTTTAATTTAATTAATTTTACTTTATAAGTAATAATTGTTTTCATCCCTGAGGAAACAGCTATTAATTAGACAAGAGAGGGGCATAGGTATCCTACACCTGGAAACGTGAAGTGGGGAATTCTTTGGTGATAAAGAAATAGCTGTTTGTTTAAAAAGTTATTTTATTTTCCCAGTTTTTGTAGGGACAGGGTCTTGTGATCTTGCCCAGGCTGATCTCGAACTCTTGGCTTCAAGCAATCCTCCCACCTTAGCCTCCCAAAGCACTGAGATTACAGGCATGAGCCACAAAGAATAGTTTTCTTTGCAAACTGCTCAGTAAAAAACAGGTTCAGCTCAAAATATGAAGTTCTTCTCCTAGAAGGAAATTCAAGATACTAAGCTGTATGTTTATGGTGTCTTCCCATCAAACAATGAACAGAGAAACAAAAGACAATGTATTTGAAATAAAATATATTTTCAAGTCTTCATATATTCCTTAACTCTTGAGAGGTAAAGATTACTTTGTGATTGGAGTAGAAGAATTTCCCTTTCCTCCATATCTTCTCTAGTTTTCTAAGGCTGAAGTAATTCACATGAGAGAAATGACCTCTGAAGAGGAATATTGTTGTGGTTTCCTGGAAGGGGTTTGTCACAGAAAACTCCAGCATAACACCTCATACATATGGCCAGAGCGATGAATACAAAGGCTATAGGCATCATCCCAACCCCTTAATAAGATGCAGTGATTGGACAAGGATGACGCCGGCACAAGAAATGTCTAGCTGCACTTGGGGAGGGATTGACGGTCATAGGCAGTATCTGTGGAATGCTTTAACTATTACAAGACACTGGCACCCACTTCCTGGTTCATCCTGACCACACATGTGTGTGGTGGCTGTGCCTGGATCCGATTTACAGACGAGGCATCTGAGTTATGGAAGGTTGTGTTAGATGCCCAGGAACATGCAGATGAACACAGCGAGAACTGAAGTCAGGTCTTTGGATTCCTTGTCTAACCAAGTGTTAAGACAAAGATAGGAAATTTGGAACAGTTTTAGGGGCACTAAAAAGCACTCTCCTTATGTTTACACTATTTTAATGTTACTCTCAACAAAATGGCTTTGCAGCTGGCCTTCTTCAACCTAATAGCGATGGATATTAGATAAATTCTGAAGGAGAGAAAAAGAAGGGGCGTTGGAGCGAGCGGAAATAAGAAGGAGTTAAGTTGAAATGCTAGGTAGATAAGAAGGAAGGAAATGAAGGAAGCGGAAGGAAGGAGGTCTGGGGGTAGGGGAGGAGGGAGGTCGTAGGGGATGACTTATGGAGTGGAGGGGTATGTAGTTATTGGTAGGGAGGGCGATGAGGGATTTCTTTCATTGGAGGGCTTTCTTTCTTTCTTTTTTCTTTCTTTCTCTCTCTTTCTTTGTTTCTTTCTCTCTCTCTCTTTCTTTCTTTCTCTCTCTCTTTCTTTCTTTTCCTTCCATCTTCCTTCCTTCCCTCTCTTTCTCACTCCTTCCCTCCCTCCTTCCTTCCTTTCCTTCCTTCTTTCTTTTCCAGTCTTCTTTTTTCTTTTTTGTTTCTTTCTTCCTTTTTTCTTTCCTTTTTCCTCCCTTCCTCGCTCTTTTCTTCCTTCCTTCTTCCCTCCCTCCCTCTCTCCCTCCTTTTGTTCTTTATTCTTTTCCACCCTTCTTTTTTCTTTCTTGTTTCTTTTCTCCTTTCTTTCCTTCTTTATTTCTTCCTTCCCCTCTCTTTCTGCTCTCTCTGCCCTTCCTTCCTTTCTTCTTCTTTCTTTCCGTCTTCTCCTTCCTTCCTTCCTTCCTTCCTTCCTTCCTTCCTTCCTTCCTTCCTTCCTTCCTTCCTTCCTTCCTTCTTTCCCTCCTTTCTTCCTGTTAAAT
This sequence comes from Rhinopithecus roxellana, assembly GCF_007565055.1. Classification (NCBI taxonomy): domain Eukaryota; kingdom Metazoa; phylum Chordata; class Mammalia; order Primates; family Cercopithecidae; genus Rhinopithecus; species Rhinopithecus roxellana. The sequence goes on along the minus strand of NC_044555.1, from coordinate 131,010,188 downwards.
AATAGTTTTATTGAAATTTAATCATCATACCATAAAATTCACCTGTTAAAGTATACTGTTGAATGGTTTTTAGTGTATTCACAGTTGTGCATTCATCACCCCTATCTAATTTTAGAGCATTTTCATCACTTCGTATAGAAATCCCTTACTTGTTAGCAGAGAAGATATTTGTTTATGGGATGTTAGGAGGTAGGTCCTCCCAAGTGGTGGGAATGACTAGAGTGAACGACTCTGTGAACACTCCTAGGGTGAGCACTCCTAGGGCGCTTTGGAAAGAGCAGACAGAGTGTCTAGGGTACACAGTGATGTTTCAGGCATTCTGAGCTTTAGATTTTGGGGATAATTAAATTGCATCAGGGAGAATGAGCAACGCCTCCTATGTAAAGGCATAACGCCCACCTGAGGGCCAAGTGTTTTGGCTTACACCTGTAATCCCAATACTTTGGGAGGTCGAGGCAGGAGGATTGCTTGAGACCAGCAGTTCAAGACCAGACTGGGCAACATAACCAGACCTCTCTACAAAAAATTAAAAACCTTAGCTGCCACATGGTGTGGTGGCATGTGTCTTTAGTCCCAGCTATTTGGGAGGCTGAGGTGGGAGGATCACTTGAACCCAGGAGTACAAGGGTGCAGTGAGCTATGACTGCAGCACTGCACTCTAGCCTGGGTGACAGAGTGAGACCCTGCCTCTGAAAACATCCACATAAATAGGTAATATTATAAAATAACTTATAGATCACAACTACAGTATCAATTGGGCACAATGGAGATAATGACATTAAGTTCCATCCCTGAGGACTGCTTTACTTCCTTGTTTTGACTGTTCAAGTTGTTTTGGTCGTTAGGTCTATCTCATTAGGGATGTAGAGTCGAATGATGATGTGTTAAAGACACATGGATTATTTATCCTCTGTGTGGTTAAGATCTGCATGCAAAATTAGGTTCATTTGTTTCATTTTACTTTGTTTTAAGCATTGCTTTTTATAAAAAAATGAAAATTTTTTTTAATTTTGAGGGAATGGTACATTGACATTCAGTGGTAGGAAACGATACATAGAGGTTGCCTGTACCTTCCATCCTAATTCCCAAATGGTGGCATTTTGCATAACTGTTGTACAGTGTCACAACGAGAAAAGTGACACTGATAGAATCCATTGACCTTATTCATATTCCAACAGTTTCACTGGTAATATTTTTTATGTGTTTGTGTGTCTTTATGTCTTTACAGTTTTACTACTTAGAGACTCATATAATTACCACTACAATCAAGAAACAGGGCAGTTGCATTATGAGGGTCTCTCATATTGCCTTTTGATAACCAACCCCCAACAACCTCCTTTGTTTTTAATTGCATTCTATCATTTACTTTTCAAAATACCCACACACCCCAACATTGTGGTTTTACAGGCAAAACAAATAGCAGAATTAACTCCTCTTTAATTTGAATCCAAGTAACTTATTTCCCAGTTTTACTTGGTCTATCTCATATATTGTTAAGTAGTCTATGTTCAGTAGAGTCCAGGAAGTATTTGTTCAGTGTTTTTTTTTTTTTTTTTTTTTTGAGACGAGGTCTTGCTCTGTCACCCAGGCTGGAGTGCAATTATGCGATCATAGCTCACTGCATCTTCAAATTCCTGGGCTCAAGCGATCCTCCTGCTTCAGCCTCCTAAGTAGCTGAGAACACAGGCATGCAGCACCATGGCCAGCTAATTTTTAAATTTTCAGTAGAGATGAGGTATTGCTATATTGACCAGGCTGGTCATGAACTCCTATCCTCAAGCAAATCTCCCACCTTTGCCCCCAAAGTGCTTGGACTACAGGTGTGAGCCATTGTGCCCAGACTATTCAGTATTTTTGTGTACCAACACTTTACAGGGAATTGTGGAAGACAGATTTAAGAAATCAAAGAACTCTGGCCAGGCGCGGTGGCTCAAGCCTGTAATCCCAGCACTTTGGGAGGCCGAGACGGGCGGATCACGAGGTCAGGAGATCGAGACCATCCTGGCTAACACGGTGAAACCCCGTCTCTACTAAAAATACAAAAACTAGCCGGGCGAAGTGGCGGGCGCCTGTAGTCCCAGCTACTCGGGAGGCTGAGGCAGGAGAATGGCGTAAACCCGGGAGGCGGAGCTTGCAGTGAGCTGAGATCCGGCCACTGCACTCCAGCCCCGGCGACAGAGTGAGACTCTGCCTCAAAAAAAAAAAAAAAAAAAAAAAAAAGAAATCAAAGAACTTAAAAAATATCTGAGAAAATAAAACTCACTTGTATGAAACTAAATATTTTGGTATTATGGGCCAATCATGACTATCAATGGCAATAAAAAGCACTATCCATATCACATATCTACGGGCTATGTTTCAATCTTGTCATGCAGTTGAAACATAATTTACTTATTTATGTCCTATTTCTTTTACACCGTCATTTCTCAGTCTCCATGGAAAATTGGTTCTAGGACTCCTCATGAATATCAAAATTTGAGGATGCTCAAGTTTCTTTTATAAAATAACATGATATTTGCATATAACCTATGCACATCCTCTTGTATACTTTAAGTCATCTCTAGATTCCTTAAAATACCAAACACAATGTAAAAGCTACTGTATTGTTTAGGGATTAATGACAAGAAAAAGAAAAGTCTATACATGTTCAGTACAGACCCTTTTTTTTCTGAATATTTTTGATCCCAGGTTGGTCGAATTCACAGATATGGAACCCTGGAATACAAAGGTCTGACTATACATCAGGTATGGTTGAACTTGAGGCAATGAGCGACAGAAGTCAGAAGGAATAAGATGGAATAAGATGGAAAGGCAATAAATGGACAATAAATTCTGCTCTGCTTTTTCTCTGATCCACTACAATGGAAACCAGCCTCACTAGTATAAGAATAGCACAAATGAAAATTCATAGAAATCTTTAAAATGTTTACAAATCACCTCTATGTCAATTTGTAATTTAATCTTTTTTAGGGAAAAATATAGATACGTTTTACTTTAAGTTCTGGGATACATGTGCAGAACATGCAGGTTTGTTGCACAGGTATACATGTGCCATGGTGGTTTGCTGCACCTATCAACCCATCATCTAGGTTTTAAGCCTCACATACATTAGCTATTTGTCCTAATGCTATCCCTCTCCTTTCCCCCCACCCCCTGACAGGCCTCGGTGTGTGATGTTCCCCTCCCTGCGTTCATGCGTTCTCATTGTTCAACTCCCACTTATGAGCGACAACATGCGGTGTTTGGTTTTCTGTTCCTGTGTTCGTTTGCTGAGAATGATGGCTTCCACATTCATCCACGTCCCTGCAAAAGACATAAACTCATTCTTTTTTACGGCTGCATAGTATTCCATGGTGTGTATGTGCCACATTTTCTTTATCCAGTCTATCATTGATGGGCATTTGGGTTGGTTCCAAGTTTTTGCTATTGTAAATAGTGGTGCAATAAATTTATGTGTGCAGGCATCTTTATAGCAAAGTGATTTATAATCCTTTGAGTATATACCCAGTAATGGAATTGCTAGGTCAAATGGTATTTCTGGTTCTAGATCCTTGAGGAATTGCCACACTCTCTTCCACAATGGTTCAACTAATTTACGCTCCCACCAACAGTGTAAAAACCTCCAGCACCACTTAGATCTTAATTCCGAATGGCAAGCAGGTAGGCTGCCAACTTAGAGGAGAGCATTGCCAGGGGATATGGTACTGCTTTTGGAATAGGATTAAAGCAGAAAAATGCAGTACAGCAAAATTTGGCTACCCCTGCTCCCAGAGTGGAAGTGTTTATGTCTTCATGCAGCAACACGGAATCACAGTGCTATAAAACATACAGTGCTTGACTCACACGTTCTGCACAGAGTGTGAAGGTGTTTATCACAATTAGATTGATCACTGGGGAAGGAGAGAGGAATCGTGTGGGATGCCATAAAACCCATTCACATCCTGCCCCCGTATGGAAGCAGTGTCAACAATGTGAAAGCATCAGAGACCTTGCTGGATGCATTTTGGGGTATTGAGTGTAATCCCTTGAACATGGTGTACATCTGACATGAAAATCTGGATGCTACCTTCCTGCAGAAGGATGCATTACCATTTGGCAAATGTGGTTGTTTTCTCCTGCACTCTCACCCCCTTACTTTTCATCATCTAGCTGAGGAAGCATTTTTTCTCTTTTCCCTTACTTATTTCAATTCCCAATCATGTCAATGAACCCAGGCCAAGTGGAAACAATAAAAACATCAGTGGAAGAAGTAAGAATATAAAGGAATATAAAGATGAACTGCTGCTTGGGGATTGATGGTTGTCCTTGTAGGGCCTAGTGTTCTCTGTCCTCTAGCCCTTTGAAAGAAAAACACCCCTTATCACTTGCCAATTGGCTAAAGGGAGTTTTCTTTCTGTGGGTTCCCTTGAGCATATTATCAGTGTGTAGAAAATAAACATGAAGGGGAAAACATTTTCTTTTTTTTTGTTTTTGTTTTTGGAGTCAGGGTCTTACTTTGTCACCCAGGCCGGAGTGCAGTGGTGCAATCATGGCTTACTGCAGCCCCAATCTCTTAGGCTGAAGAGATCCTCCTATCTCAGCCTCTTGAGTAGCTGGGATTATAGGTGTGCACCGTTATGCCTGGCTATTTTTTTTTTTTCCTGTAGAGATGGCAGGGCGGGGGGGGGGGGGCAGCAGGGGTGCAGACTGATCTCGAACTCCTGGCCTCAAGTGATCCTCCCACCTCGGCCTCAAGGTACTGAGATTATAGGCATGAGCCACTGCGCCCGCCGGAGAAAACATTTCCTAAAATAGACTCATGAAGCACCTAGAATACCTCGTTCACTCCTTTTGTCATAGCCTAATGTCACCTTGGCTACTGTTTCTGCTGAAAGAAAGTTGTAAGCCAAAGCCCTGTTCTGTGTTCGTGAGAGAGATGGTGGTAGCAACTGAGGACATTGCTGTTGATGTGCTCTTCAGAAAGATGATGGCTCTTTGAGTAAGGGATTTGTTGATAGTTCATGAGTAGCATAGGTATCAACCAGGGTTGAGACCATGGAGCTGTCCAAGGTCCTACTCTCCATCCACTGTGAAAGCCCCACCAGGGGCTCCAAAACGTTCCTAGGATAGGAGAGATGGCATGAGGGATTCCACCTGTAAGCCCACAGGTGGACTGGCATTTGGAAGACTTCACATCTTCCTTCTATCCCAAGGTACTGAAAGGGAATAAGATAGTTTTGTCCTCAGAGTGCAACACAGCATGATGAAAGACACAAATGCCCTATTAGTTGGGGAAAGTTGGAAAGATTATGCAAAGCACACAAAGCTTGAAATGGGTGTAGAAGTATCACCAGGATTTTACTTTTTTTGTTAATAACACTTTCTCTTCTCTAAGAAATTATATTCTTTTTTGTTTTTGTTTTAAATTTCAACTTTTATTTTAGATGCAGGGAGTACATATGCAGATTTGTTACATGGGAATACTGAGTGTTGTTGAGGTTTGGAGTATGGATCCCGATACCCTGGTAGTGAGCATGATACCTGATAAGTCGTTTTTCCATTTCAACCCCCAGTCACACTCTAGTATTCCACAGTATTTATTTTTCCCATAGTTATATCAATGTGTGCTCAATGCTTACTTCCCACTTATAAGAAAGGGCATGCAGTATTGGGTTTTGTGTTCCTGCATTAATTCGCTTAGGAAAATAGCTTCCAGCTGTATCCATGTTGCTGCAAAGGACATGATTTCATTCTTTTTTATGGCTGTGTAGTATTCCATGGCGTATATGTACCACATTTTTTAATCCAGTCTACCATCAATGGGTACCTGGGTTGGTTCCATGTCTTTGTTATTGTGAATATTGCAGCAATGAACATACAAATACACGTGTGTTTTTGGTAGAATGATTTATTTTCTTTGGGGTAGATACCCAGTAATGGAATTGCCTAGTTGAGTGGTAGCTCTGTTTTAACATCTTTGAGAAATCTCCAAACAGTTTTCCACAGTGGCTGAACTAATCTACATTCACACTAACACTGTATAAGCCTTCCCTTTTCACCATAGCCTCACCAGCATCTGTTGTTTTTTGACTTTTTGATAATAGCCATTCTGACTGGTGTGAGATGGCATCTCACTGTGGTTTTTGATTTGCGTTTCTCTAATGATTAGTGATGCCAAGCATTTTTTTCATGTGTTTGTTGTCCACTTGTATGTCTTCTTTGGAGAAGTGTCTGTTCATGTCCTTTGCACATTTTTAAATGGAGTTATTTGTTTTGTGCTTGTTAATTTAAATTCCCTACAGATTTTGGATATTAGGTCTTTGTTGGAGGCATAGTTTGTGAATATCTTCTCCCATTCTGTAGAATGATGACTAGAATTTTGACTGATAAAAAATTAGATATATTTTTGGCAAAGCAAGAAATACGTGAAGTTAGGTTCTGTTAAATTATACCTATGTTTTAGAAAATGGCATATATATATATAGTATCATTAGTAGAACATCTTTAGTTCACATTTTTTCCCTTCTTAAATATCAGCAATGTTTCTTGAATATTTACTGTTGATTGGAAATGCCATGAGTATTTATAAAATGCATTAACTTCTTCTCTTTACTTATTATTATTTTGTCTTGTGCATTTGTGTTCTTTTTAATTCTTTTTATTTTTTTTCATTTTGAAATCACTTTAGATTTACAAAAAAAGTTACAAAGATGGTACAGAGAATTCTAGTATTCCCTTTGCACAGATTCCCCTGACATTGCTGTTTCAAATAACTACAGGAAAATTATTGAAACTAGGAAATTAACACTGTTGTCACACTGACAACTAATCCACAGGCGTTCAGATTTCTCTGATTGTCCTGCTAATGTGGTTTTTCTGTTTTAATGTCCTTCCATAACCCACCTTGCATTCATTGTCATGCATCCACAGTGGACTTCCATCCGGGCCTTGTCCTTAGTTTTTGTCTCTGATGACCTTGAACTTTTGGAAGGATACAGACCAGTTATTTTGCATAATAGCCTCCGATTTGTCTTTGTCTGATGTTTACCCATCAGACTAGGTTGAGGTTACACTTATTTGGCTGGAATACCACAGAGGTGATGTTGAGGTCTTCTCAGAGCATCATACCAATGATGTTGATATGTCTCATTATTGGTGATAACTTTATTTGGTTAAATGTGGTACCTGCTCGGCTGCTTCATTGAAGCTACTATTTTCTCATTTGCAACTAGTAGGTACCTTGTGGTTACTTTGAGACTATGCAAGTGTTTTGTTTCTCCTCATACAGCCAACTGTTTCTTTTAGCCTCTGTGGCCAACTCTTGCCTGAAATAAAGATTATGATTTTCTGGTTCCACCATTCCTTCTGTATTTATCCATTGGAACTCTACTTTCATAGAGAGGTTTACGTTCTTCCTTATTCATTTATACATTCAATTAACTATTTGCATCACCATGGACTGAGGAACAACAACTTTTTAATGAGTATAATTTCTTTTTTTTTTTTTTTAAGGCGGAGTCTCGCTCTGTCGCCCGGACTGGAGTGCAGTGGCCCGATCTCAGCTCACTGCAAGCTCCGCCTCCCGGGTTTAAGCCATTCTCCTGCCTCAGCCTCCGGAGTAGCTGGGACTACAGGCGCCCGCCACCTCGCCCGGCTAGTTTTTGTATTTTTAGTAGAGACGGGGTTTCACCGTGTTAGCCAGGATGGTCTCGATCTCCTGACCTCGTGATCCGCCCGTCTCGGCCTCCCAAAGTGCTGGGATTACAGGCTTGAGCCACCGCGCCTGGCCATGAGTATAATTTCTAACTATTAGTATTTATTTTCTAATAGTATTTATTTATTTTCTGTTCCAGTTTTCCCAGCTTCCAAGCTCCCCATGTGTCTTTCCTTCTCTACATTCTTTTTAAAAAACTGAGATAAATGTAAGTGTTATTTATACCTGGTTGAATTTACACAATTAAAAAATGATACACAATTGATGTATGTATTTTGGGGATACATGTGATAATTTAAATCATTCTATCGTAAAGACACATGCACGTGAGTGTTCATTGCAGCACTATTCACAATGGCAAAGACATGGAGTCAAGCCAAATTCCCATTAATGGTGGAGTGGATAATGAAAATGTGGTACATATACATCATGGAATATTATGCAGCCATAAAAAATGAGATCATGTCCTTTGTAGGGTCATGGGTGGAGCTGGAGTCCATTATCTTCAGCAAATTAACACAGGAACAGAAAACCAAATACCACATGTTGTCACTTATAAGTGGGAGCTAAAAGATGAGAACACATTGACACATAGAGGAGAACAATACACATTGGGGCCTACTTGAGAGTGAAGGTTGGGAGGAGGGAGAGGGTCAGGAAAAATAATTAATGTGTACCAGGCTTAATACTTGGGTGATAAAATAATCCATGTAACAAACCCCCATGACAAGAGCCTACCTGTAATAACAAACCTGTGCAGGTACCCCTGAACTTAAAATAAAAGCAAAAAAAAGATACCTTCTCTACATTTAGAAAAATAATACAACATTGCTTAACCTGTTTCTCTTTGTGGTTGTGATTACAAAGTGAGAAGACTGAAGTAGGTGTCATTACAGCAACAGTCTTTGTGGCACCTAAGGGCTGTTTCAGCAAACATGAATGCTTTCAGACCTTGTTGTTTTAATAATTTTTTGAATGACTGTGTTCCCTCTTTCTCCTCATTCTTTTCTTAGTCATTAAATTTCACGACTGTCAAGCCTCCCCGCCATAGTTCATCTTTGTTCTGATTTTATGTGTTATTGCCTGATAAAGGTATGAGGCTAACAGCCCCATTTCCTCCAAGGCAAAAGTCATAGGCTTGTGATAGATTGCTTGGACCACTACTGCTTTGTTCGGTCCTTTGACTGGATTTGGTTGTGCCACATCACATCAGAGACCCGGCCAAGACAGAGTTCTCCTCTGTAGGATACTTCCTTTCTGGTTTCTGCCTTTCCAATAACTTGAAATATGTAGACAACGTGTCACTTAGAGTTATATGCCAGAATTGCACACTCAAATCATTTAATCAGAACTAAAAAGAGTTGAAGTAACAGATTGTATCATGAATAGAAAACAAACGGAAAGTTTCCACTAGATTAAAAAAAGGCAAAAGAGCTTAGACACCTATTCCAGCAGTAATGTTCCTCAATACTTGAAAATATGATGCTCTACTGAACGCACCCATAAACAGCACAGAGCTACACGGCATTTGGAAGCAGACCTTCGGATGGGATAAAAATGATCTTTCACCTACCCCAGGTGGTGAAGGAAACATCTCAAATAGCAGTTGTAATCTGCTAGGCCACAGTGGAGGGAAGAAATTAGGTATGTGCCTAGGTAGGATGACCTTTCTTGCTTTCTGTAACATGCTACATATCTCCTACCAATGCAGTGGGGAAAATATTTGCAATATCTGTATTATTTATTATTATATAAACATAAATAATATTTATATTGTTTATTATATTATTAATTAATCAATTATTTTACTAATTATTATTACATATTTACATAATTATATAATGTATGGAATACATATAGAATATATAGAATAGAATATATGACAATCTATAGAATAGAATATAACACATAGAGAATAGCATATATATTCTCTATTAGAATTCTATTAGAATAGAATATACATAAAATATATATAATAGAATATATTAGAATATATTATATTATGTATAATACAATATATTGTTAGATAGAATATACTAGAATATTATATATTATGTAGGATATAGAATATTATGTAATACAGTCTATTAGAATGTTATATAACACATATTGTATTCTATTATATATTGATATATAAAAATAAGTATATAAAGTATACAAATATTGTCTGGGCATGGTGGCTCATGCCTGTAATCCCAGCACTTTGGGAGGCTGAGGTAGGAGGATCACGAGGTCAGGAGATCGAGACCAGCCTGGCCAACATGGTGAAATCTCATCTTTACGAAAAATACAAAAATTAGCCAGGCGTGATGGCACGCGCCTGTAGTCCCAGCTACTTAGGAGGCTGAGGCAGGAGAATCGCTTGAACCCGAGAGGCGGAGGCTGCAGTGAGCTGAGATTGCGCCATTGCACTCCAGCCTGGGCGACAGAGTGAGACTCTGTCTCAAAAAAAAAAAAACCTACCATATATTACATATGAAATAAATATTTATATACCATATGCATTATACATATTTTAATATATTATATATTTTTATATAATATACATTATTTTTGTTATATTATGTGTTTTATATATACTTTATATACTTTAAATATGTATTATATATTTAAAAACATAGTATGTATATTTAATATATAATATATTTTAAATATATATTACATATGAAAATACGTGGTATGTATATTTAATATATATTTTAATATGTAATATATATTTAATGTCTGTATTATTTATATGGATATCTATGTAAAATCAGCCTTAAATAGATATCTATATAAAATCAGGCAGTCTCCAGAACATAGACCTATAGCATACCCTTAGGAAGGGATTAGGACTATCTCTTTTTTAAAATTTAATTTTATTTTAGATTCAGGGGCTACATGTGTAGGTTTGTTACATGGGTATATTGCCTAATGATGGGGGATTTGGGCTTCTTGCGTACCCATTACCCAAATAGTGAACACGGTACCTAACAGGTAATTTTTCAACTCTTGCCCCCCTCTAACCCTACCCTCTTTTGGAGTCCCCAGTGTCTATCGTCTTTATGTCCATGAGTACCCAATGTTTAGCTCTTACTTACGAGTGAGAATGCGCAATATTTGACTTTCTGTTTCTGAATTAGTTCACTTAGGATAACAGCCTCCAGCTGCATCCATGTTGCTGCAAAATACATGATTTTGTTCTTTATTATGGCTGCATAGTATTCCATGTTGTAGATGTACTACATTTTCTATACCCCATCCACTGTGATGGACTCTTAGGTTGATTCCATATCTTTGCCATTGTGAATAGTGCTGCGATGAACATGGGGTGCAGGTATCTGTTTGATATACTGATTTCCCTTCCTTTAGAGAAATACCCAGTAGTGGGATTACTATTTTAGCTCTTTGAGAAATCTCCATACTGTTTTCCATAGAGATAGTATGAATTTATATTCCCACCAGCAGTGCATAAATGTTCCCTTTTCTAACACTGGTTGCTTTTTGAATTTTTAATAATAGCCATACTGACTGGTGTGCTTTGGTATCTCATTGTGGTTTTAATTTGCATTTCTTTGATGATTAGTGATGTTGAGTATTTTTCATATATTTGTTGGCCGCTTGCTTGTCTTCTTTTGAGAAATGTCTGTTCATGTGCTGGGATGAGGGCAATTTCCTGAGAGCAGGATTTTGTTTACCAAATGGCTGTCCTGCTGATTTCTTATTGCAAGGCTCCTGGCTAAACTCAGAGTGGATATAAATTATTGACAATCACACCCTTCGTAAATTAAGAAACCAAATCTCAAGTATTTTAGAGGCCACTCTAATGAGGCTCCCTGGAAGAAAAATAAACTTGAAAGATGAGCACAGATTTTATTTGTTTGCATGATGACTTTCATTGCTCAAGTGATTAATAAAGATTTCAGGAGTGAGTGGGTTATTCAAACAACTAAAGGAAGTTAATGAACAACAGATACTCAAGGGCATGTGACATCGAAAAGGATTAGCACTTTATGATGTTATTTTTGTCTCAGTGAGACAGAAGATAAATGACAAGGGTGATTCCTTGGTGATAGGAGTATTTGTTAAGCAAAATGCCTTAACAATGCAGTATTGTTTTTTTAAACTGACATTTCCCCAAGTTAAACTTTAACATACTTTGGTATGTGTGGTTGTACTCCATGTACCATGTTTAATAAATCACAATGAGACTAGATAGTGGAACAAATTAAACCACATAACAATACTTAGGTTAACTGCCTGTAAAATCTTACAGAAACAGAGGAGAACAATTGCTCACACAGTACTATCACTGTGAAAATAACACTCCTGTACAATTTTTATAACTTTGTTTGCTCCTATGTTAACTCATTCATTTAAGAAATGGTCACGAATGGGGACTTGGCTGTATATTGATTTTACTACTGAATAAAACACAAAATCTGCTATAGCAGAATGGAGATGCATCACCTGGATTTAACTTTGCAGAAGGACTTGCTACTCAGGGTTGACTTCAGCTGCAGAGAGCTACGTTTTCTGAGGTCCTGCTTTTCCCAGGACAGCTGCATTAAGTGACAGGATCCAGGCTACAGGGAACTGGCCAGTTTGGTTCAACTCAAGGTACTCTGATAGTCACACACTTCAGAGTTTAATGACAGGCTAGAAGAAATTTTGGTGGATCTGCAATGCTATTCAATGCTATTTGACTTCTTTCTCTGCCCAATCATGCTTCCTTTCACACGAATGATCCTTAGTACTTACCTTGCACATCCAAATCTATCTCAGCATTGACTTTTGGAGAAGCCCACCTGTGAGAGTTGATACCTGCAGATGTCTGAAATAAAGCAACAGGATGGTGCTCAGAAGGTGGATTCTTTACCACCTGGTGGGAAGGAGCACTCCACTGCTATGGTAGGTGGTGCAGAGGTAGTCCCTGGTGCAAAGTTATGGTTCAGTTTTGACAAAACACCCACTGGTAGCAACTTTTGATGGTGTAATGCTGGAAGAGACTGCATGAGCAGGCCATGATTCAACTGATGTTTGAGAGGGATGGAGAAAATGGTAGCTATGGTCATAATGACATTGCATGAATAATATTAAATACCATGATGTGCTACAGAAAAATAAGGAACAGCTGAGAGACTAATGATCAATTGGAAGCCACCTAGGAAAAAAGAGCTGCTCTTTGGTGGCAAACAAAGAAGTTCTCCTTTTCGCTAGGAGGAGGCAGAAAAGCCAAGACCACCTCAAAGATCCAACAGTGCAATTGGCTGAACATCAAAGAAAGTTAAATGCCCCAATCAAAGCCCATCTCTAAGACCAAGGTCAGGGCACTGGTTGTGAAGACCTGGGACCCTGGCACATGGAATAGAGACATTTGGGTGAATTACCCCAATGCTTTTGCCTGCCTAGACTTGCCTGAAACTTCTCAGCCTGCATAAGGAGCCAATTTCACCAGTAAGAGCTGGATGTCCCTCTGTGATAGAAGACAAGGTAGAGGTTGCTTCCCCACAAGGCAACAGGTGCCCCCTAAGGCTTTGTCTCTACCTCTCCTTTTGATCTTCAGGCCTTCATGATACATGTGGTCCTCTGGTTTTTGGAATAGCAAGAGTTTAGTCTCCTCATACCAGCTGGGATGGTGCTGAGTCTGATAGGGGAGGGGGGAGTCTACCTAGAAGGAGCTGTATCATCAAGTCAACGTGTGATGTCCAAAAAGAGACACCAGAGAGTGGATCTCTCCAGGGCTTGATTCTTGGGTTGAAACATAGCCTTATGGAAGAGTTCGTTGATATCAAAGTGTTCTGAGATCCAGAATTTAACACCTTGGACATTGCCCAAGTAGATGGTGTGACCTTCCACTAGGATCGTCATTAGATGCATGGAAAAAACTGTGGTCTACACTGAGTGGAGCAGAAATGTCAGCATTGCTGTGGCAGATGGTAGTAGATGGGAACAAAACCTCAGAGAAGTGGATGTGTTGGCATGGAAGAGCTACCTGATATTTCTGTTCCACAGCAAGGAAAACAAAATGCATCATGGCAAGGATGCATGAAGGTCATGACGAAGAGCTGGTGAGAGGATGGCAACATCACTCAACAGTTCAGAGGTGGTGTTCTCTTGGACCAGGCATGAGAGGAGGAGAAGCAGTAATAACATTTGGCTTGCTGATAACAAAGGAGATGATAGGACCTGAAATCAATCATAGAGACCCTGTGGACATTTTTATCTGCCTGTAGTGAATTGGTCACATATATTTCAATGACCAGCAACGTCATAGTGTCAGTTGAGGGGTGCTATGAAGCAAGAGATGCTCTTTGGTGGCAAGCAAATACGTTCTCTTTTTCACTAGGAGAAGGCAAAAAAGCTAAGACCACCTCAAGGATCCAACAGTACAACTGGCTGAACGTCAAAGAAAGTTAAATGCCCCAATCAAAACTCATCTCTAAGACCAAGGTCAGGGTACTGGTTGTGAAGACTTGGGACTCTGGCACATGAGATAGAGACATTTGGGTGAATTGCCTGCCCAGACTTGCCTGAAATTTCTGAACCTGCACAAGGAGCCAATTTCACCAGTAAGAGCTGGATGTCCCTCTGTGATAGAAGACAAGGTAGAGGTTGCTTCCACACAAGGCAACAGGTGCCCCCTAAGGCTATGTCTCTGCCTCTCCTTTTGATCTTCAGGGCACACATCATGAAGATCAGAGGGCCACATGCATGAAGATCAGACAGGCATGGACATGTGTGTGGAGCAAATTGTGTGGACATCTAACAGAAGAATTTTTCAGCCTGTGCCAGTAAAAGGAATCATGATAGAAAACAAAGAGGCTGAGAACAAGCACTCTTTTCCACGATAACCACAGGACTTTCTTTGTTTCCAAGTCTGAGCTTGTTTTCAAGACTGGAACCTAATAGTTGAAGAGATACTGGGGTCCCTGGGAAGACACCCTACCATTAAAAAGACAAAAGAAATCGGACCGTTGGAAGATCACATCAAATTATTATATTGATAACAGCAGATTGATCAGGCAGGATGTGCAAGAGGTGGTCAGCATACTGGGAACCTTGGTAAAATATGTTTTGTGGAATGTGTAAGGATTCAAGGGTCTGCTATATCAGGAAAAAAATTTTAGGCTTTCAGGCGTCCTATCTGAGGTAGAAAACAAACTGTTGCTTCTTGTATATCTCACCATGTAAAAGGCAGTGCAACACCTGGTAGCCCTTTTTGGGTTTTGGAAATAACACAGAAGCAGAGGCTGTAATCTTATGCCTTGACCCATGTACTGGGTGACAAAGAAGGTGGCCAGTTTATGGGGACTCACAGCAGAAAAGAGCTCTGAAATTGTCCAGTCTTTGATGAAAATAACCCTGTCACTTAGGTAAAATAATCTGGCAAACCCTATGGTGTTGGAGGTGTCAGTAGAGGGAAAGGATGCTATGTAGCGTCTATGGCAAGCCATGTTGGGAGAGTCACAATACAGGTGTCTAGGGTTGTTGAGCAAGGCCTCACCATTCGCAGGAGAGATATGCATTATTTGAATTAGTTTGTTCAAGCTTCCTTAATGGAGGACAGCAGAACGGGTGGCTCAAAGAACACACACTTATTTTCTCACAGTCCTGGAAACCAGAAGTCCAAGACCAAGGTGTCAGCAGGGTTTATTCCTCCTAAGGCTTCTATCCTTTATTGTAAGGCAGCCGTCTTCTCCCTGTGTCCTCCCATGGTCATGTGTGTGTGTGTCTGTGTCCTAATCACCTAGTCTTATAAGGAAACACTACTCACATTGGATTAGGGTCCACCCATATGACCTAATTTTACCTTCATCACCTCTGTAAAGACCCCATCTCCAAACACAGTCACATTCTGAAGTCCTGGGTATTAGGGTACTTCAGCATATAAATTTGGTGTGTGACACAATTCAGTCCAGCACACAATTTAGGGTTCATCTCCTGATGTGGCAATGCACTCTGGTAGATGCCAAGCATTTCACTGGCGAGTGTCAAGTGACCATGAGTTCAGATCACTCAGCAAGAGCTGGGGTCTGTCAAACATGCTGATGCCCAAGGTCACATTGATTCAGCAACAATCCATTTGAAGTTGGAAGTGGTACCCCTGAGCTTGGATATGATCAGGGCCAGATGTCGTACGTAAGCTGCATGAGGAGGTGGCCCAGATCTTCATGTGACTTTCCCTGAATAAGGCATAAATGCTTATCCCTCCACTCACAGCAAATGGCTGTTTGGGGTAGGAGCACTCTATGACCAACTGAAAAAGAGGAAGAAGCTCAAGCTCATTTTTTTTTTTGCATGGATGGTTTTGGTGGGAAGTAAGAATGTACAATAGCTGCACTACATCCTTATCCAAGAGTGGCCTTAAAAAACAGCAGAGGAGAAAAAAAGATTCTCCCAGTTGGCAAGCCTTCAGGCAGATCACCTGATCATCCACCTAGTGCAGAGAGAAGTCCTGAGGTTGGAATATATATGGACTCAGGGGTAGTTGAGAATAACCTGGCTGACTCATGAGAAGCATGGAAGAAAAGAAATTAAAGGATGCATTGGGACTTTACTTATACTTAAGAGAGACCTGGGTATCTGGAGTACAGATATGTATAAACATGTAGGAATACCACAATATGTACAGATCTTTGCATCATGCATGAATGTCCACCAATGAGTATCTACCAGAAAATGTTATTCCTGCATCTGAAGTCATACTGGAGCCTTTT
Source organism: Rhinopithecus roxellana (assembly GCF_007565055.1). Lineage (NCBI taxonomy): Eukaryota > Metazoa > Chordata > Mammalia > Primates > Cercopithecidae > Rhinopithecus > Rhinopithecus roxellana. Next base: position 130,993,793 of record NC_044555.1, on the reverse strand, counting down.
GAACTTAAAATTGTCTGATTTTATGGCTCTAAGATACAAAATTATTCGAGTAGGTTTCCAGACTTTCTTCCTTTAGTGTTATCTTCACCCTGGTCATTCTTGCTTCTTCACCCATCTTCATATGTCAAACACCACACACACACACACACACACACTCACACACCCTATAGACATTAAATTAATGCCCCAACCCTCTACTCCTTAAGCATTCTGCTACCATCTATTCACCAACATTTTGTTCCCTCACAGGATGACTTTAATATGAAGGGATGATGGAAAATCTTGACAGACCATGGTGGAGGTGACCAGAAGTAGCTACAGATGCAGAGATAGTGTGAGAGTAGGGCAATAATAAGACTGTGGGGGTATTAGCAATGATGTAGTCCATGGTATTTGGCAATAAATATTGGTATCTGGACTACTCTACCAACCAGATGACTCTAGCACTGATTTTGACTGTGGCTCAGCTATTTATTGATCTTAATTCCTCTCCCTTTTCATGGCAATTTTTTGAGCTATCAGTACTTCTCAACTGGGATGATTTTTCTCCTGAGGGGACATTTGACAATATCTGAAGACATTTTTTTGTTCGTCACAACTGGTCGGGTAGGAAGAAAAAGTGTTCTACTGTCCTCTTCTGGATAAATATCCTATAATGCATAGAATAGCTTCTTACAATAAAGAATTGTGCAGACCAAATGTCAATCATGTTGATGTTCAGGAACCCTGTTCTTTATTATTTCATCCATGCCTTTCAGCTTAAATTAGCTGGAGTTGGTTTTGACTGATTGCTACAATGGACATGATGGATGCAGGTAATTTACACTTCAATGTCATTTGCATTTAAGGGTGCCATTTAACCCCGAATATAAGTGTCTCTCTCAAGTGTTCTCCAAAGTTTAAGAAAGGATCCCTAAGTTATGACTTGCTTCTCCTGCTGTTCACAATAACACAACAAAACCTGTGAAAGATTCACCTACCTTTTCTCCTTCTACACCTGTTCTACCTTGGAGGATTCACTGGGAGCTTTAACTATCCTTAAAAAGTTGTGGAGCCCTGGTCCAAGGACCAGAGAAAATGCTTGTAGAGCAGATTCCCACACACAGCATCGATGTTGATTAATTGAACATTTATAATCGGCAGAGAACCCAGCACTGAAAAAACAGCTCATCAATTAGTGCAACCAATCACCGGGTCACTTGTGAGACAACTTCATGGTCCAGTGAATGATAAGCATGTATTGACATGCATTGTAATTGTTGTTTGTTGTCTTTTTTGGTCAATAGGAGTCATCTGTTCTTGAAAGTTTATTGCGGTTCTGATGTTGAAGGACACTGTGCCAAGTGACTGCACAGAGGGCCTGGTGTACTGCCCTTGTCTAGATATGTGCTACCAGGAAGTCCAAGAAGTTAATGCCTTATGGAACTAATCTTTAACTAATAGAAGAAGCAAGTGAATAATTTATTGCTGCTTTCTTCCATTCCAAAGGTGCAATGCCAAGGCATGTTGTATGCATCTTAGTGGCGTTTTCCTGTAGGTTGGCCAACTAGCAGCACCCAGGGCCATCAGTGCATAGACTCTACCACATTTTTTGTCCTACTCTTCTTGCTCCTTACTCCTGTCTCTGGGTTTGAACCCCTAATAATGGATTTGTATGTACACATCCACTGCCTTTAATGCTGCTGTCTGGGGAAAAGCAGAGGTATATCCCTGTAATTTCTGTCTGGGCACACTCAGTAAATGTCCATCATTTACCTCAAACCAGAAACAGGAGCCATAATTGACATTTCTCTTTCCCTCTCACCTCTTAAAACATCTGATTTAGCCTCCAATTTCTGTTGGGTTTGTCTTGATCTCTCTTGAGTTCATTCCATTCTTTATGTTTCCACAGCCATTGATTTATGTCCATACAAACATTACATTGCCATAATTGCTACCACAGAATCCCAGAGCTGGAAACCAATTCTATTCTCAGTTGTCATTATAACGCATTTCTGAGATTGAGAGACACCATCTTCTTATGCCTACAGTGACCAGTCATCTTCAGTTGCTCAGGTCTAAGATGTTCTGAGGCTGTGGGTATTCAGTTCTAAAACTGAAGAGCCCCAGGAAAACCAAGATAAGCTGGTCACTCTTTTTCTTAGGAAGCCTACAGTGGCTTCTATGAATGTTAGAGTGAGCATCAAATTTCTTAGTCTTGCCACCAAAACTTTCAACTTACTTTCTGATGTCACCTGTGGACATATTTTCATGACTCATTTTGCTTCAAGAATTAAAATTATTGTGTTTTCTCAAACAGGTCACACTTAACTGCTTGGTTCTTCATTACTTTGAATGCCTTTTCCCACATTTTCACCAATTAAATGACTCTTTCCATGAAAGATTTTAAGTTGATGGAGAAGTTTAGGGGTTCCCATGATAACTCTTGCACACATATATTTTAGCCTTTATCCATTTTAGACTAATCTTTGACCCATGTTTCATCCACTCCTTTTAGATGGTGAGTTTCTTGAAAGTGGGGACTCAACTTTTTCAATTACTATGGTTTGAGTGTTTTTGTGTCTTCCAAAATTCATGTTGAAAGTTAATCCATAATGCAATAGTATTAAGACACAGGGTCGGGCCGGGCGCGGTGGCTCAAGCCTGTAATCCCAGCACTTTGGGAGGCCGAGACGGGCGGATCACGAGGTCAGGAGGTCGAGACCATCCTGGCTAACACGGTGAAACCCCGTCTCTACTAAAAAAAAATACAAAAAACTAGCCGGGCGAGGTGGCGGGCGCCTGTAGTCCCAGCTACTCGGGAGGCTGAGGCAGGAGAGTGGCGTAAACCCCTGAGGTGGAGCTTGCAGTGAGCTGAGATCCGGCCACTGCACTCCAGCCTGGGTGACAGAGCGAGACACCGTCTCAAAAAAAAAAAAAAAAAAAAGACACAGGGTCTTTAGAGGTGATGAGGTCATGAAGGTTCTGCCCTCACAAATGGGATTAGTGCCCTTATAAAAGGGCTTGAGGGAATCTTCTTGGCCCTTTTTGCCCTTTTTGCCCTTCTTCCATTTAAGAACAGTGTTCCTCTCTTCTTGGATGTGAGAATGCAGAAAGAAGGCACCGTCTTGGAAGCAGAGAGTGAAATCTCATCAGAAACTGAATCTGCTTGCACCTGGAGCTTGGACTTCATAACCCCTAGAACTCTGAGAAATAAATTTCTATTATTTATTATTTTTTTATTTTTTATTTTAAATTTATTTTAATTTTTTTTTAAAATTATACTTTAAGTTCTAGGGTACATGTGCATAACGTGCAGGTTTGTTACATATGTATACTTGTGCCATGTTGGTGTGCTGCACCCATCAACTCGTCAGCACCCATCAATTCGTCAGCACCCATCAATTCGTCATTTATATCAGGTATAACTCCCAATGCAATCCCTCCCCCCTCCCCCCTCCCCATGATAGGCCCTGAAGTGTAATGTTCCCGTTCCCGAGTCCAAGTGATCTCATTGTTCAGTTCCCACCTATGAGTGAGAACATGCGGTGTTTGGTTTTCTGTTCTTGTGATAGTTTGCTAAGAATGATGGTTTCCAGCTGCATCCATGTCCCTACAAAGGATGCAAACTCATCCTTTTTTATGGCTGCATAATATTCCATGGTGTATATGTGCCACATTTTCTTAATCCAGTCTGTCACAGATGGACATTTGGGTTGATTCCAAGTCTTTGCTATTGTGAATAGTGCTGCAATAAACATACATGTGCATGTGTCTTTATAGCAGCATGATTTATAATCCTTTGGGTATATACCCAGTAGTGGGATGGCTGGGTCATATGGTACATCTAGTTCTAGATCCTTGAGGAATCGCCATACTGTTTTCCATAATGGTTGAACTAGTTTACAATCCCACCAACAGTGTAAAAGTGTTCCTATTTCTCCACATCCTCTCCAGCACCTGTTGTTTCCTGACTTTTGAATGATTGCCATTCTAACTGGTGTGAGATGGCATCTCATTGTGGTTTTGATTTGCATTTCTCTGATGGCCAGTAATGATGAGCATTTTTTCATGTGTCTGTTGGCTGTATGAATGTCTTCTTTTGAGAAATGTCTGTTCATATCCTTTGCCCACTTTTTGATGGGGTTGTTTGTTTTTTTCTTGTAAATTTGTTTGAGTTCTTTGTAGATTCTGGATATTAGCCCTTTGTCGGATGAGTAGATTGCAAAAATTTTCTCCCATTCTGTAGGTGGCCTGTTCACTCTGATGGTAGTTTCTTTTGCTGTGCAGAAGCTCTTTAGTTTAATCATATCCCATTTGTCAATTTTGGCTTTTGTTGCCGCTGCTTTTGGTGTTTTAGACATGAAGTCCTTGCCCATGCCTATGTCCTGAATGGTACTATCTAGGTTTACTTCTAGGGTTTTTATGGTATTAGGTCTAACATTTAAGTCTCTAATCCACCTTGAATTAATTTTCGTATAAGGAGTAAGGAAAGGATCCAGTTTCAGCTTTCTACTTATGGCTAGCCAATTTTCCCAGCACCATTTATTAAATAGGGAGTCCTTTCCCCATTTCTTGTTTCTCTCAGGTTTGTCAAAGATCAGATGGCTGTAGATGTGTGGTATTATTTCTGAGGACTCTGTTCAGTTCCATTGGTCTATATTTCTGTTTTGGTACCAGTACCATGCTGTTTTGGTTACTGTAGCCTTGTAGTATAGTTTGAAGTCAGGTAGCGTGATGCCTCCAGCTTTGTTCTTTTGACTTAGGATTGTCTTGGCAATGCGGGCTCTTTTTTGGTTCCAGATGAACTTTAAAGCCGTTTTTTCCAGTTCTGTGAAGAAACTCATTGGTAGCTTGTTGGGAATGGCATTGAATCTATAAATAACCTTGGGCAGTATGGCCATTTTCAGGATATTGATTCTTCCTATCCATGAGCATGGTATGTTCTTCCATTTGTTTGTGTCCTCTTTGATTTCACTGAGCAGTGGTTTGTAGTTCTCCTTGAAGAGGTCCTTGACATCCCTTGTAAGTTGGATTCCTAGGTATTTTATTCTCTTTGAAGCAATTGTGAATGGAAGTTCATTCCTGATTTGGCTCTCTGCTTGTCTGTTACTGGTGTATAAGAATGCTTGTGATTTTTGCACATTAATTTTGTATCCTGAGACTTTGCTGAAGTTGCTTATCAGCTTAAGGAGATTTTGGGCTGAGACGATGGGGTTTTCTAAATATGCAATCATGTCATCTGCAAACAGGGACAATTTGACTTCTTCTTTTCCTAACTGAATACCCTTGATTTCTTTCTCTTGCCTGATTGCCCTAGCCAGAACTTCCAACACTATGTTGAATAGGAGTGGTGAGAGAGGGCATCCCTGTCTTGTGCCAGTTTTCAAAGGGAATTTTTCCAGTTTTTGCCCATTCAGTATGATATTAGCTGTGGGTTTGTCATAAATAGCTCTTACTATTTTGAGGTATGTTCCATCAATACCGAATTTATTGAGCGTTTTTAGCATGAAGGGCTGTTGAATTTTGTCAAAAGCCTTTTCTGCATCTATTGAGATAATCATGTGGTTCTTGTCTTTGGTTCTGTTTATATGCTGGATTACGTTTATTGATTTGTGAATGTTGAACCAGCCTTGCATCCCAGGGATGAAGCCCACTTGATCATGGTGGATAAGCTTTTTGATGTGCTGCTGAATCCTGTTTGCCAGTATTTTATTGAGGATTTTTGCATCGATGTTCATCAGGGATATTGGTCTAAAATTCTCCTTTTTTGTTGTGTCTCTGCCAGGCTTTGGTATCAGGATGATGTTGGCCTCATAAAATGAGTTAGGGAGGATTCCCTCTTTTTCTATTGATTGGAATAGTTTCAGAAGGAATGGTACCAGCTCCTCCTTGTACCTCTGGTAGAATTCAGCTGTGAATCCATCTGGTCCTGGACTTTTTTTGGTTGGTAGGCTATTAATTATTGTCTCAATTTCAGAGCCTGCTATTGGTCTATTCAGGGATTCAACTTCTTCCTGGTTTAGTCTTGGGAGAGTGTAAGTGTCCAGGAAATTATCCATTTCTTCTAGATTTTCTAGTTGATTTGTGTAGAGGTGTTTATAGTATTCTCTGATGGTAGTTTGTATTTCTGTGGGGTCGGTGGTGATATCCCCTTTATCATTTTTTATTGTGTCTTTTTGATTCCTCTCTCTTTTCTTCTTTATTAGTCTTGCTAGTGGTCTGTCAATTTTGTTGATCTTTTCAAAAAACCAACTCCTGGATTCATTGATTTTTTGGAGGGTTTTTTGTGTCTCTATCTCCTTCAGTTCTGCTCTGATCTTAGTTATTTCTTGCCTTCTGCTAGCTTTTGAATGTGTTTGCTCTTGCCTCTCTAGTTCTTTTAATTGTGATGTTAGAGTGTCAATTTTAGATCTTTCCTGCTTTCTCTTGTGGACATTTAGTGCTATAAATTTCCCTCTACACACTGCTTTAAATGTGTCCCAGAGATTCTGGTATGTTGTATCTTTGTTCTCATTGGTTTCAAAGAACATCTTTATTTCTGCCTTCATTTCGTTATGTACCTAGTAGTCATTCAGGAGCAGGTTGCTCAGTTTCCATGTAGTTGAGCGGTTTTGATTGAGTTTCTTAGTCCTGAGTTCTAGTTTGATTGCCCTGTGGTCTGAGAGACAGTTTGTTATAATTTCTGTTCTTTTACATTTGCTAAGGAGTGCTTTACTTCCAATTATGTGGTCAGTTTTGGAATAAGTGCGATGTGGTGCTGAGAAGAATGTATATTCTGTTGATTTGGGGTGGAGAGTTCTATAGATGTCTATTAGGTCCGCTTGGTGCAGAGATGAGTTCAATTCCTGGATATCCTTGTTAACTTTCTGTCTCGTTGATCTGTCTAATGTTGACAGTGGAGTGTTGAAGTCTCCCATTATTATTGTATGGGAGTCTAAGTCTCTTTGTAAGTCTCTAAGGACTTGCTTTATGAATCTGGGTGCTCCTGTATTGGGTGCATATATATTTAGGAGAGTTAGCTCTTCCTGTTGAATTGATCCCTTTACCATTATGTAATGGCCTTCTTTGTCTCTTTTGATCTTTGATGGTTTAAAGTCTATTTTGTCAGAGACTAGGATTGCAACCCCTGCTTTTTTTTGTTCTCCATTTGCTTGGTAGATCTTCCTCCATCCCTTTATTTTGAGCCTATGTATGTCTCTGCATGTGAGATGGGTCTCCTGAATACAGCAGACTGATGGGTCTTGACTCTTTATCCAGTTTGCCAGTCTGTGTCTTTTAATTGGAGCATTTAGTCCATTTACATTTAAGGTTAATATTGTTATGTGTGAACTTGATCCTGCCATCATGATATTAACTGGTTATTTTGCTCGTTAGTTGATGCAGTTTCTTCCTAGCCTCGATGGTCTTTACATTTTGGCGTGTTTTTGCAATGGCTGGTACCGGTTGTTCCTTTCCATGTTTAGGGCTTCCTTCAGGGTCTCTTGTAAGGCAGGCCTGGTGGTGACAAAATCTCTAAGCATTTGCTTATCTGTAAAGGATTTTATTTCTCCTTCACTTATGAAACTTAGTTTGGCTGGATATGAAATTCTGGGTTTAAAATTCTTTTCTTTAAGAATGTTGAATATTGGCCCCCACTCTCTTCTGGCTTGTAGAGTTTCTGCCGAGAGATCTGCTGTTAGTCTGATGGGCTTCCCTTTGTGGGTAACCTGACCTTTCTCTCTGGCTGCCCTTAAGATTCTTTCCTTCATTTCAACTTTGGTGAATCCGGCAATTATGTGTCTTGGAGTTGCTCTTCTGGAGGAGTATCTTTGTGGTGTTCTCTGTATTTCCTGAATTTGAATGTTGGCCTGCCCTACTAGGTTGGGGAAGTTCTCCTGGATGATATCCTGAAGAGTGTTTTCCAACTTGGTTCCATTTTCCCCCTCGCTTTCAGGCACCCCAATCAGACGTAGATTTGGTCTTTTTACATAATCCCATACTTCTTGCAGGCTTTGTTCATTTCTTTTTCTTCTTTTTCCTTTTGGTTTCTCTTCTCACTTCACTTCATTCATTAGATCCTCAATCGCTGATACTCTTTCTTCCAGTTGATCAAGTCCGTTACTGAAGCTTTTGGATTTGTCACGTATTTCTCGTGTCATGGTTTTCATATCTGTCATTTCATTTATGACCTTCTCTGCATTAATTATTCTAGCTATCAATTCTTCCACTCTTTTTTCAAGGTTTTTAGTTTCTTTGTGCTGTGTATGTAATTCCTCCTTTAGCTCTGAGAAGTTTTATGGACTGAAGCCTTCTTCTCTCATCTCGTCAAAGTCATTCTCTGACCAGCTTTGATCCGTTGCTGGCGATGAGCTGCGCTCCTTTGCAGGGGGAGATGCACTCTTATTTTTTGAATTTCCAGCTTTTCTGCCCTGCTTCTTCCCCATCTTTGTGGTTTTATCTGCCTCTGGTCTTTGATGATGGTGACGTACTGATGGGGTTTTGGTATAGGTGTTCTTCCTGTTTGATAGTTTTCCTTCTAATAGTCAGGACCCTCAGCTGTAGGTCTGTTGGAGATTGCTTGAGGTCTACTCCAGACCCTGTTTGCCTGGGTATCAGCAGCAGAGGTTGCAGAAGATAGAATATTGCTGAACAGCGAGTGTACCTGTCTGATTCTTACTTTGGAAGCTTCCTCTCAGGGGTGTACTCCACCCTGTGAGGTGTGGGGTGTCAGACTGCCCCTAGTGGGGGATGTCTCCCAGTTAGGCTACTCAGGGGTCAGAGACCCACTTGAGCAGGCAGTCTGTCCATTCTCAGATCTCAACCTCCGTGATGGGAGATCCACTGCTCTCTTCAAAGCTGTCAGACAGAGTCATTCGGGTCTGCACAGGCCTCTGCTGCTTCCCCTGTTGTTTTATAGCTGTGCTCTGTCCCCAGAGGTGGAGTCTACAGAGACAGGCAGGTTTCCTTGAGCTGCTGTGAGCTCCACCCAGTTCGAGCTTCCCAGCGGCTTTGTTTACCTACTTAAGCCTCAGCAATGGCGGGCGCCCCTCCCCAGCCTCGCTGCTGCCTTGAGGTTAGATCACAGACTGCTGTGCTAGCAATGAGGGAGGCTCCGTGGCCGTGGGACCCTCCTGGCCAGGTGTGGGTATAATCTCCTGGTGTGCCCGTTTGCTTAAAGCGCAGTATTGGGGTGGGAGTTACCGGATTTTCCAGGTGTTGTGTGTCTCAGGTCGCCTGCCAAGAAAAGGGATTCCCTTCCCCCTTGTGCTTCCCAGGTGAGGCAATGCCTCGCCCTGCTTCAGCTCTCGCTGATTGGGCTGCAGCAGCTGACCAGCACCGATTGTCTGGCACTCCCCAGTGAGATGACCCCAGTACCTCAGTTCAAAATGCAGAAATCACCAGTCTTCTGTGTCACTCACGCGGGAGTTGGAGACTGGAGCTGTTCCTATTCGGCCATCTTGCTCCGCCCCCTCTATTATTTATAAATAAGGTATTTTGTTATAGCAGTTGAAACAGATTGAAACTCTAACTTTAAATATTTTATGTTTTTATGCATGGTATATTGTAAAGTATATCGCATGGTGATATGTGTATATATATATATGTTATAGTATGTGATGATATAGTGGGTTTGTGTTCTGTCTTCTATACAATAATTTATATAACTCATCTGCGTAGAGTTCTTGGCACATAAAAACCCTCAGTGAGGATTTATAGTTGGATTAAATAATGCCACCAGTGCTCAGGAAGTGGCCCAACCATTTCCAGGCATTCTGTGAAGAAGAAACTCATGAATAATTGAAAGAATGAGAGAAAGAATCTTCTCTCCTTTCAGAAATTCTCAAACACACTAGTGTGTTCTAAGAAATCAAAACTTGCATCTAATTCACAAAATAAAGAACAATGTGGTTGTTCCCATACTTGTGATTCTCTACTTCATTCTCCTCTTTGTAAGTCCAACCTATTTTGGGTAGACTCTGAGCAACTTGAGACCTGTTGTCTCTCCACTAGGCAAGTCTTTTCACATATATTGAGATTTATTTTCTTAAAGCTGTGTGAGGGGATTGGAGCCTGAATTATATTTTGCAAAATAGTTCTGGTGACAATTTATTTCGTGAGAACTGTCATAGGATGGCCTAAATGTATGCTTTTAAGGAATAATCACAAAAAGCATAACTCAATGTTTACACACATTTCTGCACAGTGATGAAGGCATAACTGCATTAAATAATCATTTTGTCATGTAAATGCTATCACCTTCCCAGTATCATCAGCATATTATGTATCATGCTGATGTAAACTGGAGATCAAGGATTGTGGTCTGTGGGTCATTCCAAAACATAGTGACCCTCGCCAGTTGTCCAACATGGACTTCTAGTTGTCAAATTCATCTCCTAAAACATAAAAAAAAAAAAAAAAAACCATCCTGCTTTTCACATTACCCACCCGCATCTTGTGTGACGGCAAACTCCTTGGGCCTTTTTCTGGCAGCCTGTGAAACCTTTAAATATGGTGTGATACAATTTGGCTCTGTATCCCACCCCAAATCTCATGTCTACTTGTAATCCCCTGTGTTGGAGGAGGGGTCTGGTAGGAGGTGATTAGAGCACAGGGGTGGAATTTCCCCTTGCTCTTCTCATGATAGTGTGTGAGTTCTCAAAAGATCTCATTGTTTAAAATTTTGTGACACCTTCCCCTTTTCTTCTTCCTTCTTTTCTAGCCGTGAAAGATGTGCCCATGTCCCCTTCACCTTCCACCACAATTGTAAGATTCCTGAGGCCCTCTCAGCCATGCTTTCTGTGTGGTCTGTGGAACCATGAGCCAATTAAACCTTCTTTTTAAAAATAAATTGCCCAGTCTGAGGTATTTCTTTATAGCAATGCGAGAATGGACTAATATATGGTGGGAAGGCACATACTTTCAGACTCCAGGAGAAGGACTCAGATAAAACCTGTGGCAATCACCAATGTTTCTTGCAAGACTGATTCAGACATTATCTCATATAACATACATGACAGGAGAGAGAGAGATGAAAAAATGAGTTTTATTCATTCAATTGGACTCCTGCAACTTCATTAATTATATGTAGTATGTGGATATAATGATTAATTCTTATTTTCCAATGAAGCAATGGAGAGGCACATTTACTCCATCCATCACTCTTCCTAATCTCCATTACATCCTTCTTCTAGGGAAGAATTTGTCTTAAACTTTTACTTGCCATTATCCATACCATTCACTCTTTTATTGACGGCCACGGAGACTATTAGGCACAAATGACATCTATTGGGAAGTTGTCATCCACATTTGGCTGTTTTTCTGCCTCACTTATTTTTTAAGACACTTTTCAGTAGATTAATGGATCCAAACCCTCATTTCAATTATTTTTATTATGCCTGACTACTGCTTGCTCCCATTAAAAATGAGAGCATGCAGTTCATTTCAGGATTCAATATTCCTGTTAAGCAGTAATTCACACTGGTTTCTGTATTACCACTCCACCAACTCATGGGATTTTTTTGATTTATGGACGTACTTGCTGTTGGAACTCAGCCTCTGTCTGCTGAACTCTGTGTGTATCATGGGAGCTTTCCCTCGAAACGCTTAATAATTACTAATGAAGTTTTCTCCAGTTTGTTTAGCTGCATCCACTGTGATTATCAGAGTGAACTCAATACAAAATGAGAAATTTTAATGCATTTCTATGGGAGTAACTTTTTGCTTGCAGTGGTACCAACAGCAGCCAATTCCTACCGATAGAGTTGACATAGTCAACCACTGACATACGTTCCATGAATTTGGACTTTCAATTGAGACCTATTTTCCTGGAATTTTTGGTAATATTTTTGCTCTTTTTACTTAATGAGTTATTTCCAAGAAAAGGTAGTATCATTTTGAAAATATTTATTAGGGATATAAGTGATATTCACATCAAATGTATGTCAATTTTCTATGCTATGTAATCAATGACTACAGACACAGCTGCTTAAAACATGCATTTATTAATAAATACTCATTTATTAGCTCACAGTTTTGCAGGTCAGAACACAAGCATGGTGTGGATGGATCCTCTGCTCATGGTCTCACAAAGCTGAAATCAAAGTGTTGACTAGGCTGAATTTTTCCCTAGAAGTTTTGGGGAAATACACACCTCCAAGCTCAATCTTTTTATTGGAAAATCTCAGTTCCTTGTGGTTGTAGGACTGGGGTCCCTGTGTTTTTGCTGGCTGTCCACAGTCTTTTTCAGATAGTCTCCTCAATCCCCAAGCCAATAACAATACATTAAATCCTGGTTGTACTTCACATCTCCAACTTCCTATTTTGCTAACAGCCAGAGAAAATTGCTTTCAAATGCTCATGGCTCAACTGCACAGTGTCTCTGTCTTGTCTTTAGGTTAACTGATTTGGGACTTTCATAACATCTGCAAAATACCTTCACCGCAGCACCTACATTAGTGTTTGATTGGATAACCTGTGTGTAGGTCAAGGGGCAGGAATCTTAGGAGCCATTTTTTAATCCTTCTTACCACCCTTGGTATTATTTTCTTGGGACTCCCCAGCTCGAATTGTCCAAGAGCCTAATGACTTATTTATTCTCAAGAGTTTATTTCTGTTGTTTCAAAAATATTAGTTGAAAGCAAAATTGGAGAGAATCTGCCACCCTCTGCAGCTGATGTTGCTGATGCTCCCATTGAAGAAAAAGTAGCAACTGAACTGAGTGTAGGACAAAATATTAATATTCTGCAAAACTGAACACTCAGGAGCCATTGAAAAACCTGATTCCCTGGGATGTACATGGAAGAGTTTATATTTAAAGTAAATAAGACAATACTGGGTTTATATTATATTTAAGTCCAAAGCTTCAGACAGGCTTCTTGGGGAGGATCGCTGTGTGGTTATAATCTCATTGTCCGGTTATTGGGATCATATCTGGATAATGCAGCTGACATTCAGATTCACTTGGGTCCACACTGTTCACAGTCATCACTCAGGGTCTTCATTTGGGAGGCTTTGTAGAGTTCAGATTAGGTAATGGATGTGTGTGCCTCACTGACATTCTTGTTACTTTAATGTGTGGTTCTTTCTTTTTTTTTTTCTTTGCTGGAGCCACTAACTGGGGACTTACTGGAAGCCTTAAAAATGGTCATAGTATCTTGCACAACATTGCTTCTAACCAAGGAACCCATGCTAGATAATGGGTTATTGCAGATGAGAATCACTGCTCTTGTTGTGTGATACCCAACACCCAGAAGCAGCTGGCCTTATAGAATAGTAGAATGACCTAATATACTTCACTTGTACCTCCAGTTAAATTGATGCTTTCAATATAAAGTGCTGCCTGTAAGATTAAGAATATTCTTTGAACCAAGTCAATATATGATGCAGTTCTTCTTTTAGCTAGAATGCATGAGTCGGGGAACTAAGTAATAGAATTGAAGATGGAACATCTCACAGATACTCAATGACCTCCTTCTACAATTTTTGCCTCATGTTCCCATTGTATAGAAAACTTAATATCCAATGAAGGAATTCTAGCGCCAAGAGATTAATAGTCTTGCTGAATTTGGATCTTAGGCTAGCAGCTGGTCATTGCAACTCATGAGGTCATTGGGTAGACAGGCACATAACAAAATTTTGCTTTTAGCCAGTATGCTCAACACATGCATTCATTCATGACTAAAGGCCCCACCTATCTCTTTTCTAGCTGCCACTGTGGTGACCAGCTTTGCATGTGCTCGGGCTGAAATGTGGGGTTCCTGGAAACTGATTCAGCTGAGTCTATATGATGTTTGCCCACTCCTGGTCTTTTATTTATCAAATTCAGGAGAGAACACTAGTTTTAAATAAGAAAAATATGTCCCAGGGTGATACCTTTCTGCTCCTCTCCACATCAAAGACGTTGGCTGAATTTTACAAAACAATTCTGTGACTATAAGGAATTATTTATGTAGGCAACATAGGTATCTTTTCACTGTTAAAAAATATTGAATAGATATATTTTATTTTTAAGAATTGATTAATAACATAATATAATGCTGTAATTTATTTTTATTTTATTTATAATGATTCTATTTATAAATAATGCCAATCTTTAAAAAATAACTGATGGCCAATAGATGTCCTGTCTTCTTTCACCCATTCTAAGACAATAATTTTGTACCTGATCTCATTTGAATCTCAAACTGTGCTTAAAGAGGTTTATTTTTATGCTATGGGGGGGAAAAGAAAAAAGGCCGGGCGCTGTGGCTCATGCCTGAAATCCTAGCACTTTGGGAGGCCAAGGCGGGCAGACTGCCTGAGCTCAGGAGTTCAAGATCAGCCTGGGCAACATGGAGAAAGCCCATCTCTACTAAAATACAAAAAATTAACCAAGTGTGGCGGTGTGTGCCTGTAGTCCCAGTTACTTGGGAGGCTGAGCCAGGAGAATTGCTTTACCCTGCCAGGCAGAGGTTGCAGTGAGCTGAGATCGTACCACTGCACTCCAGCCTGGGTGATAGAGTGAGACTCTGTCTCAAAAAAAAAAAAAAAAAAAAAAAAAAAAAAAAAAAAAAAAAAAAAAGAAACAAATGTAGACGCATAAAAGGGCTCCATAGCCAACTATTATGACATATTGTAATACATAGTTACCATTTCACACACACTACTTATACATCAGGAACTTGGTCCATGCACAGTATCCTGTGTTATTAATGCAATTGCAGTCTCCAACAGAGATGAAATTATTCTCATTTTACAAAGGAAGAAATAGCACCCCAGAGAGAGCTGAGCCCCTAAAAGTAAACTCTAACCAGAATGATACTGAAATATAGTAAGAAAAAAGAGGAATTACCCTTCTCCAATGGGTATACCAATTCTATTTCAGGGTTTTGTAACCTTGGCATGATTGATATTTTGGTTTAGACTAAGCTTGTCCCACTTTATTATTTATTATAGTGGGACTAAGCTTGTCCCACTTTATTTTGTTGTTGTTCTGTTCTGCTTTGTTTTAGGCTTTTAGCAGCCTGAAGCCATGGATTTTAGTTTCTGTCTCTAGTGATGAGCGGAAAAGAGAGATGAGGAAGGGGCTTTACCGGCCCAGCCAGAAACAGAAACTAAAAACTCATGACTATATTCTCTCCCTTAGACACCCCTGGACTCTACCCTCTAGACCATTCTCTGCTGTGGGGGCTCAGAAGTGCCCACAGGCTGGAGTACGTGGTAGGAGATTGAGCAGTATCCCTCACCTCATACCTGTAGGTGTCAGTTCCAACTCCTCAACTGTAACGACCGGACATGTCTTCAGACACTGCCAAATGTCCCCCAGTGGGTAGAATTATCACTTTTGAGGGCCACTGCTCTGCATAAAAGCCACGAAACTTGGAAATTATCTAAAATATGTCGTTTGCAATATCCATTGCCCTAACTCCATAATAATGTACACTAAAAAGGCTAGATCAATATGACGCCCAAGTCAAAGAATATGAGTCCTCCATGACATTCAAACAAAGATTAAGCTCCAGAAAAATATCTCTTCTGATGACTCTCATAGCTTAGCCCTCCTTAGAAGTGAAAAAAAGCTCAAATTTTGTCATGTCTTCCAGCACTGATAAAGCTCAAACCCTGAAAGTGAATTTTCTACTTCTTAAAGGGCGCTATTTCCTAACTCCTAAAGTTCTCCAGGAGAATGGCCTCAGTACCACAAATCTATGAAATCCTGCAATATTGTAGAAGCCCTCTTATTGTAATTCCATTAAGAAATCCCTTTCTCTCACTCGGAAACTACCAGAAATATACAATGCCCAGTATTCACTTTAGTTTTTGAAAACTCATGCTAGAAGACAAAATTCTAAAGAAAGATACTTAGTTTTCTCTTCTTGTGATAGTTTGCTAAGAATGATGGTTTCCAGCTGCATCCATGTCCCTACAAAGGACGCAAACTCATCCTTTTTTATGGCTGCATAGTATTCCATGGTGTATATGTGCCACATTTTCTTAATCCAGTCTGTCACAGATGGACATTTGGGTTGATTCCAAGTCTTTGCTGTTGTGAATAGTGCTGCAATAAACATACGTGTGCATGTGTCTTTGTAGTAGAATAATTTATAATCCTTTGGGTATATACCCAGTAGTGGGATGGCTGGGTCATATGGTACATCTAGTTCTAGATCCTTGAGGAATTGTCATACTGTTTTCCATAATGGTTGAACTAGTTTACAATCCCACCAACAGTGTAAAAGTGTTCCTATTTCTCCACATCCTCTCCAACAACTGTTGTTTCCTGATTTTTTAATGATTGCCATTCTAACTGGTGTGAGATGGTATCTCATTGTGGTTTTGATTTGCATTTCTCTGATGGCGAGTGATGATGAGCATTTTTTCATGTGTCTGTTGGCTGTATGAATGTCTTCTTTTGAGAAATGTCTGTTCATATCCTTTCCCCACTTTTTGATGGGGTTGTTTGTTTTTTTCTTGTATATTTGTTTGAGTTCTTTGTAGATTCTGGATATTAGCCCTTTGTCAGATAAGTAGATTGCAAAAATTTTCTCCCATAGGTGGGAACTGAACAAACCTGCACGTTATGCACATGTACCCTAGAACTTAAAGTCAGGAAACAACAGGTGTTGGAGAGGATGTGGAGAAATACGAACACTTTTACACTGTTGGTGGGATTGTAAACTAGTTCAACCATTATGGAAAACAGTATGGCGATTCCTCAAGGATCTAGAACTAGATGTACCATATGACCCAGCCATCCCACTACTGGGTATATACCCAAAGGATTATAAATCATGCTGCTATAAAGACACATGCACACGTATGTTTATTGCGGCACTATTCACAATAGCAAAGACTTGGAATCAACCCAAATGTCCATCTGTGACAGACTGGATTAAGAAAATGTGGCACATATACACCATGGAATACTATGCAGCCATAAAAATGGATGAGTTTGCGTCCTTTGTAGGGACATGGATGCAGCTGGAAACCGTCATTCTTAGCAAACTAACAGAAGAACAGAAAACCAAACACCCCATGTTCTCACTCATAGGTGGGAACTGAACAATGAGATCACTTGGACTCGGGAAGGGGAACATCACACACCGGGGCCTATCATGGGGAGGGTGGAGGGGGGAGGGATGGCATTGGGAGTTATACCTGATATAAATGATGAATTGATGGGTGCTGACGAGTTGATGGGTGCAGCACACCAACATGGCACAAGTATACATATGTAACAAACCTGCACGTTATGCACATGTACCCTAGAACTTAAAGTATAATAATAAAAAAAAAAGGTACGTTACATTGTTAGACTTGCTGATACCGAACGAGCTGTTTGCATTTTTAAAGAAGAATATTTAATGAATATTTTAATGTCTTTATTTGATATTTATCTGGTCAAAGATTTATTTCATATATCTTAATTTATAAAGTTAAAACATGATAATGAATGATATTTTAATGAATATTAAATTATATTAATGTTTTATTTTATATGTTTCTGGAAGTAATGTAATTTGTCCAAACTTTTAAATACTTTGGAATGGAGTTCACAGTGTTCTTGTCTAATCTTTACAATCTCCAGTGAATCTTTGGTTATTTACTTTTCTGGGCTTAATATTATTTATCTCTCTCTCTCTCTTCTCTCTCTTTTGCTCTCTTTCTATTCACATCATGTTTCTTTTCCTCTCTCCTATTCTTCTTTAAAGTGGTTTGTCTAGTTCATGATATTTTCCCCAAAGAATCAAAATCAAATATTGGTACGCTTTGTTTATTCAAATGTCTTATGGATTTTTAATTCTGGAAACACACACAGTAGATCATTACTTTTGATGTACAACTTTCGTACAGAAAAGTGCACAATATTAAGTTTACAATGGAATGCAGGTTTATATTTTTATACATTTTTACATACACATACACCTGTGTCTTCACCACCTGTATCAAGATACAAAATATTCCCAGAAGTCCAGAAAACTCCTCCCTGTTTCCAATCAGTACTCTCACAATGTTTAGCCCTGTTCTGACATCTATTACCACCATAGATATTGTTTTGGAACTTTATGTAAATAGAATTTCATAGTATAAACTCTAATATGTCTGATTCTCTTCAGTTGATGCTATGGTTGTGAGATTCATACATGCCGTGCTATAAGCAGCAGCTCATTGCTTTGATCCATGCGTATAGAATTACTTTTACTATTCATTTTCCTTCACATTTTGACGAGTGGCTCTCTCCAGTTTTACCTCTTGATTTGAGTACTTACTACATTTGTTTTCATTTTTGAGACATCCACTTTGGCCTAGATATTTATTTCGAGGAATTGCAATAGTTGTATCTGCCATGTTTTGGGGTGTAGAATTTTTTGATGTTTTCTTATAATTTCCCTTGTGATTTCACTAACTTATCAAGAAATGCAATGTTTTTAGCTTCCAAACATATCATACGTTTTATTTTGTTTCATTTTTTCCATTTTTGATTCCTAATATAAGTACATTATGGTCAGAGAACAGGATCTATGTAAGTGCATTTCAGACTTTAATATATTTATGAAACTCTCAGGGATTTGGTTAAAAACACAGATTCTAACTCAGTCATTCTAAGATGGGAGCTAAGATTTTGCATTTTTAGAAAATTATGGCTCTCACGCCTGTAGTCCCAGCACTTTGGGAGGCTGAGGCAGGTGGATCCCTTAAGCCCAGGAGTTTGAGACCAGCCTGGGTAACATGGCACATCCGTACAAAAAATACGAAAATTAACTGGGCATAGTGGTGAGAGCCTGTAGTCTCAACTACTCCAGAGGCTGAGACAGGAGGATTGCTTGAGCCCAGGAGGTTGAGTCTGCAGTGAGCAAAGATTGTATCACTGCACTTCAGTCTGGGTGACAAAGTGAGATCCTGTAAAAGAAGAAGAAGAAGAAGAAGAAGAAGAAGAAGAAGAAGAAGAAGAAGAAGAAGAAGAAGAACAACAACAACAACAACAAGAACAAGAACAACAAAAGAAGAAAAGGAGAAGAGGAAGAAGAAGAAAAAAAGAAGAGGAAGAAGAAGAAGAAGAGAAGAAGAAGAAGAGGAGGAGGAGAAGAAGAAGAAGAGAAGAACAAGAAGAAGATTCTAAGGTGACATGAAGCCTGCCAGAATACTTCAAGTAGCCAAGATACATATATTAATATTTCCTTTGGAACCAAACATATATTCAACTTTTGAAACCGGGCCAGGTGATTTAGAAAACTATGTGGAATACATACACTCCCCATTTCTTAGATCTAGGGCTTTTAACATCTCTGTTAGATCAAGGTTTTAATGAAGGAAGTTCCTCAGATTCTTGGCATGAGGAACTGAGTTGATGAAAGCTGCTGTTTATGAAGCTGGAGAGGACAGAAGTGAAGAAAATACAGGCTTTGGGCCAGGTGTGGTGGCTCACACCTATAATACCAGCACTTTGGGAGGCCAAGGCAGGTGAATCGCCTGAGCTCAGGAGTTCAAGACCAACCTGGCCAACATGGTGAAACCCTGTCTCCACTAAAATGCAAAAATTAGCTGGGCATGGTGGTGGGCCCCTGTAAGCACAGCAACTCTGGAGGCTGAGGCAGGAGAATCGCTTGAACCTGGGAGGCGGAGGTTGCAGTGAGCCAAGATCATGCCATTGTATGCCAGCCTGGGCAACAAAAGTGAAACTCTCTCTCTCAAAAAAAACAAAAAAACAAAAAAACAAAAAAACAGGCTTTGTGTGAGCTACCGAGTGGTGCAGGGATAGCCACATGCCGAGTTCAAGTGTGCAAATGTACAGCTAAAACACGTCAGAACTGCAGGTGTGGGTGGGGAACAGATATCAATATATACAGGATAATTATGTAATCATTTAGGGACAAAGTTTAGACGGGAAGCACTAGCAATTAGAAGTAAAGTAAGAAGGCAGGTTGCCAAGAAGCAGACTTGGACAGAGTCTAACACAGGTGTTAGACAAGCAGGTACATTTTACACTCAGTAGGCTGAGAGCTTAGAATGCTTCCAGGAGGAGGGAGACACCATATGAGTCCAATACTGTGGCAAAGCTCAAGCCAGATCAGCACAGAGAGATAGTTGGCTTTGACAGCATGGAGGTCATTGCTGACATTGATAAGGCCAACTTCATTAGAGAGGCATCCCTGAATGTAAGATAGAACAAGATTCAAGATCAAGGTCAGGTAGGTTGCGGGTAAGATCAATGGCAGGTAAGGGAGGAAAACCAGTGCCTGTGGACAACTCATCTCTGTAAGTCAGTTCAGGCTTCTGTGACAAAACGCTAAGGATTGGGTGACTTATAAACAACAGAGATTTGTTGCTTACAGATCTAGAGGCTGGAAATCCAAGATCAAGGTGTGGCAGGTCCAGAGTCTGGTATGGACTCACTTCTTGGTTAATAGACAATGCCTTCTTGCTACTCCCTCACATGGTGGAAGGGATGAGAGAGCTCTCTGGGGTCCCTTTCATAAGAGAAATAATCTTACTGATGAGGCTCCACCTTCATGATCTCATCACCTCCCGAAAGCTCACCTCCTAAGATCATAACCTTGGTGGTTAGCTTTCAACATATGAATTTTGGGGAGACATAAACGTTCAGACCATAGCATCATATGAAAAGCTTTATGAGAAGATAAAGAAATGGAACGGTATCTGGGTGAAATGTGGCATCTAAACTTCCATTGTTGTGGTTTTGTGACTGCTTTGAGATGAGAGACACGTGTGTAAATTTATGGAATGACCCATCAGGGAGATCCTCGGAATCAGGGGAGAGGACTTATGTGAAGAAGAGAAGCCCTCAATAAGGCAGACGTTGGTGGGATGCAGAGCACAGAAACAAGGGCTTCTCTTGGAGTATAGCCCAGATGCTTCTTCCAGGTTGGGAGGCAGAGAGGAAGGTAGAAACATTGTTTCCAGTTTTGGAGACACAGCTTTATTTTCTCATTGAATATGTAGCAAGGTCATCAGCTGAAATGGAAGGAATCTTTGGGTTAGAGGATGAGGATGAGAGAGGGTTGCGAAGGGACAAAAATAGAAAAAGAAATGTATTAGGTATGTGAGTTCACTAGGCCTCCAGCAACAACGCCCCATAGACTAGGTGGCTGAAACAACAGACATCTATTCTCTCTTTATCTTGGAGGCTACAAGTCTGAGATCAAGGTGTCAGAGGGTTGGTTCCTTCTGGGAAGGAGAATCTACTCCATCTACTCTATATCTCTGTTCTCTCTTCAGGTGGTTCTTGAAAATCCTTGATGGCCTTTGGCTTGTAGATATGAAACCATCCCTATAAACTTTATAAAACTAGCCAGGGAAGAAAGGAGGGGGAGAAACAAAAGTAAACCAAGCTTGTAGCATGCTCAGCATTAATCGTTAGATCAGCTTGCTTTCTGACTCTCTTCCTCATAGTTGTTTGCCTATTATCATATACACCCTGTCACAAGATTATAGTTTCCCTTAACTGTTCTAAAGATAACAACATGAACATTATAAAATGTCAAGTTTTCCCCTTGAAATATTCCTTCAGGTCCAACATACCAGTGAAACAACTGACACTAGCTGGTCTGAAAGACCCCACAAGGAATTCGCTCACCAAAGCATGCAGTTTCCATGTTCTGATAGTTGAATCCCCCTTATCCTGACCAATCAACAAGCTTAATTCTCCAGCCCTTTACCCTCCATGATCCTCTTAAAAATCTCAACCCAGAGGTCCTCAAGAAGACATATTTGAAAGTCTCCTCCCAAATCCTTGCTTGGCTGCCCTGCATAATTAAAGCTCTTTCTCTACTGCAAACCATGCTGTCTCAGTGTATTGGTATGTCACTGTGCAGTGGGCGTGCAAACCTGGTGGTCTTGCCTCAGAGACATCACCCCAATTTCTGGTTTCATTTCACATGGCCTTCTCTCTGTGTAGCATGACAAACTGAGTGGATGACAGCTGCCATTTATGAAGATAGAACAGAAGTGAAGAAAATACAGGCTTACATGTGTGTATCCAAATTTCGCATTTTTAAATTTAAAAAAAATTTATTTTATTTTATTTTATTTATTTATTTTTTAGATGGAGTTTTGCTCTGTTGCCCAGGCTGGAGTGCAGTGGCATGATCTTGGCTCACTGTAACCTCCGCCTCCCAAGTTCAAGCAATTCTCTACCTCAGCCTCCTGAGTAGCTGGGATTACAGGTGCCCACCAGCACGCCTGGCTTATTTTTTGTATTTTTAGTAGAGATGAGGTTTCATCATTTTGGCCAGGCTGATTTTGAACTCCTGACCTCATGATTCACCTGCCTCGGCCTCCCAAACTGCTGGGATCATAGGCATGAGCCACTGTGCCTGGCCCAAATTTCATATTTTAACAAAAATATCAGTTATATTAGATTGGGGCCCACCCTAATGACCTCATCGTAACTTAACTTATATCTTTAATTATACTAATTTCAAATATAATCACCTCATGAGTGATCTTATTTCACTAGGATTTGCTATGGACTGTTCATATTTTCCCTACCTCCCTAATGTGTTGGCACTTGGAGATGGGGCTTTTGAGAGGCTTTTAGGTTCAGATGAAGTCATGAGGATAGGGTTCTCGGGATGGGAGTAGTGTCCTTTTCAGAATAGGAAGAGGAACCAGAACTAACTTAATGATTTATATCTTTAATGACACTAATTTCAAATAAAGTCACATTCTGAGGTACTAGAGGGTTGTTATAGACTGTATCCACTTTAATTTCATATATTAAATCCCCAATCACCAATGTGTTGGCCTTTAGAAATGGGGCTTTTAGGAGGCAATTAGGGTTAGATGAGGCCATAAGAATAGGGTCCTCAGAGTGGGAGGAGTGTACACCACTTGACCCAGCAATCCTATTATGGAAATGTACACCAAGGAAAATATATTATTATACCAAAAAAACAATTGCACTCACATATTCATTACAACACTTCTCACAATAGCAAAGACATGGAATCTATTAAGATGCTCATCAAAGGTAGACTGGATAAAGAAAATGTGATACATATACACCACGGAATACTATGTAGCCATAAGAAGAATAAAACCATGTCCTTTGCAGGAACATGGATGCTGTTGGAGGCCATTGTTCTAAGTGAATTAACACAGAAACAGAAAGACAAATACCATATGTTCTCTCTTGTAAGTGGAAGCTAAGCATTGGGTACTCACAGACACAAAGAAGAAAATAATAGACGCTGGGGACTACTGTGGAAGGAAGGAATAGGAAGGGCAAGAGTTGAAAAACTACATATTGGGTGTTATGCTCACTACTTGGCTGTAATATACCCTGCAACAAACCTGCACATGTACACCCTGTATCTAAAATAAAAGTTGAATTAACAAAAAAAAAAAAAAAGAGAGGAAGAGAAATCAGAGCTCTCCTCTCTCCACCATGTGAGGACACAGTGAGAAGGCACCACCTATAAACCAGGAAGTGAGTCCTCACCAGGAACCAAATGTGTCATGCTATGATGCTGAATTTCCAGCCTCCAGAACTGTAAGAAATAAATGTCTGTTACACATGCACACGTATGCTTATTGCAGCACTATTCACAATAGCCAAGACTTGGAATCAACCCAAATGCCCATCAATGATAGATTGGATAAAGAAAATGTGACACATATGCTCCATTGAATACTATGCAGCCATAAAAAAGGATAAGTTCATGTCCTTTGCAGGAACATGGATGAAGCTGGAAACCATCATTCTCAGCA
This sequence comes from Rhinopithecus roxellana, assembly GCF_007565055.1. Classification (NCBI taxonomy): domain Eukaryota; kingdom Metazoa; phylum Chordata; class Mammalia; order Primates; family Cercopithecidae; genus Rhinopithecus; species Rhinopithecus roxellana. Next base: position 130,970,123 of record NC_044555.1, on the reverse strand, counting down.
AACGAACACAGGAACAGAAAACCAAACACTGCATGTTCTCACTCACAAGTGGGAGTTGAACAATGAGAACACATGGACACAGGGAGGGGAACATCACACACCAGGGCCTGTTGAGGGGTAGGGGTCTGGGGGGGGATAGCATTAGGAGAAATACCTAATATAGGTGATGGGTTGATGGGTGCAGCAAACCACCATGGCATGTGTATACCTACACGTTCTGCTCCTGTATCTCAGAACTTAAAGAATAATAATAAAAAAAGAAATAAGTGTCTGTTGTTTAAGCCCCCAGATTATGATAATTTAATATAGAAGCCCAAGCTGACCCATATAGATTAGGATCTCAATATATCAGTGTTAGGGAACACAATTCAACCCATAACATGGGGAAAGGGTCTTTGAATTTCTCATGAGCACCCATGGAATTGCTGCAAAAAATTTGTGGAGACAACTATTATATTGGTTGGATCATTTTAGTTTTGCAATGTCTGGCCACTTACCTGCTGATGGATAAAATGTGAGAGTTAATGTTTGGGTTTGTAGTGTGTGCACAGAAGAATGAGAAAAGCCAGTGGGTTGAGATGGCAAGCAAGGTGTGACTAAAATGTACATCACAGAATTTGACCTGTGAAACATGGAAATCCATACAGATGGAAGTGTGAATAATGGGGAGGAGGTCAGTTGAGGACAAAATAAGTGTAAGTCTGTTGTGGGTTGAATTGTGTGCCTGAAAAAAATATGTCTAAGTCCTAATCCCACAGTACTTAAGAATGTGACCTTATTTGGAAATCGTGTCTTTATAAATGTCATCAAATTAAGACAAAGTCATTAGGTTGGGCTTTAATCCAATGTGAATAGGAGAAGAGACCCTGAGAAAGACATGATCACAGGGAAAATGATGTAAACACAGGCACACGGAGGAGAAGTTCATGTCATGGCAGAGACAGAGATTGGAGTAATGCATCTACAAGCCAAGGAACACCAAGGATCTTTTCTAGAGCCTTCAGAGGGAGAATCGTTCTGCTGATACCTTAACTTTGCACTGACCTCTACAACTTGAGAGAACCCATTTCTGTTGTCCCAAGCCATGAAATTTGTGTTACTTTGTTATGAGAGCCACAGGAAATTTAAAGTTTGCAAAATGCTTTTCCAGATTCTTTGAGCCTCACAGCAACTGCCAGGAACATGAGGTAGTGTCTTAGTTCATTTGTGTTGCTATAAAGGAATACTTGAGGCTGAGTAACTTATTTTAAAAAAGAGGTTGATTTGGCTCACATTTCTGCTGGCTGGACAGGAAGCATGGCGCCAACATCTGCCTTGGATGAGGGCTTCGGGCTGCATCCACTCATGGTAGAAGAAGAAGAGGAGATACTATGACTGAATTTGGCACAGAGCCCATTGAGAGGATTTGGTTAACAGATGCATACCTGCCTGCTATAGCTTAGATATTTCACCCTCCAAATCTCATGTTGAAATTGTTTCCCAGTGTTAGAGGTGGGACCTGGTGGGAGATGTTTCGGTCATGGGAGTGAATTCTTCAAAAATGGCTTGGTGTTATCCTCATAATAATGAGCTCTCATTCTGTTAGTTCCTGCAAGAGCTGGTTGTTAAAGGAGCCTGGCATCTACCTCCTCTCTCTCTTGCTTCCTCCTTCACTATGTGCTCTGCACTTGCTGGCTCCCTTCCCTTCTGCCATGTGTGGACACTTCCTGAGACCCTCACCAGAAGCACATGCTGGGGCTATGCTTCTTGTACCGCCTGCAGAAGTGAGAGCCGAATAAACTTTTTGTATTTATGAATTATGCAGTCTCTTATATTTCTCTATAGCACGAATGCACTAAGACACTGCCTTAAGTTCCTGGAGATTGTTTTGAGGCTCGCAGAAGAATTTGGAAAAATATTTTGCTAACTGTAAAGTATTCCATGCATGTGAATAACACTGTTTATTACCACAGGCAAATGGAGGGTTTATAAAATTTTGCGTAACAGTTATGAAAACCAAAATAAATTAGGATCAATACTAATTTTCTTCAAAATTTCTGACATGACAAATTTATGTATAAATATTGTGTTTTTGTGTGTGTATATATATATATATACACACACCTATATATGTGTATTTTTTTTCTTTTTTTTTGCTAAGCTATGCAATTGTACTCACCAACATTTCTCGATTCAGAAGTGGTGAGACCTCACCTGTAGATTCAGCATGGCCCTCTTCTGGGCAGTGGTTTACTGAGCAAGGTGAACACCCAGAATTACTCAGTTAGCTGAGGGACAAGGAGTAGTGGTTATTAAAATGTCAATTTCTATGCATCTTTTAATCTAAATTGATAAAGAAATTATGGTCATTAGCACTTAGCATGGACATCTAAATTAATGTACACACTATGTCCTGAGCAATTTTGAAATATTGTTCATTCATCCACATTTTATTCTTTTTTTTTTTTTTTTTTTTTTTTTTTTTTTTTTTTTTTTTGAGACGGAGTCTTGCTCTGCCACCCAGGCTGGAGTGCAGTGGCCGGCTCTCAGCTCACTGCAAGCTCCGCCTCCCGGGTTCACGCCATTCTCCTGTCTCAGCCTCCCGAGTAGCTGGGACTACAGGCGCCCGCCTCGTCGCCCGGCTAGTTTTTTGTATTTTTTAGTAGAGACGGGGTTTCATCGTATTAGCCAGGATGGTCTCGATCTCCTGACCTCATGATCCGCCCGTCTCGGCCTCCCAAAGTGCTGGGATTACAGGCTTGAGCCACCGCGCCCGGCCCCACATTTTATTCTTTTGGACATTCTAGTTTGGGTGTAAGCTTGCTAGCATGCACAATCTATTTGACCCAAAGCACAGGGATCTTTCTATAAGTAAAATAATATTCAACTATTGGGCTGATGCTCCAATTTTGATAGAGTTTGTGAAGAAACGACTTCAAGGCCATGGGTCTAGTTTAGCATGGAGCAAAGAAGGGTGAATTCCCAGGATCCATCCCTCCTCTTCAATAGGGACTCTTAGCTCCTGACTCCTCTAAATCTAGCTTTAAATAAAGACAGCAGAGTTTAAATACATAGGATCACAGGGCTGCCCTGCCAATATTTCTACAGTTTTGAAATGCACCACTCAAGCTAGGCACTACTCAATGCACCTTCCTGAAAGGTGAAAAATGTAAATGACCATGAGTTTGAAATGACAACTCCCAGAAAGGTCAAAGCAAACAGTTCTCTGTGAAAAACAATTTACATAGCAAATGATGCATTCAATGATGATTCGACTTTTCATTGATGATAATCATAGCATAATAAGAATAATCTCTGCAAAAGTAGACTTGCTCTGAGCATGAACATAGCCTGTACATGCAAATTTGCATTAAAAAATATAAATTTATATAAGTGTACACTTGGTTAGGATAGGTGCAAATGTTCCTGCCAGATTCATTTTGAGGTTTATTTAACCAACAAAATCTAACAGATGGTTTTGCTGCAGTATGTGTTTCATCTACTTCATGGAAATCTATTGCATTGTCATTTCTTTTTTCATCACATGATTTGGTAACCATGATGGCTTTCTGGCACTTTCATCAGTGAAGTGAGTGGTGGTTAAGAGCCAGTAAGATCTTAAGGGCCAATAAAACCCAATAAGACTTGGCTTCTACTAGCTGTGCAAACTTAGAAATTTTACTAAGCCTTTCTGAGCTCTAGTCTATTACCTGGAAATGGGATAACAAAGTTCCCAATTTATTGTTGTGTAAATAAACTAAAAGTACATGGCCTAGCATAAGGTAAATGCCTATAGAAGTTTGAGTTGTATATTCTACTTGGCATATAAATTTATGATGCTGACTTATATGATCAGAAGTAAATGTCCTCTCTGCCAGTGTATCTTAAGTTTCATTACCCATGATTTTGATCCTAGCAGTGTAGACAAATATAATTAAACATTACGTTAAAATTTGTTAGGAATTATAGGACTGCTCTATCCCAAAGAGGATGCTGTTTAGGGCATATTGTCAAGGATAGGAACTAAAACTTGAGAGCTGGCCTTCATTCTTCTAGGTTACCAGAATCCTAAGAGCAAGTGTGCAAACTGTAAGTATGCAAATACAGAGACTCATAAAGCACAGTTAAAGAGTGGTAGGAAGTGAACCTTTATCATTTAAAGCAATATTCAATACACATCTTGATGTTTGATGTGGTCAGGCATGGGGTGTTTAGATTATCAATCAAGATGAGTGCCAAAGATCATTCAACTATTGATCCAGAACAGAGATGGGGAGGTTTGGAGCTGGAGTGGTTACTAATGGTGAGGAAAGTCTTTGTCTAGGAGAGAAACAGATTTGCCAGTGTGTTTACCATCGATGCAAAACACGAGAGGGAATGAGGCCAGAAACGTGATTCTTCCTGGGCTTGGAGAAAGTAAAATGCATTAGCCTCCTTTTCCTTCTTCAATTATTTAAGTTTTTATTAAAATAAGAAAGCATGCTACATATGCCTTGTATTTATTTATTTTTATTTTTATAAATGTATGGGAGTACAAGTACAATTTTATGACATGCATAGATTGCATAGTGGTGAAGTCAGGGCTTTTAGGGAATCAATCATCTGAATGATGTACATTGCACCCATCAAGTAATTTCTCATCACCCACCCCCTTCAACTCTCCACCCTTCTGTGTCTCCAGTGCCTATTAATCCACTCTCTATGTCCATGTGCACACATTACTTAGCTCCCACTTATAAGTGAGAACATGCTGTATTTGTCTTTCTGTGTCTGAGTTGTTTCATTTAAGATAATGACTTCCTGTTCCACCCATGTAGCTGCCAAAGACATGTTTGCATTCTTTTTTATGGCTGTGTAGTATTCCATGGTGTATATGTACCATATTTTCTTTGTCCTATCCTCTACTGATGGACACTTGGGTTGATTCCATATCTTTGCTATTGTGAATAGTGCTATGACAAGCATATGAGTGCAGGTATCTTTTTGATTGAATAAGTTATTTTCCTTTGGGTAGATACCCAGTAGTGGGATTGTTGGATCAACTGGTAGTTCTATTTTTAGTTCTTTGAGAAATGTCCATAATGTTTCCCACAGACATTGTATTAATTTACATTCCTGCCAGCAGTGCATAAGCATTCCGTTTTCTCTGGATATTCACCAAAATGTGTTATTTTTGACTTTTTAATAGTAGCCATTACGACTGGGGCAAGATGATATCTTATTGTGGTTTTGATTTGTATTTCTCTGATGATTAGTGATGTTGAACATATTTTCATATGCCTGTTGGCCATTTGTATGTCTTCTTTCAGAAAATGTCTTTTCATGTCTTTTGCCCACTTTTTAATAAAATTGTTTTTGTTGCTGTTGTGGTTGTTTGTATATTGTATTAGTCCGTTTTCGTGCTGCTGATAAAGACATACCCCAGACTGGGCAATTTACAAAAGAAAGAGGTTTAATTGGACTTACAGTTCTATGTGGCTGGGGAAGCCTTACAATCATGGCAGAAGGCAAGGAAGAGCAAGTTACATCTTACATGGATGGCAGCAGGCAAAGAGAGAGAGCTTATGCAGCGGAATTCCTCTTTTTAAAACCATCAGATCTTGTGAGACTTATTCACTGTCACAAGAACAGCATGGGAAACACCCCCATGATTCAATTACCTCCCTCCAGGTCCCTCCCACAACATGTGGAAATTCAACATGAGATTTGGGTGGGGACACAGCAAGATCATATCATATATTTTGAATATTAGTCCCTTGTCTAAGTTTTTAGGTCCTTAATTCTCCACCTGAAGTTGTGAACGATGAGCTAATGGAAATAAAATACTTGACTTGCTGCCTTCTTCTTTATCCTGGATGAAAGGGAAAATTCTACCACCCTTCATATTACTCAGAAAGATTGGGTTCTGGTGGAGAAAGGCACCTTTTTCTGGCACTTGTCATTTCTTCCGCTTCATTTTAGATCAATATTTTTATTTTTCATTCCCTCTCAAGGGACACCAGATGCTGCAATTTAAAACTAGTGATTTTTCCCCATGGATAGCTTTAAGCAGCATTGCAGATATGGTTCATATGTTCAGGATCGAGGATCTGGTGGATTATTGGGCCTTGGTTTCTTAAATGACATTCACGAAGACAAGAGATTCAGGAAAAGAACAGACCAAAGGTAGAGTGAGAATGGCTCCTATTGCAGACAGAAGCTCAACTTAGAAAGACCGAAATCATCTTTTCCATGCCCACTTCTGGTAGGGTTAAAATTGCCTGGAAGAAAATGCTGAATTTCTGTCTGTACTAAGAAAACAATGATAGCAAAGCTGGTGACGTGAGTTAAAAAAAGAGAATGCAAGAAGAAAAGGACAAACTAGATGAGCTTTGACTGATGGATCAGATAGGACACTACTGGGACACTGGGCTAGGATCACCCGCTAACTCCTGCAGGGCATGGAGATTTTGCATGCAGTTTAGAAAGGTGGTCTCCAACCTGTGGGGCTACCTTGTCAGGGTGCATAAGATGTGATCTGGAATTACAGCTCCAGAGAGTAAACAATGAATCACTCTTCCCCATGATGGCTTTGAAAGAATTGGGGGTTACCACCTGTGCATGGTGTCGGTCTCTGCAGAAGGATAGTATGAGTCTGAGTTTGATTCACTCACAGTGATGCTACTAGCCAGCCAGCCAGAGGCATAACTGCAGGGTTGAGACAGTAGAGCACCCTACATTTTAAGATGCAGCCTGACAAGCGGGGAGATTTTACCTGAGGGTGGTACCCATCAGAGTGAGCTCTCTTAGCATTTCCATAAGCAAACTGTTGCTGTTGGCTCAAAGCCAGCATGGGAGGATCGCCTATCAATACAATAGCGTTGGGCTCATGGTAACCCACCAACTTGTTTTAAGATTTGAGACAGTCCTGGCTATGAGCTGCCTCTCGAAAATGGCCCCATTGAGATTAGATCATACTGAATGCTCTTGGTGGAGAATAAGAAGCTGGTGGGTCATCAGAGGAGGAACTTACTTTGATTTACGCTCAAGGAAACCTGAAAAGCTGCTGGAGTGTACAGCTGTTAATCTCCACCGTGGCTGGCTTAGGCAGTTTCAATTTGTGCTCATCTCCCTGGCTATCTTGACAGTTTCCAGAAAAGTGCATTGTTCAATTTTTACAGTGTTGTATCTGGCTGCAGCACCTTATCAAGTCAAACACCTTGGGCAGGTGTTTTTGTTGTAAAGTCAATCCATACTTGTGACCCAGTGACGTGTCATACATAGGAGGTAACTCACTACTTGGGAAGGGGCAGATTGTGTTGCAAAGATCACTTGAGATTATTTTCCCAAAAGAGAGATAAACAGATTTGAATTTATGCCATTGTGGGGTTTTATATTTTCTATGATATTATTACCAACATAGTTTTAGGAGCTTTATAGACTACTGTTGCTGTATTCCTTGGGTAATATTTTCAAGCTCTTCTAAAATGCATCAGTGAAAGATGAAGCAAAATGCTGCATATGGAAACTGTGAAAGCAGTTGGGGAGAAATCTTCATTTCTTTTAAATTAGGCCTCAGTTGCGCAGAAACTGTTTAGAAAGTGTTGTTCTTAATGTCAGATGCAAATAATTATTATTATATTCTATCATTTATACATTATACCCTATGCATTTACAAGTAAGTGTATTGATATATTTTACTATAATATACATTATTATAGTTATTAGTTATTTTAATGTCTATCGAATAGAATAATTATGTTTTCTATTACATTACATATTTTTAACATATCTCAATTTTTGTGTATGCTGCAGTTTATTCCTTTTATATACATAAGTATAATTTATTTGTAATAAATAAATTACACAGCTATTTCATGATATATTAACTCATATATAATTATATATTAATTAATCATGTTATAGTATATAGTATTTGTATATTATGCATTTATAAATTATCACGTTTTTATTATATTGTGTTAGTTTTATATTGTCAGGAGTATCACTTATTCTTATTGTTACTTGCAAATAATTCCTAATATATATTTTATTATATATTATATACTATATTAATTATAATTGTTGGCATATATAATATATTATATATTAATATATACTGTATTAATTACAATTATTAATATATAATATATTGTTATATATTATATGTTATGTAATATATACTAATAATTATAAATATATACACCAATAACTGTAATTATATACTAATATATACAAATAATTGTTATACTATATTAAAATATAGTATATAATATTAATTTTGCATATCTTATATTGATTATTATGCATTTTACTCATGTATTATGCATATTATGTGTCACTTATTGTTTATTATATATACTATCTTATGTATGATATCATTATGAGTATCACCTGTTCTCCATAAGTCATTTGCAATGAATTATATAGTTACTTTATGATAATATACTATTTAATTACCTTATATTAAAGTAGTTTGTAGTCACAGAAGTCTACTGAAAAGGCCCCAGTCACTATATTGTCAACATCAAATGCACTTGTAAAAAGTGACTCTATCGATGTGAATGATCCTGACCAGTGAGCTTTTTAATAAATCCCCTTCAAGAGCTAACCTTTGGACAGTGAATAAACATGTCCTAGATGTAATGTCTGTCGCTAATACAGGTAAATTTTCAGAGCAAGGAAACTCCATTCAGCAGGGTGACATCTTCCAGTCCTCTGCACCATCCCCATGATGGAGCCCTGGAGAAAGCCCAGGGTGTGATCAACTCCCAAGTGTCATCTTGGTCTCTACTCTCACCCTCCCTGGTCTTTTCCTTATAATTGCTCAAAAACACATCAAGCTCTTTCTCTGCATTGGAAAAAATCAAACTCTCTCTCTCTCTGAACAGGAGACTTTCTTTGCCGAATCCTCCTCTCTTTCTGTCTTTGCAAGTTAAATTTTATTCTTCCTGTAGAATTGACCACAAAGTACAATCTGTTAGGGAAGACCTCACCTCCTGACTCCTCAGACCTGGGCTAGGTCCTCTCTCTGTGTTCTTATCGTGTAGTCTTAATTTTCCTTCATCTTTTCCCTCACTGTTGGTAATCCTATGGTTATGTGTGTGATTATATTCTAGGAGTGAACCTCCAGGGCTCAACTGTAAGTTCCAAAGAAGTATAGGTGATATCTCTATTTGCTCGGCCTTTGTTTTTACACTCTGGGTACTCAGTAGAAGTCTACTAAAAAGCGTGAGTGAGGAATGTGATGGAAAGGGAAATATGACATTGTCCCTGCTGTGGTGGAGTGTGTCCTCATCTTATCACCTGGAACCTCAGATGGGATCTTATTTGGAGAGAGAGAGGGTCTTTGGAAATACAATTAAGTAAAAGATCTTGAGAAGAAGTCATTTTGGATTAGAGTGAGTCCTAAATGCAATGATAGGTGTCCTTCTAAAAGACAAGAGGAGACACAGTCACAGAGGAAAGGCCACAGGGAGACTGAGGCAGAGACATCAGTTATGTGGCCACAAGCCCAGGGATGCCTGGAGCCCCCAGGAGCTGGGAGAGGCAGGAAGGATCCTCCCTTAGAGCCTCCAGAGGGAGCACAACCCTGCCTACACCTTGATCTCAGACTGCTACTTCCAGGACTAAAAGTGAATAAACTTTGTTGTATTAAGCCACAACGTTTGTGATAATTTGTTACAGCACAATCAGAAACTGCTATACTATCCCAAGGGATGTAATTGATGAAGAAATAACACATTTATTTCTCCATATTCTTCTCCCCAGCATAGTAAGTAAGGCTAAGGAGGAATTGAAAAAGCAGCAAGCAAGCTATTTGGTCTATTGAAGAAATCAATTACGCTGTCACTATTGAAATTATATTCTTGTTGTTGTTGTTGTTGTTTTGTTTTTTGAGACAGGGTCTCACACTGTTGCCCAGGCTGGAGTGCAGTGGCACCATCACAGCTCAATGCAGCCCTGATTTTCTGCTGGGCTCAAGCCATCCTCCTGCCTCAGTCTCCCAAGTAGCTGGGACTACAGGTGTGTACCAACATGCTGAGCTAATTTCTGTATTTTTGGTAGAGATGGGGTTTCTCCATGTGGTCCAGGCTGGTCTTGAACTCCTGAGCTCGAGTGATCTATCCACCTTGGTCTCCCAAAGTGCTGGGATGACAGGTGTGAGCCACTATTCCCAGCCTGAAACTGTATTCTGAGATCAGTTCTACTTTGGGCCAGTTATTTATTAAAACATCTTTCTTGTGGCACTATGCCTTTCAATATAATGATTACCCACTGATATGATTTTGCCGTGTCCCCACCCAAATCTTATCTTGAATTGTAGTTCCCCTAATTCCCACCCACTGTGGGAGGGACCCAGTGGGAGATCATTAAATCATGGGGGCAGTTTCCCCCATACTGTTCTCATGGTAGTGAATAAATCTCACGAGAGCTGATGATTTTATAAGGGGTTTCCCCTTTTACTTAGTTCTCATTCTCTCTTGCCTGCTGCCATGTAAGACGTGCCTTTGCTCCTCCTTTGCTTTCTGCCATGATTGTGAGCCTCGCCAGCCATGTGAAACTGTGAGTCCTTTAATTCTCTTTTTCTTTATAAGCTACCCACTCGAAGGTATGTCTTTATTAGCGGAGTGAGAACAGACCAATACACCTACTTTATACTCCTCGTCTTTATTCTACAACCTAGTTTAAAAAATTATTTATTTATTTATTTATCTATTCTTATTTACTGACAGGTGAGCTGCCTATAGACAGGACTGAGTCTCAGTGATTTTAGTATTGTCAACAATACATCCAGTGCTTGGCTTCTAATAAGTCTTCAAAATTGTTTGTCAGATAAATGCCCCTATACCAGTGTGGCCAAACACTGTGGATTTTTCTGACATCCTTGTCTGAGGTTCTGACACTAAGTCCTGCAAATCAACTGCCTTAGACCTGAACACTGAAGTCCCACAATTGGTTTGTTTTGGTTAGTAGGGAAGGGGTGCCCCAGTTGAGGTCCAAGCACTTCTTTGTCCTTCCTCTTCGATTCTAATTTTAAATGATACCCTGGAAAATCAGAACTCCTATTTCTCTTCTGTTCTATCTCTCTCTTTCTTTTTTTTATCTTTTAGCTATCATCAGTTTTACAAAGCCTCATTGCTAAATTTTATTAGATACTTACTTTTTAACATTGCCTGCAGGAGTTCTTTATGAAAGATGACAATAAAGCATGTGTGTCCTGGAGAAACACCAATGCAATAAAATGCCTCACTAGGTTTGATGGCCCCAATAGCTTGTAGGGAGAACAGTCCCTTGAAGGAGTTGTACTTTGGTATTCTTAAACAATGGAAGAGAATCTCTTCCAAGGGGGACTGATGGCCTTAAAAATCATGGAAGCCTCTAAGTTTACATAATAAACTCTTGCAAACCAGATGGTTTTATGATTGCGTTTTGCCAACGGCTGTTTTGAATAAGATATAATTGAGGTTCTTGGCCAGGATACTCTTCAAAGGGTCAGATTAGCTTAAAGTTAACTCAATTGCATCCCCCGGGCCATATAAGTAAAGCCTTCCAATTTCAAACAGTTGTAATACAAAGTTATCTTCAAATGTTGGCATAAACAAGCACTTTTGAGGGCTCATTGGCTTTGGAGAACAGATATTATTTTGAAACTAGGATTTAGGAGCAAAGAACTCAGTGGAAAAAGAACAGATGAGTTTGAATGGTCTTGGGGTGACTCATGCCTTCCAACTGTTCAGTTTTGGAATTCAATGAGTAACTTCTAAAATCCTAGATAGTTTCAAATGGACTTTTGTGGCACCTGTAGGTTCTACATGCTTGGGTAGTTCTTATTTGCAAGTAGGCATGGGTATAGTTAAGGGTGAATGCAGGAGATTTCGGGTGGTCCAGCCCTCCATGGGCCAAAGAAAGGACTTGAACAGCTTCTGTGTGATAACCTATGAGCCAAGGTATATCATCTATGATGAGGGTCTGGGGTCATGTCAGGTAGTTTGTACTAACAACATGATTGAAGGTGAATCCATATATTTTTGTTTTCCTGAGGTGGTGGGTCATGCTATATTAGTTTGACATCTGGGTGAGCAAACTGGGACATTAATAACCAAGGTAAGGCTTGCAAGTGCTTCACATCTATGAGTCTGCCTCCCTTGTAAAAACTCTAGACACCAAGGCTCCAGTGAGCCTCCCTCCTTGACATCATTCTGTTTGTGTTACCTCACACTGTTGCTGGAAGAATTCAGTGCTGTCCTTCTGACTCTGCTGGAAGACAAGGACTGAAAACTCTTGTCTGGGCTCTCCTGAACTTTGCCAGATGTATCTTTCACCTTTGCAAATTTGTGAAACATTTAATTATATTTATTTATTTTGCAATACTATCATCAAGTTCAACATTCAATTATTTTTGAAAAATTCTGTTTTTTTCTAGCTTAATTGTAGTATAGTTAACAAAGTTGTGTAATTTTTTTTTTTTTTTTTTTTTTTTTTTGAGACAGGGTCTGGCTCTGTCACCCAGGCTAGAGTGCGCTGGCACAATCTTGGCTCACTGCAACCTCCATCTCCTGGGCTCAAGCGATCCTCCCACCTTAGCCTCTCAAGTAACTGGGGCTACAGGCACAAGTCACCATGCCGGGGTGGCTAATTTTTATATTTTTTGTTGAGACGAGGTTTTGCCATGTTGCCCATGCTAGTCTCAAACACCTGGGTTCAAGGAATCCACTTGCCTCAGCCTCCCAAGTTCTATAAATTTAAGGTGTGTGATGTGATGATTTGATATATTCTAACAGATACATGGAAAGGTGCTCAACATCACTAACCAACAGGGAAATGCAAAACTAAACCACAAAGATACCACCTCACACCTATTAGGATGGCTATTAAAAAGAATGAAAGATGTTACAAAGATGTGGAGAAAAGGGAGCCTTGAAGTACTGTTTGTAGAACTGTAGACTGGTACAATCATTATGGAAATGAGTAAGGAGATATTTCTGCAGAATTTAGTCTGCTTTCTTTCCCCATAATAAGTTACCACCATGAGGGTCACAGCTTCTCTGAGTTCTGTGAGTCTTCCTAGCAAATCGTGGAATCGGAGGGCAGATTTGGGGACCTTGGACACATCATGCCAAAGAGAGAATTTGGGGGAATTTCTGGGGTGACCAAACAGAAGTTAAAGGAAATAAAATGTGCTGCTTTGTGCATACTTCTATTTTCATTTTTCTTTTCTCTTTTATTTTCTTTCTCCCTCCCCTCCCCTCCCCTTTCCTTCCTTCCTTCCTTCTTTCCTTCCTTCCTTCCTTCCCTCCCTCTGTCTCTCCCTCCCTTCTCCCCTCCCTTCCCTCCTTCCCTTCCCTCTTTCCCTTCCCTCCTTCCCTTCTTCCCTTTATTCCCTTCTTTCCCTTCCTTCCCTTCCCTCCTTCCCTTCCCTCCCCTCCCCTCCTTCCCTTCCCTCCTCTCGCCTCCCCTCCCCTCCCCTCTCATTCTCTTCCCTTCCCTTCCCTTCCCTTCCCTTCCCTTCCCTTCCCTTCCCTTCCCTTCCCTTCCCTTCCCTTCCCTTCCCTTCCCTGTGAAGACAGGGTCTCACTCTGTGGCTGAGGCTGAAGTGCAGCGCTGCAATCATAGCTCACTGCAGCCTTGAACTCCTGGGCTTCAGTGATCCTCCCACCTCAGCCCCCTGCCTAATTTTTGTATTTTTTTTTGTAGAGACAGGTGCCCAGGCTCGTTTAGTACTCTTGAACTCAAGTGATCCCTCTGCCTTGGCCTCCTAAAATGCTGGGATTACAGGTGTGAGTAACTGCACCCAGCCTATTTTCATTTCTTAATAAGTGGTGACAACAGTCCTTGTGGACAATATCAATACACACAAAGTCCTTTGAACAGTACTATGGCATTGTGCCTTTCCTGGAGCAGAACAAGAAGCAAATCAAGATACATGAAATGAAACTGAAGCATGCAGATGACACATATACCTAGAAAATGGAACATTATTTTCCATCAGAGAGAATGAACCAGGAGAGCCCTCAGCTGACAAAAGTCAGCCTCTGGCACAGGTGCATGTATGTCTCTATACATCGCTACATGTGCACCTATTTATTCATGCGAACGTATGCAGCACCTACAGGTGTCAGAACTGGAGTTCAGCTGTGAGCAAATTGGCCATCTAGTGTCTCCATGTTGTATGATATGTTTTAGGGTGTTAGCAAGTTGATCTAGAGCCCATAAGGGATATGTAAGTGTTTCTAGACATCAACAGGGCAAGTAAAACTGAAGAGGGATTATAGGATGAGAATTCTCAGGATCTAAGTTAGCAAGGAGGAGAGGAAGTTTCTAAGAAAGGACATTTCCAGCAGACGAAACTGCAATATGTAAAGGTCTAAGCTAAAGATTAGAGATTGTGGGGACCAACAAACTTAAAACAGAACTACTATTGGACCAGGCAATCCCATTACTGGGTGTATAACCAGAGGAAAAGAAATCGTTCTACCAAAAAGACACATGCAGTTGTATGCTTATAGTAGCCCTATTCACAATAGCAGAGACAAGGAATCAACCTAGGAGCCCATCAATGGTGGACTGGATAAAGAAAATGTGACACATACACACCATGGAATACTATGCAGCCACAAAGAAGAACGAAATCATGCCCTTTGCAGCAACATGGATGCAACTGGAGGCCATTATCCTAACTGAATTAATGCAGGAACAGAAAATCAAATACCATGTTTCTCACTTATAAGTGGGAGCTAAACAATGGGTACTCATAGACAGAAAGATGAAAACAATAGACACAGAGGACTCCTAGAGTGGGGAAAGAGGGAGGAGGTCATGGGCTGAAAAACTACCTATTGGGCGCTATCTATGCTCGCTACCTGGATGATAGGGTCTTTCACACCCCAAACCTCAGCATCATGCAATATACCCAGGTAACAAACCTGCACAAGGACCCCCAAATCTAAAAGTTAAAGTTATGTATATTCAAAAATGATTAGAGACTATCAGGATGTACAGGGCAAAGGAGAGCTTTCCCCTTAACCCTTGAAAGGTTTACTGAAAAACCAACTTGCAAGAGGCAGATTAATTGGATACAAATTTTATTAACATGTATACATAGGAGCCTTTAGAATGAAGACTTAAAGTTACAGGGGAAGCTGTCCATTTTTATGCTTTGGTTCAACAAAGTATGGGCAGCCGTGTAAAAACAGGGTTGGACAAAAAGGGCCTGATCCAATGCTAATGGACTGAGTGTGGAAACCCAGCCAGGCCTGTCTGTCTAGATTCTTCTGGCCTCTCTGAGCAGCGCTCCTTCCTTCTGGGTGTGGGGCACGACCCTCTCTGGAGTTGGGGGCCTTAGGACCTACAGGTAAACAAGGTAGGTCAGGGAATTTCTTTATGGCCAGTCTCTATACAGATAGGATAGAGGGAAACTTAGCTTCTGATTTTTAGGTTTTAAGGCTCACGTTGGGGAAAACGGGTTCTGGTTTCTGTGACTTGCCTTGGGAAAGAGGGATTCTAGTTTCTGTGGTGCCTCGGGGGAGGATGGGACTGAGAGACAGGAGGTGGGAGATGGTCAGAGAGAAACATATGCTTCTGAGGCTGCTGCGGAGGCCTGCACTGTGGGGTATTGTTTTCTGAGCCCAACAGGGAGCTGCAAGTGCATGTGATATCAATGGATGTGACCTCACATTTCTGGATATGCCTATGGCATTGCAACTTAGTTCTGGGGTCTGCATTATAACCAGAGACCCTATGCAATAAAACAATGTGTCTTTTACTCCCTAAAAAAATAAAATAAATAAAATATCTTAAAAAAGCAAAGCAGAGCTCAGATCGAAAAGGCTTCCCGAAATCATGAAGGCATCCACCAACATTTTCTAGACTCTAGATTGTCTCGCCCTTTGCCTGATGATTCTAAATCATGCAACCACTTAGCAGAGGCTGAGCTTTCAAAGTTCGGGTGCACTCCACTTGCTTTGTTAGATGGCTTCACGGTGCCTTATGGAGTTGGTGTTCCCATGCAGAGGCTGCCTTAAAAACAATCTATCAAATGGAGACTTCAAGAAGCTGGGCCTGGAATAATACCTCCACTCTATTTGCTGACATTTCAAGCATTAAATTAATATTCTTGAAGTCAATTCATCAGGCTCCGAGCCTGTAATTGGGATTCAATGCATGCAGTCGATTAGAGGAGAGAGCAGCCGGTCCATGGAGAAAGAAGGTTTTTCATTTTGCATCCAATCAGGGAAAGCAAACACAATGAGGCAGCGTTTGAGGGGCCGATAGGTGCTGCAATTCTAATGACCAGGGAAGCAAACAGGAGGCGGCGCTGGAGTCCCTGAAACTTCTCTCTTCGTATGTCCCCCAGTTTCTATCACACTGACCCCAATCTAGCTTTTAATAAACCTTTATCTTTGAAACACTTCGTTGTGGAGCAAATGGAAAGAGTATTTGCTCCATTAGAAAAGCAAAGGCACAGACTGTCATGGGAGTATGAAACCCTGCATAGCGATGGCAAAAACAAAAACCAAAAACAAGGCAGTGTTTGTTTTCAGTGGACACACATGCTCACGATTAGGGCTGTCAGTTACAGAGTTGGCATTTTAGATATTGCAGAGCTAGAGACTGTGAAAATATTTGAGACCGCTAATGCTGTGGTTCAAGCTGCATCCACATTTTCCATGCTTAAGGTGGTCTCTAGCTCACTGGATTTTCCTGCATTGATTCTGCAAGAGAAAGGCGGAGAAGTGGGAAGGAAGGTCCCTCTAGGAGAATAGCAATATATATTCCAGGAAGGGGCCTGTGACCTGTCTAAAATAGCTTCCTAGAACTCTAGCAAAATTGCAAAGTCCAGTCCAGAGTACAGTCCACATATAATTTCTCGCTGGCTGAGATGCGCAGGTTGCTGGTAGCTGCTCTTCAGGGCATCATTATCTGTCTAATAATCAAAAGAAAGCCAGCAAAATAGAACTCATTACACATTAGAAAAAAACAGAAACACGGTTCGCTGTGGACAACTTTCCTTTTGGAAATATTTGTCCAAGTACTTCAGAACATCCAGAACTCTGAGCAAATCCGCTCTAAAACAAAGACTTGGCGGCTCCATTGTCAATAATCCATGCTAACGCTTTCTGGGGGGCTCTGCAGCCTCTGCAGAGACGGACACACAAGAGCTCAAGACAAGGACTGTGATCCTGGGCCTTACCGCTTTCCAGGTGCTTGTTATAGGGTGGTTTTAAAAGCAAGTCAGACAAGGATATGGTGTAGCTGTAGGACAAAAATCTAATAGCCCATCTGTCATCTCTCTTTTTCAAAGGGGTTGTTGGTTCTTCCTGACAGTCACCCATCTGTTCTTAGAAAGTCCCTCTCCTTTAAAAATGATGTTTAAAATCCAATAGTGTGTATAACCGTTGGAAGAATTGAAGTAAGAATGTGGGTTGATGCACTTAACACTCAAAAGTTCCCCAATTTAAGATTTACAAAAAAGGATGAGTGAAGGATGCTGAAAAATGGCTTTGCAGGAGGAGAGTGGAAGGCCTGGGGATTAGTTTATTTTTCTTCCAACATATAATGCTCTTAGAGAGGTTTATGAAAAAAGAAATAAATGAAACATTAAAGTTATTTAGAAAATGTGGAAGGATTCATGATTTGGAAAGCAGGAATATGTCAGAAAAATAGACAACCTAAGTTTTATTTGTTTTATTTGTAAAAAGTGGAGAATAGAGCCAGATGAAACGATGGCATCTTCCAGAGGAAAAGGAAAAAAAAAAAAAAAACCAATTCATGTCAATGGATGTAAAACATATGTTGGCATAAATACGAAAATGTAGCCTACTTACTCATTATTGCTGTTAAGGAGATTTCCATTTTTTAGCATAAACATACCTTATCTACAGACACAAAATTTCCACCACAGCAAATGGAGAAGAGGCCCCTTTAAGGAAAAAACCTTTCTCATTTAGCAAGCTGAGCGAAAGCTTGTACATTTATATTTAAACACAAGCCTGAGGATATTGCAGGAAAGAAAGAAACTCTACAAGTCATGTTATAAAGATGACATCACTCTATATAACATTCCACTCTATAAAAAGCCGCTGTGTATGGATGTCATTTCTCATTTACCATCTTCAAGGAGTTTAAGGGTTTAAAAATGATCTCTAAGGTGTGCGTTAACACAAACTCTTCAGCATTTTATCTGGTGAGTAATGATAAGAACTAAAACATCCAAGGTACTCACTATGGGCCTAGAATCTGGAGTTGATGCAGATCCTTAATTTGATTTCTGGGGTAAATTATATGTAACACGAAATTTACCATTTTAATCATTTTTAAGCGTCCACTTCACTGGCATTAAGTACATTCACGTTGTGTAACCATCACCACCATCCACCTCCAGAATGGCTTCATCTTCCCAAACTGAAACCCTGTCCACATTAAACACTAACTCCCTATCCCTCTTCCTCTAACCCTGGCACCCACCATCCTGCTTTCTTTACCTATGGGTTTGGCAACTCCAGGGATGTTGTATAAGTGAGACTATACAGTATTTATCCGTTTGTGACTGGCTAATTGCACTCAGTGTAATGTCCTCAAGGTTCATCCATGCCATAACAGGTGTCAGAATTTCCTTCCTTTTTAAGGTTGAATAATATTCCCTTGCATGAATACATCACATTTTGTTTATCCATTCATTCGACGATGGGCACTTGGTTTGCTTCCATCTTTTGATTACTGTGAATGAATTCGGTGTACAAATAGCCCTTCGATCCTCGAGATTATTTTCAAATCTCCTTATTCTTTTTCTAAAAATAAATGAGCAGGTGACAGATAGAACATGCTGTAGCTTCCCATAAAAGATTTTTACAATATTTAATGGAGAATGGCCCAGCATCTCATGGAGGAGGTTCTCAAACAAAACACAATCCTACGAACAGATTCCATGGGCTTAGCTTAGAGGGATGCCTTTAAACCCTCGTGCTTTGCAACTGTTCTTACCTAAGGGTGCTTGTTGTCTGTGATCAGCTCTTTAACTTTAAAGCTTTATTAAGAACGTAGCCTCTGCGACTCTTGAGTTTATGAGCTTTTAGTTTCCTCCTTCAGTTCATTGGTGGTCATGATGCACTGGGGAAAATGTTCAGGAAAATAAATATCCACTCTTCTGCAGAATGGGATTATCTCTTCGCGGTAAGATTTTTCTGAGTTGTTGTTATTTAGGAGAAATGCAGAATATGTAATACTAACACACTTAAAAAACTTATGTGTTGTTCATGGTACATTTACTCCTCAAAAGCAAACATGGATTACCAATGGGACTTACTGAATTAATAGATATATGAGAAGTTGGGGAAGAAAAGGCGAAATGCAGATAAAATTTCAACAGTGGCTTTGTGCTGAGCATGTTCGTACTACACTTTAACTGATATTCCCTCAAGTGATCCATGGCAGACTTCTAGGCAGAGTTATTTATCTGTCTATCTATCTATCTATCTATCTATCTATCTATCTATCTATCTATCTATCTATCTATCATCTGTCTACCTAATCTATTATCTATCTCTTTTATCTACCTATCATATATCTATCTTCATCATGTTATTTTATCTTTCTCATCTATCAGTCTACCTATATATTCATCATGAATCTTATCTAGCTCTCTATTTTTATCTATCTCTATCATCTATCTTTATTATCATCATAATCTTCTATGTATACTATCTCTCTATTTCTACCAATTATCTATCATGTATCTTATCAATCTCATCTATATATTCTGTCATCTATGTATGTATGTATCTATCATAGTGTATGTATCCTAATATGTTTCTGTTATCTATCTTCACCTCTATTATTTACCTATCATCTATCTCTCTTCATCACCATTATAATCTTTTATGTATAGTATCTCTTTCTATCAACCATGTATCTATCAGGTATTTTAGCTGTCTATTCTATTATAATATGTATGTATCTATGTATCATCAAGTATCTATTCCACTATCTATGTATTCATCTATGTATCCATCTACCCATCTATTAATATTATCCATCACATGTATCTATCTTATATCTACCTAGCCTATCTATCAATCATCTGTTCCTCCTATCTATCTATCTATCTATCTATCTATCTATCTATCTATCATCCACTTATCTATTTAATTTATCTATGTATCTATCATCTATCTATTTATCTATTATATATCATCTATCTATCTATCTATCTATCTATCTATCTATCTATCTATCTATCATCTATATTTCATTTCTCTCTGCTTTACCATGTGAAGAGTTCCTTGCCCACTGTCATATTCAGGGTTCTCTAGCCTGTGACAGCTGGATTTGAATCCAGCTCCACTTGTCACTGGAACATTCTAACATACAAGCAAGTCTTTATTCCTTATAAATAAGAGCATGCCCCTCTATTGCTGAGCATGCCCATGCTCTACTGCTGCATGTGAGGCTGTCACCATCAATATATATCTTCAGGGGTGCCACTGTTGTTATCTTTTATTTACATAAACAAATAATTCGAAGTTGTCAACCAACGTTCTCTTCTCTGCCCAGTTCCTTTTAAAATCACACCTTTGCTAGATGCTTGACAAAGAGAAACCCCAATGTGCCAGTGCAGGGTGTGCTTCCTGTGCAATCCAAAAAGAATGAACGAGAAAGAAATAGCACACTCAGGGTTCATGTGGCTCTTAGAACACCCCGAAGGAGAGGTGGTGGGAAATTAGAAGCTCTTTGCCCCATTTTCTGATGTGTACATTTAAGCATATGTTTGTGTGGATAAATGATTCCTGTGCACAAAAGACATACCCAAATTAGTTATTGGGAGAAGTGAAGACAAAACTCTCTGAATTCCTTGAAGTTTGGGATTTACAATTGCATTTTTAAAATAATGGATTATAATATAAGGAACTTCTCATTAATTTTTAAAATTTTATTTTCATAATGATCCAGTAAAGTCAGAATCATTTTTCCCTATTTTACAAATCAAATGCATTCATGCTGAGAAGAATACATTCTCCCTTTTGATGTCTTGGATTTCCCTTGAAATAGTCTGTGGGGAGTTTAGGCAAGTAGATAAAAGAAGATCAAATCCCTGCCTTTTTCTTTTTATGAATTCCTCTTATTCATATTTCCTTTGAATTACAATCTCCTTATTTATCTGTTTCACTTGCATAACGGACTTTTTAATAAAAATTGCCTGTATTTATTTTCTTTGATGTATTTCATAATGCCTCAACTTGCAGACCCAAAGTCACGGATGAGAGTCTTGTTATATTTTTGTTTATTACCCTGAGATTCACTAAATCCACGTGGCTATCCACAGTGATGATTTCAGCTCCCAATGCAAGCTCAATATTGATTTTATCTGGATTGTTGACTGCTGAATGCATCATCACCTCATTTAATTGTACATGCTTTCTGCATCATTTTGCCTAGAAAATTGAAATCGGTGGAAAGAATTATGGCTAGGCAAATGCAAAGTTTGTGTGTGTGTGTGTGTGTGTCTGTGTGTGTGTACTGAGGAGGAAGGTTGTCTTTCCAGCAGTTCTGAATAAGGAATTTTAAACTGGTAGCAAATTCTATTTTATACCTGATGATAAAAAAGATTTCAATGTGTTACTTTTTTTTTTTTTTTTTTTTTTTTGAGTCGGAGCTTCGCTCTGTTGCCCAGGCTGGAGTGCAGTGGCACGATCTCGGCTCACTGCAAGCTCCGCCTCCTGGGTTCACGCCGTTGTCCTCCCTCAGGCTTCCCAGCAGCTGCGACTACAGGCGCCCGCCGCCACGCCCGGCTAATTTTTTTTGTATTTTTAGTAGAGACGGGATTTCACCGTGTTAGCCAGGATGGCCTCGATCTCCTGACCTTGTGATCCACCCGCCTCGGCCTCCCAAAGTGCTGGGATTACAGGCGTGAGCCACCGTGCCTGGCCTCAATGTGTTAATTTAAGTGCATTCTTTTGGGGGAAATGGCTGGGGTAAGTATACATTTTCTTGTATGAGTGCTGCTTTGTAAATGCTGCATCTATTAGCTTAGGCTAAGTTTAGCTACAGTAATAAATGACTACCCGGGAGGCCGAGGCGGGCGGATCACGAGGTCAGGAGATCGAGACCATCCTGGCTAACACGGTGAAACCCCGTCTCTACTAAAAAATACAAAAAACTAGCCAGACGAGGCGGCGGGCGCCTGTAGTCCCAGCTACTCGGGAGGCTGAGGCAGGAGAATGGCGTGAACGCGGGAGGTGGAGCTTGCAGTGAGCCGAGATCAGGCCACTGCACTCCAGCCTGGGCAACAGAGCGAGACTCCGTCTCAAAAAAAAAAAAAAAAAACAAAAAACAAAAAACAAATAAATGACTCCCCAAATGAAGTGTCTTATAACCAAGGTTTACTTCTTACTCAAATTTCATGATGGGGTCTTTATTTATATACAAAAGTATGAATATGAAAGAGGTAATACTGAGATTTTTTTTTTGATAAAACCAACCAGGCAGGGATTTTTTTGTTTTTTGTAATCTGACATTATATTATGCAACCAACCAACTAACCAATCCAATAATAGAAAATCACCATGCTTAGTCCAGGCACTGAGGCTCACGCCTATAATCCCAGAACTTTGGGAGGCTGAGTCAGGAGGATCTCTTGAGCCTAGGAGTTCCAGACTAGCCTGGGTAACATGGCAAAACCCCATTTCTTCACAAAATACAAAAAATTACCCAAATATGGTGGTGCGTGCCTGTAGACCCAGCTACTGGGGAGGCTGAGGTGGGAGGATTGCCTCAGCCAGGGAGGTCAAGGCTTCAGTGAGCTGAGATTGCACCACTGCACTCCACCCTGGGCAACAGAGTGAGACTCTGTTTCAAAGAAAAAAAAAGTTAACCTCATTCTTTGTTTTGGTATCACACAACTTGCTTGCTTGATTTCCAGCTAAAGCCTGGAAGGAGAGAATTCACAAATAAAGCCTTCCTTTTGCTCTAGTGATTCGAGTAAAGTTCACAAATTTCTGCTTTGATTTGGTAGCAGAGACCAACACATAGAGAGGAGCTACACTTGGATTCACATTTACAGTTTTATCAGATGACAACGGATGAATTCATAGCTGTATAGTCCTACCTAACAATGCAGAATCCAGAGTCTGTGGGTTAAGTTCTCTGTTAACTTACCCACATCAGAGAACGTTCATTAGGTGCATGCTTGCCAGTGGCCTTGGTACTTTTTCTGCAGAGAAAAGTTACTCTTTCAGACACATACCTCTGAAGCCCTCCAACATGTGACAATTGACTGATCATGCACATGGGTGGATAAACTCAATCATGCATGAATAATTTCAATAAGTCAGGGATAAGGGCCAATTGTCAGAAGATGAGAGATGTTGAAATCATTGGAGTTGTTTGCTTAGATAGATTCAAGTCCAAGGAAGTGAAATCAGCTGTCAAGCCAAGGCAGTCTTTATAAAATAATAGAAAGAGAAGAAGAAAAAACTGAGGATAGAATTGATGAAAAGAAATTTTGAAAAGTTCCGTTGAATTCACTTGCCTTTCATGGAATGCCAATTTTAAATCTTTGGCACTTAGAAACACAAGAAAATTTAAAAAGACAAATAGAAATCAGAAAAATAACTAACACATTTGTTAGATCAAAGAATAACTGTGAAATAAATAATATAGCAGCTTTTGCATCTAGAAAGCACTAAATGAAATTGTTAGATATCATCCAACAATTCCATATCATACATCAAACCATTACATGCTGGCAGAATTACAGAAGTCCACATGGAGTAAATACATTGATTAAAAATTAGGCACACTATTGGTTGTTTCAGCTTTTTCTGTGACTGTGGCAGATGCTTGATATACTCATTAAGGTTTTCCTTTGCAATGTGACAGTTCGGGTTTCAATGAACTATATTTCCCATTCTTAATGTGGAAACAAAACAGATTTCATTTTGCACACTGAAATTGTTTGGGCTTTTCTTTCCCCTGCAGATTTGCCGTTAAATTAGGCTCATATTTTCATCGCAGGCTCTTAGTTTCTGTTCCCCAGTAGAACTTCAAGACCTAGAGATGTGCCACCCATTAAAAGTGAATGATTCGGCATTTTTCATTTTTAGTGGATAAATATGCTCTTGTGGATAAATATGCTTCAGTGGATAAATATGCTCCATTTCCTTCCTTCTTCTTCCTCCTCCTCCCTCTCCTCCTCCTTCTTTATAGAGACAGAGTCTTGCTCTGTCACCCAGGCTGGAGTGTAGTGGTGTAATCATAGCTCACTGCAGCCTCGACTTTCAGGGCTGAAGCCATCCTCCTGCCTCAGCCTGCCAGGTAGCTGGACTACAAGTGCATACCACCATGCCTGGCTGATTTTTAACTTTTATCTGAAGCAATGGAGTCTCACTATGTTGCCCAGGCTGGTCTCAAGCTCCTGGCCTCAAGCAATCCTCCTGCCTCAGCCTCCCAAGGTGCTGGGATTATAGGCCTGAGCCACTGCACTCAGCCTTGAACTCACTTCAAAAAGAAGAAATTTATGTATTTTTTTATTGTGGTAAAATACATACAACATAAAATTTACCATCTTAATCATGTTTAAATGTACAGTTTCATGGTGGAAAATACATTTATAATGTGGTGCAACCAACACCACCAACAATTTTCAATTTTCATTTGGACTTACATTTATTTACTTATTTTAAATTAACTGATTGATTTTTTTTTAGAGACAGTGTCTCTCGCTGTTGCCCAGGCATTCCTTGTTTTAGTTTCTACTCCTATCTTTCTTGGTTCACTATTTCTACCCTGCCTATAAAAACTTAACCCCATCATGACCTTCAATATTCGTTATGCCATTTTTTACTTTAACACCACCCCCTACATGCATTTTCCCACCTAACCAGTGTACAATCTAGAAGACAGTCTGTTATTATAATCTCTCCTTTAGAAAGAACCTGGATACGCTAGCTCATCAGTTACTTCATTGAACTTCGTCATGGGAATAACCATTCTAACATTCTGCTTCTCTGCTGTGAACTTCAACTCTCTTGGGATCTTACTGTGCACCCCACATCTGTTTCTTGTCCTCAAGATCTGTACCAGGGGCTGCCAAACTGCAGCCCATGGCTCAGTCCACTTTTGTTTAAATACATTAACTGTTATTGGTACACAGTTGTAAGTTACCAACTGTGGTTGGCAGCTAGCGGGGCTGGAAAAGAAGAAACAGCCACTTCGATGCATTCCCTTTAAGTCCATGACCACAGACCTCAAGTAGGTATATAACAGTACCTTAGAATCCTACTGCATTTCCCCAGGACATTCAGACAGTCTTCTGGAGAGAAGTTCCACTTTCTTTCTTTTCTTTCGAAATATCTTTTGTGCCCTTTATTCTCAGTTGATCATTGAACCTGGTTTTACTGAAGAATAGAAACAACAAGAAGATTCCATGTGGTCCTTCAGCTGTATCTCCTCATGTATATATATCAGATTGATGGATGCAGCCAGTCCTGCTGACACCTGTGCAGTGGTCCTGTTCAATGCCACCACTTCTGTTGTGCAAACCTCCCATACCCTCTTGTGAAACAAAAAATGTCATTCTTATAATTCCCCACTCTTTTCTACCCCTTTCTATCTCTTTTGCAGCCTGTCTCTGCTACTGTAAATGAGTACAAAAAGCAGTTATTTTAAATTTATTTTTTACTTTTTTTTTTTTTTTGGAGACAAGGTCTTGCTCTGTCACCCAGGCTGGAGTGCAGTGGTGTGGTGATAGCTCACTGCAGCTTCAAACTCCAGGCTCAAGTGATCCTCCTGCCTCGTCTCTTGAGGTAGGTGGTACTACAGGTGCACACCACCACACCTGGAAGATTTTTAAATTTTTTTAGAGATCGGGTCTCACTCTGTTGCCCAGGCTGGTCTCGAACTCCTGGCCTCAAGCAATCCTTCCACTTCAGCCTCCCAAAGCACTGGGATTACAAGTATGAGCCACTGCACCCACCAAACTATAGTCAGAAGGAATAAGATCTAGTGTCTGGTAGTATGTTGCAGACTGAAAGAATGAGGGTCATGATCAACTCAGTATACCACTGGAGGCTATTTGAGTAAACAGCAAACTGTTCTCAGAAACACAGAATGTTGGCAAACTAACAAACTGTGTCTGCTGCCCAGAAGGAATGCTGAGGGCAGTCATGCCCCAAGTGCAGTGTTGCTTGTGATTAGGCACATCTGAAGCCTGTTAGCAATAATGTGAACCTGTGATCAATTAAGCAGCTGACCAGTCGTTATCTCCTCCTCCCTGCTCTTTCTACCCAATAAATATGAAGGGCTGTAGAAGAGCAAGGCTGCTGCCTTTGCTCACTAGATGCAAAGAGCCCTCCTCTTGTTCCGGGAACCTCTTCTTTAGAACAGTTTCTTTTGTCTTAAGTATTCATTTCTACATTCATCCCCCTTCGTTCAGTCTCATAATGATGGTCTCAAGTAGTAACAGTAGTAACTGTCGTAGTGATGGTCTCAAGTAGTAACTGTGGCAGTCTGCCACAGTAGTACAATCAGGTGACTATAATTAACAATAATTTATTGTCTATTTCAAAATAACCAAAAGAGTGGAATTGGGATGTTTCTAAAGTAAAGAAATGATAAATGCTTGAGGTGATGGGTACTCCAATTATTCTACTCTGATCATGACAATTGTATGCTTGTTTCAAAATTTCACATGCACTCCATAAATATGTACAACTATTGTGTATCCATAGTAGTTAACGATAAGAAATAAAACTGTTATTTTTCTTAGCGCATAGAATACTTTTCTACCAGAGATAACACCAATGGCTGTTGCTCTCTCTTTTTATTTTTTAGCTCAACTATGACCCCCCTGAGAAAGGTGTCCCTTGGTCAAGCCAGAATACTCCTCCAAACCCTTATCCTGCTTTAGAATTCTTTAAATCCCTCACCTCCCACCTGGCTTATTGTATATTTTCTTGTTCACATGTTTGCATAGAGCTTCCCTGCAATAAAGCGAAAATTACATCCTCATAATTCAGAATAGTCCTGACCCACTACTCATGTTCAACGACTAAATGCATAGGTAGATGGAAATGTTATGTTTTGTTTGTTTGCTCATCTTTTTCCAGGATATATTATTTTCCTTTCATTGTCATTCCATCAATTATTGATTTGTATTTTTGGTATCTGATATGGTTTGGCTCTGTGTCCTCAACCAAATCTCATCTGGAATTGTAATCCCCACATGTTGGAGGAGGGGTCTGCTGGGAGGTGACTGGATCATGCGGTGGACTGCCCCCTTGCAGCTCTTGTGATAATGAGTGAGTTCTTACGAGATCCGATGGTTTAAAAGTCTGTGGCACTGCCCCATTCAATCACTCGCTCTCTTTCTCTGCCATGGTAAACACATGCTTGCTTTCCCTTCACCTTCTGCCATGATTATAAGTTTCCTAAGACCTCCCAGCCATGCTTCCTGTACAATCTGCAGAACTGTGAGCCAATTAAACCTCTTTTCTTCATAAATTACACAGTCTCAGGTAGTTCTTTATGGCAGTGTGAGAACAGATGAATACAGTATCCTTTAAATTTCCTTGTAGTTTAGTAAGGCTGGAAAGGGTAAAGGGGTGGAAGGATGAAGAGAAGTTGGTTAATAGGCACAAAACTACAGGTAGAGAGAGGAAATAAGACCCAGTGTTTGATAAATCAGCAGAGTGACTCTACTAAATAAAAATCGATTGTGTATTTCAAAACAGCTAGAAGAGAATAAGTAGAATGTTCTCAGCCTAAAGATAAATGTTTAAGATGATGGGTGTCCCAGTTACACTGATTTTATTATTACGCATTATTTGAGTGCATCAAAATATCACAGGTACCCCCCAAATATATGCATATATATTAATTTACAATAGGTTTGAGGAAAAGAGTGCAAGAAAATATGATTCTTTTGCCTCATGTTAGGGTTAGCTTCTCAAAGACATTCCAGGCGGGATGATGTGTGAGAAAAGTATTTAATAGTGTGAGGCAGGAGGGCATTTATTTAAACATGTGTGCTCTGAGTTTAGCTTGACCTCACTTCGAAGCCCAGTTTTGCCACTTGAGAGATTCATGTCCTTAGGTCATGTTTCAAACTCCCAAAGATTTTACTATGAAGTACCTCATGGGTCACATGACAGTTAACACCTTATAAGAATTCGTAAAAATTAAATAAAAGTATGTCAATAAAGCCTTCAGCATGGTGCCAGGAACACAGTAAACACACAGCAATGAAGGATGAATATATATATATATATATATATGTATATATATGTATATTTAGCCATTATTTTTATTATTGTCATTGACAGAAAGTGTTGAAAGATGAGGTTCTTAGTGCAAGCCCTAAAATTTCATAACAATTAAAATATAATTGTTTGTCATCTGTGTTATCTGCATCTTAAATGACTTGGTCGAGAAAGTTTTTATGCTTGCGTTTTATTTATTTTTAATCTGAAGGTGATTCTTCAACATGGTGCTGGTGGTGAACGGTAATGATGGTGCAGACCCAGTGGGACCGACATCATGGGTATGTGACCACCAAGCGTCAAGCATTGCCTTGCACTCCTGCAGAGATCCGACCACATGTATGGGGAGGATCGCAGTCAGGTGCACACACCGTCAGGCATGGCCCTGGGTACCTGTGAGGGTGTGCACTCACCCACAAGCACCCCCATGCCCGAGAAAGAGCACAGCAATAGATAGCAAATAAAAGCTATTCTAGCAGGTATGAGGTGATAACTCATTGTAGTTTTCATTTGCATTTCCCTGATGATTAGTGATGTGGAGCACTGTCTTAGTCCATTTTTGCATTGCTATAAAGGAATACCTGAGGCTGGGTAATTTATAAAGCAAAGAGGTTTATGTGGCTCACCATGCTGCAGGCTGTAGAAGAAGCATGGTGCCAGCATTCACTTCTATGAGAGCTTCAAGGAGCTTCCATGCATGGTGGAAGGGGAAGGGGAACTGGTGTGCGCAGAGATCACATGACGAAAGGGGAAGGAAAAAAGAGGGAGGAGCCAGGCTCTTTTTAACAATCAGCTCTCATGAAAACTAATAGTGGGAACTCACCCCTTCCAAGGGCATTAACCTATTTATGAGGGTCTGCCTGTGTGACACAGATGCCTCCCGTTGAACCCCACCTCCAACACTGACATGCAATAAAACATGAGATTTGGAGGGGACAGACATCCAAATTCTAGCAAGCACCTTTTCATATACCTGTTTGCCATTTGTCTTCTTTGGAAAAATGGCCCTTTATCCGTCTGTTAATCTGGTGATTTTTTTTTTCTTTTGTTATTGAGTTGCATGAGTTCTGATATGGTTTGGATTTGTGTCCCCACCCAAATCTCATGTCAAATCGTAATCCCCAATGTTGGAGGAGGGGCCTGGTGGGAAGTGACTGGATCATGGGATAGATGTTCCCCTTGCTGTTCTTATTATAGTGAGTAAGTTCTCATGAGATCTGGTTGTTTAAAAGTGTGTAGCACCTCCCTTTTCTCTCTTCCTCCTCCTCGGGCAAGTAAGATGTGCCTGCATCGCCTTCACCTTCTGCCATGATTGAAAGTTTCCTGAGGCCTCCCCAGTCATGATTGCTGTACAGCCTGTGGAACCATGAGCCAGTTAAATCTCTTTTCTTTATAAATTACCTAGTCTCAGTTATACTAGAATGGACGAATATGAGTTCCTTTTATTTATTTATTTATTTATTTATTTATTTATTTATTTATTTATTTATTTTGAGACAGAGTCACGCTCTGTCACCCAGGCTGGAGTGCAGTGGCCGGATCTCAGCTCACTGCAAGCTCCGCCTCCCGGGTTCACGCCATTCTCCTGTCTCAGCCTCCCGGGTAGCTGGGACTACAGGCGCCGCCACGTCGCCCGGCTAGTTTTTGTAGTTTTTAGTAGAGACGGGGTTTCACCGTATTAGCCAGGATGGTCTCGATCTCCTGACCTCGTGATCTGCCCGTCTCGGCCTCCCAAAGTGCTGGGATTACAGGCTTGAGCCACCGCGCCCGGCCATGAGTTCCTTTTATAATGTGTATACTAACTCCTTAATCAGATATATAGATTGCAAATATCTCCTCCTTTGCTATATGCTGCATTTTGTCTGTGTTGATGGTTTCCTTGGCTGTGCTGTAGCTTTTTACTTTGATGCAATCCTATTAATATTCTTTTTGCTTTTGTTGCCCATCCAAAAAAGTATTGCCAAGAGCAATGTTATGGAAGTAAAAGACAAAAGATGGCAAGTGCCAGTGAGGAGGTGGAGGAAATGGAACCCTTACACATTGTTGGTGGGAATGGAAATTGGCCCAGCCATTAGAAAAAACAGTATGAAGTTTCCTCAAAAAATTAAGACAGAACTACCATAAAATCCAGCAGCCTCACTGCTGGGTATATATCTAAAGAAAATGAAATAAATATCTCAAAGAGACATCCGCATCTTCCATGTTCATGGCAGTATTATTCTCAATAGCCTAAATAACCTAAGTGTTCATCAGTGAAGAAATGAATCAAGAAAATGTGGTGTATATACACCGTGATATACTCTTCAGAATTTACAAAGAAGGAAATTTGGTTATTTGCAACAACACGCGTGAACCTGGAGGACGTTATGTTAAGTGAAATAAAATAGGCACAGAAAGATAAATACTGCATGGCCATTTATATGTGGAATCTAAAAAAGTTTAAATCATAAATGCATAGAGTAGGATTACTGGGAGCTGAGGGGCAGGTGAAATGAGGAGATTTTCGTCAAAGGCAAAAACTTGAAGTTATGGGATGAACAAAATCTGGGAATCGAAAGTACAGCATGGTAGTGATGTATGTGTAAGTAATTAGATTGTGGTCATCATCACACAATGTATGCAGGTATAAAGTCATCCTGTTACATACCTTGAATATATACAACCTTTATGTGCCAAATAGTTTAGAATAAAAATACTATAAGAGGTGGAGAGATTGAGATCACAGAAAAAAGATATCACTTTCTTGCTTTTTTTTTTTTTTGCATAAGAGGCCTACATTTTCTTTTGCACTGAGCCCCGCTAATTATGTATCTGGCACCGAAGACCCCATTAGGCTTTCGAGGGATCCCACGCTGGACCCCCACTCCTTCAGGGACATAGAAATGGAATCTGAAAGTTCAATAAAACACTAGTGGCTGAAAGTAGCCTCTGTATGACGGATCCACTTAGGACATTCTCCAGCTTTAGAGAAAGGTAGATAATGCTGAGATTTAGGGTATAATCGGTCCCATCAACCAGGTAGTGAGCATAACACCTGATAGATAGTCTTTTAGTCCTCACCTCCCTCCCTGCTCTAGCAGCCCCCAGTGTCTATTGTTTCCATCTTTATGTTGCTGTGTACTCGATGCTTAGGTCCCGCTCACAAGTAAGAACGTGCAGTATTTGGTTTTCTGTTCCTGCATTAGTTCACTTACGATAATGACTTCCGGCTGCATGCATGTTCCTGCAAAGGACATGATTTCATTCTTTTTCATGGCTGCATAGTATTTCATGATGTATATGTACCATATTTTCTTTATGCAATGTATCTTTGTAACAAACTGTGTACCCCCAATTCTAAAATAAAAATTGAAAAAGAAAAAAGTTCATACTGCAAAAAAACGAAAACACTTATAGTGTAATGTTTTGAGAGTAACTTTGAAAAATGTAGGCATTAAAAAACTGGAAGGAAAAACTGAAAGATATTACAGTTAGTTATTTCTCAGTGATAAGACTATGGGTAATTGTTACTTTCTTCCTCTCCAATGTGCTGCACTGCGTATATTTTACTATTTTAATCAGAAACACAAAAACCTTTTTTTTTTTTTTTTCAGACATGGTCTCACTCTGTCACTTAGGCTGGAATGCAGTGGCACGACCATGGCTCACTGCAGCCTCAAACTGCTGGGCTCTAGTGATCCTCCTGTATCAGTCTCCCATGCAGCTGGGACCATAGGTGCATGCTACCATGCCCAGCTGATTGTTTTAATTTTTTTTGTAGAGATGGGGGCTCATTTTGTTACCTAGGCTGATTTTAAACTCCTGGGCTCAAGTGATCCTCCCACCTCACCTCCCAAAGTACTAGGATTACAGGTGTGAGCCACTGTGCCTGGCCAACAATAAACAATTTTCAAAACTGCTAAAAAAAAAAAAAAAAGGAGAAGAAAAAGTAGAAGCCGACTGATGTCCTTTTGTGAAGTCTTGTTTAGGACCTGGGTATAGGGTTGCAGAAGATCATCTAGACCCTTCTGAAGATGCTTTCGTGGAGGCACCGCAAGTTTAAAGACCTAAAGAAAGGTCTTTAATGCAAGTCATTTTCAAGGAAGTCTCAGGAAGGCTTTGCTTTCTTCAGTTCCTGCTGTAAAACACTGGCTCTGTTTTACTGGTTTACGAGAATGCTGTGACACTTTATGTGGTCTCACATGAGTAGCAAATGTTCGCACGTCCCTTAACACCTGCCTGTTCTCTGACCCAGTTGGCATTTGGTAATGGGAAAATTTTTAGTTCCTTTAAAACAGGAGCCTCGTTGAATACAGTGCCAACAAAATTCATAGCACCACTGCGTTCCATATTCTGTGAGCGGCAGCCCATTAATGGCAGTATTGAGAATAAGAGGCACGTAAATCAGCCTAGAAGTGGATGATCTTGAGTTTCACCATGTTTTGCAGAGACTCACTGGGACAATGTGCCACAGAGAATAATTTACACTGATTCTGATACTGGGGCATAATGTGAATCTACTTTCAATCCACAGAGGTACGCCAGCATCACTCTGATCAGGAATCACTTTTTCGCTACATATTTACAATGTTTTAGTATATTGCATTCCCTAAGCAGATGACACAGTCTTCAATTGAAACTTTATCGCATGGATATAATGTATCCCTTGAAGCTTACCTGGCATGTGGCATTTTCAAAATGTAGGTGCCTAATAAAATTCATTAAATGTTGAATGGACATTGAATTTAAGGTCATCTTTTTGTGAAATTACCCAATGCATGCTACATTACAGATCTGTATGTTTATTTAAATCACTGATAACTTTTTTTCTTTTCCATTAAAAGAAAATTTAGATTCAAGAGGTATGTGTGCTTGTTTGTTACACAGGTATATTACATGCAGGTGGGGTTTGGATTCCTAGTGTAACCCAATGCTCAAATAGTGAGCATTGTACCAGTTTGATAATTTTTCAACCCTCACCTCCTTCACATCCTCCCTTATTTTGGAATCCCCATTGTCTAGTGTTCCCAGCTTTATGTCTGTGTGTACCTATGGTTTAGCTCCCACTTATAAGTGAAAGCATGCAGTGTTTGGTTTTTTGTGTCTGACTTAGCTCACTTAGGATAATAGCCTCCAGCTTAAGCCACGTTGCCGCAAAGGACATGATTTGTTCTTTTTTATGTCAGTATAGTATTCCATGGAAAATGAGTGATCATTGACCTGAACTCAGTATGTATGAATGTGTCAGTGCTACTGGCTTTTAATCAATGCAATTGTATTGATTCACTCTTTCCATCACTAGCCACCTTAAATCATTTTCAATATCTGCAACTTCTTCACAAATGCAACAATAATTATCTTTAGGTCTATCCACATATTTCATTTTTTATTCTTTTTATTTTTTGAGATGAAATCTCGCTCTGTCTCCCAGGTTGGAGTGCAGTGGTGCCATCTTGGCTCACTCCACTCGGCCACGAGTGGCTCACTCGTGCCACTCGGCAAACCTCCACCTCCTGGGTTCAAGTGATTTCTCTGCCTCAGCCTCCTGAGTAGCTGGGATTACAGGCACGCCACCACACCCAGCTAATTTTTGTATTTTTAGTAGAGGCGGGGTTTCACCATGTTGGCCAGGCTGGTCTCGAACTCTTGACCTCAGGTGATCTGCCCACCTCGGCCTCCCAAAGTGCTGGGATTACAGGCGCGCGCCACTGTGCCTGGTCTATCCACGTATCTTAAACACTGCATATCATAACTTATAAATCATTTTGATAAAAGGATTGATCAAAGCCTCTGTGCTCTTATTTTCTCCAGTTATTGTGGTGTTGCATTATATTAAGATGTTTTATTATTCAAATAAAGGTTTAAACATAGTATTACATGCAGTTCCATCATTTTGGGTGATTATTCTTTTTTTATTGTTGTTGTTTTCCTGAAAATGATCTTTTGCGCTTGTAACCCTTATGTGTACACAGTATGTTATTTCTCAATTCTTGGATGAGAAGAACATTAAAATAGAATTTATTGACAAATGACTTTCAGTTTCCCACTTGTGAGAATAATAGGATCATGAACCCTTTTGACTGGATATGAATATAGATTAAACTGCAGTTATGATTTTAGCCAGTAGCTG
The DNA here is from genome assembly GCF_007565055.1 of Rhinopithecus roxellana. NCBI lineage: Eukaryota > Metazoa > Chordata > Mammalia > Primates > Cercopithecidae > Rhinopithecus > Rhinopithecus roxellana. The sequence goes on along the minus strand of NC_044555.1, from coordinate 130,935,800 downwards.
GAATTATGAACAATTTCGAGAAGACTTCAACTATGCATTAAAGTTTAGTAAATATGGTAACCCCTCTTTCCCTCTAAAATAGCTAATGGGGAGCTGTTTTGTAGGAACGTTTTTGCCTCGAGGGTTTTATTTTTTTATTTCTATGAAAGAACAGCATGCTTACAGATTTACAAAATGGCTTGTAACAGGCACCTGGACTCCAACATCATGTATGTGGCCAGAACAGGCCATTTTCTCCAAGTTCAGCAAAAATGTTGATAGAGAATGTTTATTTGACTTTGGGGAAAAAAGAACATGGAGTTAGAAGTTGTGGTGTTGCCAGAAAAGAGGTTTTGATGTAGATCCCAGGAGAGGGTTCTTAGATCTCATGCAGGAAGGAATTTAAGGTGAGTCACACAGCACAGTGAAAGAAGCAAGTTTATCAGAAACTATTCCATTCCAGAGTAGGGTGTCCTCGGATAGCAGGAGAAGGAACGTCAGATCTTTGTTTTAAGTTTTTCTTAGATAGGGGACTTGTCTACGTAAAGACTAAGCTAAGCTGTGCCTACATGTGGGTGGGTTGACAGCATGACACAATTTATTATTTTATTGATTTAAATACAATTATCCTTGACCTCAAGTCCAACTTGAAATCTTGATTTCAAAGCCAGCAAAACATCTGGGGTCTGCTCAATGTATGATGCTTTAACATTTTAGTGTGTAAGTACATCAAAGCATGACTATAATTATTTTGAAAACATATATTTTTTATGGGTATGGGGCCATCCAGACTTTCCGTTTTTGTAGAAGTGTGTCCTTGCAGATATCTTTAAGCTGTTTCCTCAACTGTAAGCATCTTATGACCATGTGACTGGCAATGAGTGTGTCTTGCTAGTTTTATGATGAAGTTGATTTTAAAATGTCACCCTGGCTCTCCTAGGCTTCCTGCTTCCTGAGCAATGGGATATGGAAAATGGTCAACATTTTAATTCTGCCTCTTCTGCTTATTAGATGGGTGGGAGCCAATGGGCCCTTGAATGGCTCTAAATATTAAATATGTTACCTGGGGTATCTCGGGGGTCCCGGAGACCACCCTCAGGTTTGGTGATTTTTTAGAAGGACTTACTGAATTCAGCATGTAGTTGTCCTCGCAGACATGATTTATCACAGCCAAAAGACTCAAAACAAAATCAACAAAGAGAAGTGGTGTATGGGTAAAAGTCTGAAGGCCACCGGGCACAAATTTCTAAGAGTCCTCTCCCTGTGGAGTGAAACAGGATGTGCTTAATCCATCCAGTGATGGCAACAACGCCCGTGAAATGCTGGCCACCGGGGAAGCTCTCTTGAGCCTAGAAGACTGGGGTTTGTATTCAGTCTGTTTGTGTAGACACCCTCTGCTTAGGGCATTCCAAAATTCCAGACTCGAGGAAGAAAAGCAGGTGTGCAGCATAAGTGATATTGTTTGTACAAACAGTTTGCCAGAATGAGCCATTTTCTCCATTTTGAGAATAGTGGGAGCTCTTCTGAAATCTAAGTTCGCATATGCTAGTGGATAGAAATTGAATGGTGTCCCCTTGGTCCAAATTCATATGTCGAAATGCCGATATGTGCTGTGACTGTATTTGGAAATGAGGCCTTTGTGGAATTAATTAAGGATGTTAAGTGACGCCATAGGGTGGGATCCTGATCCAATAGATAGGACTGGTGTTCTTATCAGAACAGACCTGACTGCTCTCTCTCTCTCTCTTTCTCTTTCTCTGTCAAATGAGGGCACAGAGAGAAGGCAGCCCTCTTCTGCAAGCTGGGAGGAGAGAGCCCTCACCAGGAACCAAATAGACCCAGCACCTTAATCTCAGACTTTCCAGCCCCCAGAACTGTGAAAGAATAAATGTCTGTTATTTAAGCCAAGCAACCTATGGATTTTGTTATGGAAGCCAAGCTGACTAAGACACCAGCCAGTGGCCAACAGTGCAAGCTGGCCTTGCTGTAAAGAGAACCTTCTTCACAGAATTGGAAAAAACTGCTTTAAAGTTCATATGGAACCAAAAAAGGGCCCGCATTGCCAAGACTATCCTAAGTCAAAAGGACAAAGCTGGAGGCGTCACGCTACCTGACTTCAAACTATACTACAAGGCTACAGTCACCAAAACAGCATGGTACTGGTACCAAAACAGAGATATAGATCAATGGAACAGAACAGAGTCCTCAGAAATAATACCACACATCTACAGCCATCTGATCTTTGACAAACCTGAGAGAAACAAGAAATGGGGAAAGGATTCCCTATTTAATAAATGGTGCTGGGAAAATTGGCTAGCCATAAGTAGAAAGCTGAAACTGGATCCTTTCCTTACCCCTTATACGAAGATTAATTCAAGATGGATTAGAGACTTAAATGTTAGACCTAATACCATAAAAACCCTAGAAGAAAATCTAGGTAGTACCATTCAGGACATAGGCATGGGCAAGGACTTCATGTCTAAAACACCAAAAGCAACGGCAGCAAAAGCCAACATTGACAAATGGGATCTAATTAAACTAAAGAGCTTTTGCACAGCAAAAGAAACTACCATCAGAGTGAACAGGCAACCTACAGAATGGGAGAAAATTTTTGCAACCTACTCATCTGACAAAGGGCTAATATCCAGAATCTACAAAGAACTCAAACAAATATACGAGAAAAAAACAAACAACCCCATCAAAAAGTGGGGAAAGGATATGAACAGACATTTCTCAAAAGAAGATATTCATACAGCCAACAGACACATGAAAAAATGCTCATCATCACTCGCCATCAGAGAAATGCAAATCAAAACCACAATGAGATACCATCTCACACCAGTTAGAATGGCAATCATTAAGAAGTCAGGAAACAACAGGTGTTGGAGAGGATGTGGAGAAATAGGAACACTTTTACACTGTTGGTGGCATTGTAAACTAGTTCAACCATTATGGAAAACAGTATGGCAATTCCTCAAGGATCTAGAACTAGATGTACCATATGACCCAGCCATCCCACTACTGGGTATATACCCAAAGGATTATAAATTATTCTACTACAAAGACACATGTACACGTATGTTTATTGCGGCACTATTCACAATAGCAAAGACTTGGAATCAACCCAAATGTCCATCTGTGACAGACTGGATTAAGAAAATGTGGCACATATACACTATGGAATACTATGCAGCCATAAAAAAGGATGAGTTTGCGTCCTTTGTAGGGACATGGATGCAGCTGGAAACCATCATTCTTAGCAAATTATCACAAGAACAGAAAACCAAACACCGCATGTTCTCACTCATAGGTGGGAACTGAACAATGAGATCACTTGGACTCGGGAAGGGGAACATCACGCACTGGGGCCTATCATGGGGAGGGGGGAGGGGGGAGGAGGGAGGGCTTGCATTGGGGAGTTATACAAGATATAAATGATGAATTGATGGGTGCTGACGAGTTGATGGGTGCAGCACACCAACATGGCATAAGTATACATATGTAACAAACCTGCACGTTATGCACATGTACCCTAGAACTTAAAGTATAATAATAAAAAAAAAAAAAAAAAAAAAAAAAAAAAAAAAAAAAAAGAGAACCTTCTGCAGCCTGCTAGGTTAATTCTTCTTTGCACACAAGAATAATCATATCAGGAAGGTCAGAGGAGATGAGGCATTTCTGAGGTATGTTAACCAAAATTAGTGACTGAGGCAAGAGTCTCAGTCATTCGAGGTTTATGAAGCCAAAGTTTGAGGATCGACCCAGGAAAAACACCGGTGACAGAGGGTCTGTGGTCTATGAACCCAAAGTGGCTGAGACAGGTCTCAATCGATTTAGAAAGCTGATTTTGCCATGGTTATGGACATGCCTGTGACACAGTCTCAGGAGGTCCCGACGACATGTGCCCAAGGTGGCTGGGGCACAGCTTGCTTTTATACATTTTAGGGAGACATGAGACATCAATCAACATGTGTAAGATGTACATTGGTTCGGTCCAGAAAGGTGGAACAACTTGCAACAGGGCTTCCAGGTCATAGGTAGATAAGAGACAAAAAAAACATTGTATTCTTTAGAGTCCTTGATCAGCCTTTCACTGAATACACAATTTATTCTGGCTCATTGAATCTGCATTTTTACTTAAACAATAGGGCAGAGGAAGCAATCAGATATGCATTTTTCTCAAGAGAGCCTCAGAGGGATGACAAAGATTTTTAAAAATCTCCATACCTCCCACACAACTGAGGCCTCACAATTGAAGGAGGTATGTAGCTTGTTAACATCTTTGTAGCTATCCTATACAGGAATAAAGTGGGAGGCAGGTCTACTGCGTGACATAGTTCCCAGCTTGACTTTTCCCTTGGCTTAGTGATTTGAGGGTCTCAAGATTTATTTTACTTTCACAGATCAGTGTTTTCCAAAGAGGTTTTCAGGATGGTTCGCATTTGTACATTTTCTTAAAGGGGGACAAGAGGAGTGGGAAGAAGAATGATTGATTTCATGGTATCTTTGTTCTGTTCCTGGGAAAATAACTGTTATCAGTGGGAAATCTAACAGACTTTAGTTTTTCAGGAGCTAGACTTAGATTGCAGACCTAAAGTTACCATTGACATGACTTTGTTTATGGGAGGATAGGCATCAAATCCAACAAAGCATTTGGGGTCTGGCTACTGTATAATGCTTTAACAAAAGGTTGTGAAGTAACAGTTATTTTATTTGGAAGAAAGATACTGGTGGCGCCTGACTGAGGCTTCACTTGACTTTTGTCATACAGGTTTGGGGGTCCTGAGATGCTTTTATTTTCCTTTACAGATATAACGGTTTATTCAAATGTAGGGTGAGTACGTACGCTTGCTCACAAATGAGATGCACTCAATTAAACGGCATGGCCACAAAGGCTTGCCGGCTTACCTGATGATGTTGTCAGCACTGTGAGGTCTCCATGACTTGGGAAGGGTCTTGGGCCAGCTGAAGGGGGACATCCCTGATTATGGACCCACAAATGGCCTTTTCAGTGGGAGCTCTGAGCCCCAGGCTGGTTGGAGCAGCTTACACACCAGTAAGGAAAGAGAAACAGAAGTGTCATTAGGGAGTGGACTGCGAGTGGCAGGACCCCTGGCCAGGATTTTAAATTTCCTTTTATGTACATAGCAGCAGTGATGAACTGAGGACAATGGCCAGGACCCACACCTCCCAGGGACAACTTCTCTTAACCCATGTTGGTCTCAGGTCCTCAGACCAACTCCATGGTTTTAAACATTAAGGATGCAGTAAGCACCACTCATAGGATTCTGAGTTAAAATTAGAGTTGAGATGACTCGTATGAAATAGCTACCTCCTGCCCCAACACAAAGTAGAATTTCTGGTAAAACATCTGTGGGGCAGATTGGAGAGAGTTTTCGACGTGCTGTCTCAAATTCAAAACCTGGGCCTTGGGTTTCAATTTCTGAAATCCTGAAAGCTCCTCTGGAACTTGACCCAGGAGAATCTGATCAACTGTAACTCCAGAGGTGTGGGGATAAGAGTGACCAGAGGGCCTCCGATGGCGTACTGCCATCAGACAAACGCCATTTTATTTTTCCTGGACTTCTTCTAGTGGGGAGCATGATTCTGCAAATTTCAAAAGGGAGTAAAATCTAATACTGAGTTTCCATTTTCCATGGGGACTGATATTCTGAACCAGGTCATAAAACCCCACTTTCAGTAAACTCTATATGCTCATTCTCATTAGTCTTCCAAGAATATTAAAAGAGATTTCAATTAAAATTCTGCAAATAGTAAGACTGAACATATTGTATGTATTACATACATCCAAGGGAGCTTCAATTTACATTAAAAAGAGCTGAGAATTCAAAAAAAAGTAATAGACTGGCTATCTCCACAGCCAAATAAAAAGAGAGCTGTATGAATTGTCTATTAATTCCAGTAAAAGGATTTTCGTTTCTCTCCCATAACATTCTCCTCATAAAGCTGATTTTTTTTTCTGATTTTCTTGTGGTTTCTTGCTTATTTAACTCTAGACCCTTGAGTTTTTTACCTTCCCCAAATACTAAGGTATTGGAGCCTCTGGTGTTTAATTTCTTACTACTAATCTTATCAATATTGAATTGGATTTTGTGTTCTTATTGGGTTTGGAAGATATTGCTCCTTCAGTTCAAATACACACACACACACAGACACACGCACACATGCGTGTTCAAAAACGGAGCCTTGGGTTTTATATATTTACGTATAAAAATATAAATATTTATATTAACATATTATACCTACACATATATACACATACATATATGCATACACATATAGATGTGTAGATATACATAAAATGTAAAATATACATATAATATATAATATATAAATTATAATGAATTAATGTTATTATGCATAATATAAAATTATATATAATTGTGTGATAAAATGCCTGACGTTGTAGCCTCTAAAAGCCCATTTGAATGTAAAAAACCATTTAAATAAACAGAAAGCTAGAAAAATAAAGTGGCTATTATAAACTCATTTAAATGTGCAGTTTAACAATGAATGAAAATATCTTGTCTCACTACAGTATTTTGTTAAAATTGGCGGGAAACTAGCACGGGATACCAAATCACAGTAATTTCAGAAACAAAATTATAAGATTAATTCTTCAAATAACAAAACGTATTTTCTGTAAACATTGTGTTGATTTTGAAATATAGAATATTATCAAACAAAAAAATTGAAGTTTTTATTTTACTGACAATTCAGGTTAATTGCCTCAAATTACTTTGGAAGCCTCAATGTTCTTAGCTATTACTGGTGAAATACATAGATAACGTGGTTTCTAATCCCAATAAAGTCACGATAGGATGAGCAGAATAAAACAGAATGTTTCTAACAGTATGACAAACCAGTATGTAGTGCTCTTCTCAGAGAACTTTCCAATAGCATCACACAACCTGAAACTGAGCCAATTGTCCCATAGACTGTTCTTGTTGATAAACATAGAAATTGATCCTACTGGTTTTAGCTCTTGAAACTTATATAAGTTTTTTCTGAGTTCCTTCCGAGGAAAGGACCTTTAGACCTCTCAAAAAGCATCAAAGAACTGAAACTCACCAGATCACAGCACGCTGACAGTGAGATGGCAGAGCCCTCATTCACCATGATTGCTTCCTTGCCCCTCCCTAGTTTCTATTTTCTTGCACACGGTTACATTTTTTCCCTGCTGTGTAACTCCCTAGTTTTAGTCAGTCAAGGAGACGGATTTGAAACTGAGCCCCCATCTCCTCAGCTGCAGCACCCAACTAAAGGCTTCGTCCCTGACAATACTCGTTGTGGCTTTCTGTGTGGCAAGAAGCAGAACCTAGACCAAATCCCTGCTGTTTACGTAACAAATCTAGCTGCTGACATTAAGTAGGATCCAGGCAGGACAGCATTCATAGCCCAGTGCTGGCTTGTGGCACGCTTTTCCTCATTTAATTTTCACAATGCATATCTTCTTGGTGCAGAAAGAGGAAGAGGTTTTGTTCCTCTAGGATTCTGTATTTGTGTCTTAACTCACTTTCTTTGACTGCGTACTTTTTGACAGCATGGGAATGGAGCATTTATGATCACATCCTCATCACCACTGACAAAAAATGGCAATAAATCTGAAAATAAGTCTATTCAATTGCCCTTTCACAATACATGCTATTTTCCTAAAGACAGACTTCTGTTCTCAGAGGTCTGAGGTCTTTTCTCAGAAACCTGAACTGAAACTTTTGGGGAATTGAAAAAAAAAGAGAGAAATGGAAATATTTTTAGAAAGAACTTCGCCTCTGGATCCCCTAATGTCTTCAGATGAGCAAAGCCATCTTTTTCTCATTTTCTTTTGAAAACAAGCTGTGATTCTCTTACTAGTCTAATGCTGACTGGTGTAGTTTTTAGCAGCTCTTCGTGTCTGTGTAGCTGTGAGATAGTTCTGTTGGTCATGGAAGAGACTCCTTCCCGGGAAGTCACACTGCGCTCCTGTGTAGAACACAGTGTTTCCCCCTTAATAAGCAGAACAGCTCCAACTGACGCTACCTTGTAGCAACCTATATCTGTAATGAAGAAATCTGGGTCCAGGAAATGAATGGAATTTGCTCAAGAGAAACTGTCTCCAAAGAATTAGATTCTAACTTTCTGGACATGTATGTTTTTCTAAATGTACGATTGGTGCCTCGTGTTCAGCCAGTTCCAGTTGCCTAAATGTTACATATAGGTTGGGAAAAACATGCATGCATCTGAGCAAGGCTTTTCTGCAAGAGTTGCTAAGAATTGGAAGGATGAAAAAGTAAATTTGAGTGCAGTTGTCAGCATTAAAGACACTTTGGCTTCAGGCAATGTCAGAGGATTGAGCAGGAAAGACTTGGCCTGAGCCTTCCCGTCTTGTATTGAACGTGCGTCTGGTTATTAATATTATGCCTCGGTTCTCCCAGTGACTCCAGGGCCTAGGGCCAAATTTCAAAGTCATATGGATATTTTAACAGTGGCAACTTGGACAGATATAGTGGGAAATAACCCAGAAAGGCTAATTTCTAGAATTTTATAGGTGAGAAAAGGCATAAAGCATTACTTTATCTACAGGCTGAAGCTCTGAACAAAAATAAAATTTCTGGACAGCAAAAATTTGGCAATTTGTACTCTATTTACCGGAATTTAGACACTTAGATATCAAAAGTATTACCTGCTTCCACTTTTCTTTTTTTTTTTTAGGGCAAGCTGGCTATTGCCCAAAATAAGAGAGCATGATTTAGTGTATTACACTTGCCTAGGCTCTTCTGAATGTGGAAACTGGATTTGAAATTTTTAATGTGTTAAAATGCTCTTTGAAACTCTCTCCAAAAAGTATTTTCCACATCAGAAAAATAAGCTGCACTTGGAAAAAAAAGAAAATTAGTTATAGGCTATGTTATTTGGTGTATGGTAAAAGCTACAAAGTCGTTATATAGGCACTGTAAGTTTCTCTGGGTTAGAACTGCTGCTTCTACTCACAGAATTAAAAGAAGAAGGAAAAAGAGGAGGAGGAGGAGGAAGAGGACGGAGAGGAGGAGGAGGAAGAGGAAAAGAAGAAGAAGAGGAGGAGGAGGAAAGAACATAGCTCAAGAATATTTCACATGGAAAGAAAAATATAAGAAAACTGAACCTTGGGGAAATTAGAAATTTACATTGAAAATTATTTCTGTTTAAATAGTCATAATGGAAATAAAATGAAACTTCTCTTTTTAGGAAAAGAGCATTTATTATTAAAGGGCAGTTTCATAGAGTTCTTTTTATATTTATTTCCCTTTTTATTATACTTTAAGTTCTGGGATACATGTGCAGAATGTGCAAGTTTGTTACATAGGTATACACGTGCCATGGTGGTTTGCTGTACCCATCAGCCTGTCATCTACATTAGGTATTTCTCTTAATGCTATCCCTCCCTTTGCCCTCTACCCCCTGACAGGCCCTGGTATGTGCTGTTCCTCTCTCTGTGTCCATGTGTTCTCATTGTTCAACTCCCACTTATGAGTGAGAACATGCAGTGTTTGGTTTTCTGTTCCTGTGTTACTTTGCCGAGAATGATGGTTTCCAGCTTCATCCATGTCCCTGAAAAGGACATGAACTCATTCTTTTTTACAGCTGCATAGTATTCCATGGTATCTGTGTGCCACATTTTCTTTATCTAGTCTGTCATTAATGAGCATTTGGGTTAGTTCCTAGTCTTTGCTATTGTAAATGGTGCTGCAATAAGCATACGTGTGCATGTGTCTTTATAGTAGAATTATTTATAATCCTTTGGGTATATACCCAGTAATGGGATTGCTGGGTCAAATGGTATTTCTGGTTCTAGATCCTTGAGGAATCACCACACTGTCTTCCACAATGGTTGAACTAATTTACATTACCACCAGCAGTGTAAAAGCGTCCTTATTTCTTCACATCCTCTCCAGCATCTGTTGATTCCTGACTTTTTAATGATTGCCCTTCTAACTGGCGTGAGATGATATCTCATCGTGGTTTTGATTTGCATTTCTCTAATGACCAGTGATGATGAACTTTTTTTCATATGTTTGTTGGCAGCATAAATGTCTTCTTTTGAGAAATGTCTGCTCATGTCCTTTGCCCACTTTTTCATGGGGTTGTTTTTTTCTTGTAAATTTGTTTAAGTTCCTTGTAGATTCTGGATATTAGCCCTTTGTCAGATGGATAGATTGCAAAAATTTTCTCCCATTCTGTAGGTTGCCTGTTCACTCTGATGATAGTTTCTTTTGCTGTGCAGAAACTCTTTAGTCTAATTAGATCCCATTTGTCAATTTTGACTTGTGTTGCCATTGCTTTTGGTGTTTTAGTCATGAAGTCTTTGCCTATGCCTGTGTCCTGATTGGTCTTGCCTAGGTTTTTCTAGGGTTCTTACAGTTTTAGGTCTTACATTTAAGTATTTAATCCATCTTGAGTTAATTTTTGAATAAGGTGTAAGGAAGGGGTTCAGTTTCAGTTTTCTGCCTATGGCTAGCCAGTTTCCCCAACCTCATTTATTAAAAAGGGAATCCTTTCCTCATTACTTGTTTTTGTCACGTTTGTCAAAGATCAGATTGTTGTAGATGTGTGGTGTTATTTCTGAGGCCTCTGTTCTGTTCCATTGGTCTATATGCCTGTTTTGGTACCAGTTCCTTGCTGTTTTGGTTACTGTAGCCTTGTAGTATAGTTTGAAGTCAGGTAGCGTGATGCCTCCAGCTTTGTTCTTTTTGCTTAAGATTGTCTTGGCTGTACGGGCTCTTTTTTGGTTCCATATGAAATTTAAAGTAGTTTTTTCTAGTTCAGTGAAGAAAGTCAATGATAGCTTGATGGGAATAGCAGTGAATCTATAAATTACTTTGGGCAGTATGGCCATTTTCACGATATTGCCTCTTCCTATCCATGAGCATGGGATATTTTTCCATTTGTTTGTGTCCTCTCTTTTTTCCTTGAGCAGTGGTTTGTAGTTCTCCTTGGAGAGGTCCTTCACATCTCCTGTAAGTATTTCCCTTTTTTGTAATACTGAATTACCAAAATGCCTATTGCTCATTTGAAGAGCAGTAGTTTGTGTTAAGATATGGGATAAATATTCTTTGGAGGCAAACCTCTATATTTCTGCAAATATTTATTCTTGAAATGTACACTAAGATATCACAAAGCACAGATTTTAAAGCACACTTTGGCTTTGATGCTCAGAGAATCCCACATTTTTGAAGCCCAAAATATTCTGATGAATTAAGGCATTCACATAATGCAATCATTCTCTTTGTGGCATTCCCAATAAATGAAATGTACTGAAACTTTTAAACGAGGTAGATACTTACAAAAGAGTTGCTGGGGTTTTGTTGTTACTGTTTATCTGGATAAAATTTTAAACTGATAGTAAGAGTGGCAAGAGCAGTATGCGAAATGCTACATGCTTTTCTGCAGATTTGTCCATGTCTATATTTTGTCTGGGTTGTTTTATAATTCATTCTCTCTCTGCACCATACACACACACACACATACACACACGCAATTTCTTCACAACCATCTGAGAATAAGTCAGATATATTGTACCCTTCTACCCGTAAATATTTCAGTTTTCTTTTAGAAAAAATAAGAACGTTCTTTTAAAAAACCAAATACTTGAAATCAGAATATTTCACACTTGTACAATGTTAAAAAAAGACGTACGCTTGTAGTAAGACATGAATAAACTACAGAACTTCAGTGTTTCAGATGAAATCTACTGACCACAAATGTTTCTAAAATTCAACCCTAAGCCTGGATGCTCTCAGCTAGATGTTCTGGACTTAGAAGTCTCTTCATGATGAGACTGAAGAATGCACCAGGATCTTGGTGCATCTCTGTTCCCCTGCTCCACTCCTAGGAATAGCAATATACATGTTCCCTGACCTCAATTCCTGATGTGTTAATCATTCTTTAGCCCTGTTCAGCCTGAATTCCACCCCCTGAAGGGGAATCTCTGTGGCTAAGTCAAAGAATGACCTCAAGGTGGCCAAGTCAAAGGACCGTGGTTCTCCATCCTCATCTTGCTTGGCCCCAGTGTAGCCTTTGACCTTGTAATCCACTTCACTTTTTTTTTCTTTGAGATGGAATCTTGCTCTGTTGCCCAGGCTGGAGTGCAGTGGCAGGATCTCAGCTCACTGCAACCTCTGCCTGCCAGGTTCAAGCAGTTCTCCTGCCTCAGCCTGTAGAGTATGTGGGACCACAGGCATGCACCACCATGCGTGGCTGCTTTTTGTATTTTTAGTAGAGACAGGGTTTCACCATGTTGGTCAGGCTGGTCTTGAACTCCTGAACTCAAATGATCCACCCACCTCGGCCTCCCAAAGTGTTGGGATTACAGGCGTGAGCCACTGTGCCTGGCCCACTTCAACTTCTTGAGGCATCTTCCTTCCTCATTTTCCCTGATCTAATAGGTATCCCCAACCATAGTTCCAGGGAGACAATGGAAACGATTCTACCACGAGTCTGGGTGAAAATCTTTCTCATGACAGGAAAACAAAATTGTCAGCTAGTGCTTCACAAAATATTGAGTTACAAATAATCTTAGATGAGTTGGTGGCTCCATCCTTACCTCTCATTTATAAGTGAGAACATATAATAATTGGTTTTCCATTTTGGAGTTCCTTCCCTTAGAATAATGGCCTCTGGCTCCATCCAAATTACATGATTTCATTCTTTTGTATGGGTGCTTAGTATTCTATGGTGTATGTATACCATATTTTCTTTACCCACTCGGTCAATGGGCACTTAGGTTGGTTCTATATCTTTGAAATTGTAAATGTGTTGCTATAAACATGCATGTGCATGTTGACAGACACATTTTATTTATCTCATTTTATTTTTTGTAGATGATCCTGCCTTTATTTTTCCCTGCAGTTTTACACAATAATCCTGGAACAATTATCCACCCAAAAATCTTTCTGATTTTCCTTGGGATACTTACCTAACAAGAGGATTCATTCACTTAGCCGAGGTCAGCAAATGCCCTGTTAGCTGCTCTTAGTAATTTAAGGGGATGCCATATCTCCCTCACCTTAGGGTTCAACAAATGTTGAATAAATAAGGTATCCCTTTGAATATTGCTTCTCTCATGGGTTACCTTAAATGCTATTGAACTCTGAATCTAGATTTAAATGCTATGATGGAATCATATAGGATATTTGCAGTTTTCTTCCTTGTTTAATGGGTCGTTACAGAAAGCAGTATTTTATAATTAATGTAAAACTTTTATGTTTTTATCATTAGTAGGGTATTATTTTAGGTTCTGGATTAATTCCATAGAATTGGGGAAGGTTTAATTGGTGAGTCAGAGATATATAAGTATATTGAGAACATGATTTATCATAGAAGAAATGGAAGAGAATAATAAGGTAATGAGGCAGACACTGCTGTAATTATAAGGAATTTTTTTTTATGTAAACAAGGAGAACTTTAATTATAGATCACTAGTAGCATGAAAAATATGACTCTTTAGGTTTTCCAAGACTCTAATTTCATAATAAACAGGCTTAGTTAATTTCCCATGGGAATGTTTTCAGTGGAGTCACAAAGCATGCACAAAACAGATGATTTAGAATTAGTGTTTAAAAAACAGGGGAGTTGATCACCTTAAAAATTATTTTTCATACCTAATTGCCATCCAATTTGATTTCTAAATTGTGTATTGAGTTCTACTATAGCCTCAGTACTCTTTGATGTCTTATGGAGTAAACAATAAGATTTTGGTCTGCCATTAAAAGGAGTAAAAAATGAACAGAAGCATTACTTAAATAACTGAGCAACACAATGTATGTTTATGTGATAATTGAATGCTGCAAATGTATGTATTTGCATGAGGAAGAGATGATCTGGCCTAATGTTTTCAGCAAAGGCCTGAGAATAACACAAGAAAATACATGTGAGCACCAAGTTGAGTTAAAAAGTGAACACAGTGCAGGAAACACAGTGGAAAATAAAGCCTGAAGGTGTCCACGATTAGCTTCTACTGAAGGTTTATGCCAGGGTGAGCCTGGGCACATGAAGAAGGATTTTAGGAGAAGTTCTGTGGTGGTCATGCCTTCAATTTAGGAAGGTTGTCCATGTAAGGTTTATGAGTATGAGACGGACATAATTTATATTAGTAAGGTTATATACATGGGTGGAAGAAAGAGAGAGTGGCGAGAGAAAGAGAGGGAGAAAGAAAGAGGGAAGATAGGAGGGTGGGAGGAAGAAAGAGGGAGGAAGATAGGAGAGGGAGAGAGAACAGAGAGGAGAGGAGGGGCAGGGGGAGAGGGAGTGAGAGAGGGAAGGAGATGACGACAATGAGAGAGGAAAGAAAGAAAAAAAGAGAGAATGAAGGAAGAGTGGGAGGAAGAGAGGGAGGTAGGGACAAAGGGATAGAGGGAGAGAGAGAAATATATCCACTTGAGAAATTAAAGGTAGAGAATGGTGTTGCTGAGTTATTAAACATGTTAAGGATCAAAGTAATGCAAAGGTAGAAAAACAGCAGTAATACTGCGATTTCTAAGGCAGGGTTTACTGAGTACCTAGACAATAGAACAGCAGCAAGAGGATGCCCCCAAAGTATTATAGCTTTAGAATCATAGGTTCCTGGGATGTTAGACTCAATGTTAGCACTTCTCAATTTAAGAACAGATAAAACAAAGAGACAAAATCAATGGCGAAGAAAAATTAGCATTTACAAAAAATGATTTTATTAAGTGATGGTTGGTTGGGATTCTGTTGAAGGTTTTAAACTTTGCCAGAGCTGACTACTAAAGCATGGACACATCTCGTTACATGAGCGTTGGTAGATCTATTTAATGCTATAGAAATTCTCAGTTATGATGACAGTGATGAGGAAGATGATGGAATGAAAGTGAAGAAATCAAACCTCAACCGTGAGTGTGGTTTCCAAAACAATGAGTCAATATTTATGGATTGGGATCAAGAAGTTTTTTTTTCCCCCCAAATTCCTCAGGTAATTAATCCACCTTGCTAGGATGACATAGTTCCCTGTTTTCTTTTTTCTTTTTGCATTTGTCTTTTTTTAAATTATTATACTTTAAGTTCTAGGGTACATGTGCACAACGTGCAGCTTTGTTACATATGTATACATGTGCCATGTTGGTGTGCTGCACCCATTAACTCATCATTTACGTTAGGTGTATCTCCTAATACTATCCCTCCCCACTCTCCCCTCCCCACAATAGGACCCGGTGTGTGATGCTCCCCTTCCATCCCTGTTTTCTTAAAAGTTGTCCTGGTAAGGATAAATTTAACGTAAAGGAGGAAAATATATTTATTACTTTTATTTGCAGTTGCACCAATACCTTTCACTCCTAAAGGCCAATGAATTACTTCTATTTTCTTTTACAAGTTGAAGGAGTCAGATTGTTAAATATGGGAGCATGAATGAGCAGTTCTTGCATACTTTCTGGGTTAATAAGAAGTTGTGGGCTTCTACTATTAGGTTTACAAGCCAATGTTTTGGTTAAATTATATCTACATTATATGAACCCCAAAATAATTTTGGGGTTTAGTGACAGGAAGAGGAAGGGTCACTTACCACTTATCCATCTATCTATATGTAGATGATAGATAATGTATAGATATATAAATTATAGAGAGATAGATGATAGATTGATATATAGTAGATTGATGATACTAAAGAAAGATAGATTACTTAGGGTGCCACAAATTTGTGACTGTTGATTCATTCATACCTGACTCTTCAGTCATTTTCTATATCCTCATCACGATATATACTTCTTAGTCTTGTCTTTGTTGCAACCCATAATTATGGGAGCGGCCTCCCAAACCATCTGGGCTGCAGCACGCATATGTGTGCTATGTTCAATGAGATTTCTCTCCTGTTCAGAAAAGCCTGGGAGAAAGCACATGAATGGGAATGGCATAATGAGGGAGAAAACCTGAAGCCCACTCGAATTTATTGAAACAAATTTTTCACAGATTTTGACATTTTCTGATTAGTAACAAGCTATTTGCAGCCAACCTCAGAAGTGGTCATATCACTTCTCTGCATCTTGACATTCATTTATAATCAGCCAAGTGATGATGTCTGTGACTTGGTGGAACTCATGATGAGAGAATCATTCCCCTTCTCTAAACTACCCTCAAAACTCCTTGATTTACTGACTCATTGAATCCTTGCATTATCTACTGTTAAAATATCACTTACACATATTAGTAAAAAAGGAAAAGTCTACACAAAGTTAAGGTAGTATTATGAATGTTGCATTAGTCAGAGTTTTTCAGAGAAACAGAATCAATAGGAGATGGATAGATAGAGGGATAAATAGGTAGATAGGTGATGGATAAATAGATAGATGATGAATAAATTCAAAAGTTGAATGGATAGGGTATATAATAAATAGATAAATAATATTCTTTGAAAACCATACTCATGAATGAGGTTTAATTTCTTCACTCCAATTCCATCATCGTCCTCATCACTGTAATCATAACTGACAATATCTATAGCATTAAGTAGGTCTATCAAGGCTCATGTAACTAGGAGATGTGTCCATGCCTAGGAGATAATAGATGGTAGATAGATAGATGATAGATGTTAAATACATAAAAAATGGGTTGTTGACTGGATAGATATGTATAAAAAATGGTTGTTGGTTGGATAGATAGATAATAGACAATAGATAATAGATGGATACATAATAGATAGATGATAGATACATAGATAATGGTTAGATAATAGATAATAGATTGATTGATAGATGACACACAGATGATAGATATTAGATGATAGACAGGGTGAGTGGATGATAGATGGATAGATATCTTCTTTATATATCAAGGAATATCTCTATCTCTGTTATATCCATCTATGTCTCTATTATCTATCTATCTATCTATCTATCTATCTATCTATCTATCATCTGTCTAGTTATCTATCTATTTCTCTACCATGTGTCTGTCTGTCTATCTATCTATCTATCTATCTATCTATCTATCTATCTATCTATCTATCGAGGGATAGTATAAGGAATGAGCTCAAGAGATTATGAAGGCTGGGTAGTCCCGTGATCTTTGTCTGAAAGCTGGAGACCCAGAGATAAGATTAACTATCCCAGCTCCAACAGTGAGACCAGAAAAAATGGGGGCAAATTTCTCTTTCTGCTGCCTTTTTGTTCTATTCAGGCACTCGGTGGATTTAATTATGCCTTCCCACTTTGGGGAGGACAACCAGCTTTGCTGAGCTCACAAATTCAGATGCGTATCACATCTGAAAACACTCTCACAAACACACCCAGAAATAATGTTTCATCTCAACACCACCTAGCCCAGTCAAGTAAACAGATAAAATTCACCAAAACCAATGTAAAGATGTATATACGTATACATGTAGACAGTACAAATATGTGAAGACAATACATTGCTTTATAAAGAAATTCTGCCTTGTTCCTTAGAACATTCCTATAATGAACATAGGAGAGTTGGTTTCATTGCATAGATGGGTAAGCTGAAACAAGAGTGTCATACCTAAAGTCAATGAGTAAGTAGACTTCTAATTCGACATTTGTTGTTGATTAATTTATCTTTTCAGAAATTTGGTGTTTGTTTTAAATGATGATGCATCTGTGTTGATGAATGTTCAGACTTCTACAGTCGCACATCTAAGCAAGTGTGGTATATACATGCATCTATCACTGAATTAAGTATATAATAAATCACTGCCAATGACCATTGCTTATATGGCAGCTCTAGTTATAAAGATTCTGCAAAGGCAATGTGGAAACAGAAAAAAACTAAACTTTGGAACTGGAAAGAACCATTGTCATTGGTTGGCCCAAGCCTTCTATTTTATAGAGGAAAATGAGGCTTGGATAGATGAATGGATAGAATATATAATAGACGGATAGATAATATGGCCATGTGGTCATGGTAAAACCAAGCTCATGCTCACAGGGGAGGTTAAGGGGAGAGAAAGTTCTAGTAATCTGGCCTTGATTTTTTATTTTCTTTTGGACACAGGGTCTCACTCTGTCACCCAGGCTGGAATGCAGTGGTATGTTCGTAGCTCACTGCAGCCTCTATCTCCTGGGCTCAAGCAATCCTCCCACCTCAGCCTCCCAGGTAGCTGGGACTACAGGCATGCGTGACCATGCCCGGCTAACATTTTGTAGAGATGATACCTCACTATGTTATCCAAGCTGGCCTCAAACTCCTGGACTCAAGTGATTCTCCCACTGCAGCCTTCCAAGTTGTTGGGATTACAGGCATGTGCCACTGTGCCCAGGTGGCCTTGATCTTGGTCCATGTAGTTGGTTGAACGATGGCTCCCCAGAATATATCCACATCCTAGAACTTGTAAACAGGACCTTATATTTGGAAAAAGGGTCTTTGCAGATATAATTAAGATAAGGATCTCAAGATGAGATCATCTTGGAGGAGGAGGGCCCTAAATGCAATGACAGGTATCCTTCTAAGAGACAGAAAAGGAGGCACAGACACAGAGGAGAAGGCCACGTGGAGGCAGAGACAGAGACTGAAATGATGCAGCCACAAGCCCAGGGATGCCTGGAGCCCCCAGGAGCTGGGAGAGGCAGGAAAGATTCCTCCCTAGAGCCTCCAGAGAGAGCTGGATACAATCATAAGAGATTGAATGGTGACCTCCAAAAGATGGGTTGACATCTAAACCTCAGGACCTGTGAGTGGGACCTTATTTGGAAATAGAGTCTTTGCAGATATAATTAGTTAAGGCTCTCGAGATGAGATTATCCTGGAGGAAGGAAGGCCCTAAATGCAAGAAGTGTCCTTCTCAAAGACAGAAGAAGATAGGCAGACACAGAGGAGGAGACCAGTTGGAGACAGAGACAGAGACTGGAGCGTTACAGCTACAAGGTCAGGGATGCCTGGAGCCACCAGGAACTGGGAGAGGCAGGAAGGATCCTTCCTAGAGCCACAAGAAGGAAGTGGACACAACTGTAATGGATTGAACTATGGCTCCCAAAGGAACTGTGCATGTCCTCATCCCCAGAACCTGTGAGTGGGATCTTATTTGAAAACAGCATGTTTGCAGATGTAGCTAAGGGAAGGATCTTGAGATGAGATCATCCTGAATTATTCATGTTGGTTGTAAATCCAGTGAAAAATATTCTTATAAGAGACAGAAGAGGAGACACAGATGCAGAGGAGAAGGCCATCTCCATGGAGTTGGAGGCAGAGACTGGAGTGATGTGGCCACAAGCCCGGGGATTCCTGGAGCCATCAGGAGCTGGGAGAGGCAAGAAGGGTCCTCCCCTGGAATCCCGGAGGGAGTGTGGCCCTGCCGACATCTTCATTTCAGACTTCTGGCCTCCAGAATTGGGAGAAAATCCATCTCTTTTGTTATAAGTCCCCTACTTTTTTTCAGCAAACCCAGAAAACCAATGCAGGCTATGTTAGATTCTTTTATTTGGTTCCCAGAGTGATATACAATGCGTCTGCCCAGGTGACTTTCTCCCACCATGTGCCAGGCACCTGTGACACCTGTGACGATGTCCCTGAGTAACAGATTCTTGAGGAAGGACTGTGCCCCAAAGCTGTGCCTAATTGTAATCTGTGATTTCTCGACTGTGCCCTTTGCTCATTCGCTGTGTGGTCTTGAGTTCAGACCATGGAACTTCCTGCGGAAGAGAGATGTTTATTTAAACAAGTAAATTCAGGTTGATGTTTCTACATTTTCAGCCATAAGTTTGGCAGTTTGGAATCATCAATGTGATGTTGTGTTTTCTTAAAATGATAACGGAAATGCTACAAGCACTTAGCTTTTGAGATATGATAATGTGCTTTTCTGACCTTTCCAGTAGCCTGTCGCACTGCGGCTGGGGCCTTTCATTTATTGCAAACTTGAGATTAAGACATTAAAAAGAAAACTTCTTGGAGGTTGGATATTACAGGGAATCCACTGTTTGCTGCAAACTGCCTCTTTGAAATATGTTAATGCGATCAAAATATAACTGTTTGAAAAGGTCAGTAAGTCACCATTTTTCATAGGATATAGAAGACATCGAAATTGTGATTTTTTTTCTTTTATTATGGAGGTGTCTAAACCATGACAAAGTTGGATAAATTAATTGTATATTTTAAATGATGGTTTAAAAATGCTAACTTTAAAATATAGAGGTTCAAGTCTTAACATCTCTACTAGTTTGGATCAGTTAAAAAACAAAGGTATCAAAGACACTTATATGTATCTCATCGATAAATTTCTGATGTCAGTGTTTTTGAGACTTAAGTAATATAAAGATTCCTTTCCTTAGTGGATAATTTTGGGGCAACTCTAGCAATAGATATTAAACAGGAAAATAAGTTTAGGAATGTTAGATACGGGGACAAAAACCACAAAATGCATGCCTTAAAATGCCATGCATTTGATAATCTGGTCCATACTCCAAGATATGAGCTTTTACAAGACACCCAACAAAGGAAATAAGAGGCTATAAATAAGCAATACTTGTTCATGGCCTCCCTTGACCCTGAGGTATTCGAGGGACACTCCTCCTTGAATGTCATGCATCTAAACCTGACTCCAAGGACAGCTAAGCATCATATAGATTAAGAGAAAGGTGTAAGAGGGATGTGGGATAGATATTTATTGGGCTTCCATAATGTGCCAAGCATGTTGCACATATTAAGACCTTTTCTCATCCATATGCTATGGCATAAAGCTATTCTTCTGATCTTGTAGAACAAGTCTTAGAGGCTAGACCGCTGGTTCACAGGTTTTACATATAGAAGTTTAACAGATAATGTCAAGTTTTCATTAAAAATACTTTAAACTGGTGTTCGAATCACCATTTCTCTAACTCCTGACGAAAACAGACTGTTAGTCTCTTTTCATTTGTTTTTGTCAGATAGGACAAAACAGCAAGTCATTGCTTTGATATAATTTCCTTTCACTATTAAAAACGGTTGCATATTACCATGGAATACTACACAGCCATTAAAAAGAACGAGATCATGTCCTTTGCATCAACATGGATGCAGCTGGAGGTCATTATCCTAAGTGAATTAGTGCAGGAACAGAAAACCAAATACTGCACATTTTCATTTATAAATGGGAGCTAAACATTGAGTACACATGGAAACAAAGATGGGAATATTAGACACTGGGGACTGCAAGAAATGGGACAGAGGGAGGGGGATGAGGGCTGAAAAACCACCTGTTTGGTACTATGCTCACTACCTTGGTGACGGGATTAATTGTACTCCACACATTAGTGTCATGCAATATACCCGTATGAAAAACCTGCACTTCTCCCTCCCTGAATCTAAAATAAAAGTTGAAATTATAAAAAGAAGCTGTGTATTTCTCAGAAACCTGTTTATTAGCAATTTCTTTGCTTATTGCTTTTATCTTTGTGCCTCTGACAAACTGTGACTCCAATCTGCCTTGTCCCTTGCTTCTGAAAGGCAGAGCTACTGAAAGGTTTTCATCTCAGTGCGTTTGTCATTCTGCACTGCCACAGGGTCCCAGGAGAGCCTCCTCAGAGTGTGTGGGTCAGTGTTAAACGTGAAGGTTGCAGTTCATTCTTGTCTACTGCAGACACCTTCCTCCTTTTGCAGAATGACAGTCAGATTTTGGACATGTCTGGACTCAATCACACGGCCTTGAGGATGCAGAAATCTTTCAAGCTGATCTAGTTCCACTCAGAGGATAAATGCTTGAAGATAGACCTGCTGATGGCTTTCTAAAAAGAGATTCTGACCTCTAACTATTAGGTTGGTGCAAAAGTAAGCACGACTTTTGCCATTACTTTTGCACCAACCTAATAGACAATTGTGTATGCTTTCTTCTTCATTTCCTTTGAGCATCTTAGGAGCCTGCCACGCTAGTTTTGCAACTTGATTAAAACTTGGTGAAGACAGGTGTTATCTTTTCAGTCAGGAGAAATCTCCCTCCTTAGTGCCTAGAACGGCAGATGAGTTTTCTTTCTTTCCCGTTTGAAGCTGTGTGTCAGGTGGCTGAAATGTGACCAGGTTTATTACCCAGTGAGAATGGGAGGCCTGTTTTTGGAGGGGAGAAAAACAGATCTTTCTACTGGCTTAATTATTTTTGTTTTACAAAAGGTTGTTTGAGTCTGGTTTCAAAAGAATGGAGATTAGTGTGTTGCCTTTCATCTTACACTCCCTCAGGATTTGAAATGAACTCCGCTTTTATATGTACTTAATTTTTTCTGTCAGCCTTGACTGGCATCAGATGCCCTAAACTATTATTTATGAGGAGGCGTTTGACGTTCTGGTTCATTCATCCATACTTTCTGTCATACTTTAAAATGGAAAAATTCTCTCCTGTGTTCCAACTCCCTGAGATTTCCCAAAGCTAAGCATAGACGCAGAAACAACATTCAAGAGGGCATGGCCATAAACCTCTCCTACCCTTGGTAATGGTACAGCGAATCCTAATACCATTTCCATCTAACAGATGTGAAAACCAAGTCATGACGTGATTTAAAATCTTTTCAAAACTAGTGCAGGATCAGAAAACCAAATACTGCATTGTTTTCACTTATCTGTGGGAGCTAAAAATTGAGTACACATGGACACAAAGAAGGGAACAATAGACACAGGGGACTACTTGAGGGTGGAGGGTGGGAGGAGGCAGAGAATCAAAAAACTGCCTATTGGGTACTATGCTCTACTACCTGGGTGATAAAATAATTTGTACACCGAACCCTCATGACATGCAAATTACCTATATAACAAACGTGCACATGTACCTCCGAACCTATAATAAAAGTTTAAAAACCAAAAACTTTCTCAAGTTTGTACACTTGGGATGTATAGAACACATCACTATATACATAGACAGTGAAAAATTACTGGAAATATATAACATAGACTAAAATATTAGCAGAAGTTACCTTTGGATAGTCTTTCTCCTTCCTTCCTTCCTTCCTTCCTTCCTTCCTTCCTTCCTTCCTTCCTTCCTTCCTTCCTTCCTTCCTCTTTCTTCTTTTCTTTTCTTTTCATTTCTTTTCTTTCTTTCTTCTTCTTCTTCTCTTTCTTTCTTTCTTTTTGTCTTTGTTTTCTCTCTTTTTCTTTCTTTCATTTCTTTCTTTCTTCTTTCTTTTTTCTTTCTTTCTTCTTTTTCTCTTTCGCTTCCGTTCTTTTCTTTTCTTATTTCCCTTCCTTCATCCTACTGGCTTCCCTGTCCTATCCTTCCTTCCTTTCCTTCCTTCCTCCTTCTCCTTCCTTCCTGTATCCTTCCTTTCGCCTGTCGAAAACGCTGCCTTCCCTTCCAAATTCCCCTTCTTTTCTTTCTTTCTTCTTTCTTTCTTTTCTTTCTTTTCTTTTCTTTGTATCTTTTTTCTTTCTTCTTTCTATCCTTCCTTCCGGCCTCCTCTCCTTTCTTTCTTCTTTACTTTTTCTTTCGTTGCTTGCTTCTTTTCTCTTCTGTTGTGCTTTCTTCTTGTTATGCTTTTACTCTCTTATTCTCTGAGATTTCTTTCTTGGACTTGTCATCTTCTCTTTTGCTTCCTTTTCTTCTTTGTCTCCTGACCTGTCCGGATCTTTTCTTATTCACTTCTTTTCGTTATAGATTCCTTTTCGTTGTTTCTTCTCTATGATCTTCTATGTTGCTATCTTGTCTTTCTTTCAGGTTCTTTCTTTCTCTTTCCTTTGTCTTTCTTCTTTCTTTAACTAAGTACTTTATCTTCTTCTAATCATTCCGTCGCTACTCTCTCCAATCTTCTTCTCTATTCTCCCTTCCTCCTTCCTTTCATCGCTTCCTTCAATTAATCTGTTTCCTTCTTTCTTTCTTTTTATCTTTTCTTTCTTCTTTCTTCAATGCTTTCTTCTTATTCTGTCTCTTTCTTCTTTCTTATCTGTTCCGTAAAACTTTGTACTTTACTTCTCTAAAATCCCGTTTCTCTTTCCCTTTTTCTTATCTTTCTCTTTAGTCTTAATTCCCTCTTGTTCTTGATCTTGCCTTCTTTAGTGTCTGGATTCTTTTCTTTCTTCTTCTTTCTGTTTTAGAAAGGACCTTCCTTCCTTTAAATTCCTTCCCTTACTTTCTCTATCATTGATCCCGGTCTTTTTTTTCTTTCTTCCTTCTTTCTCTTCCCCGTGTCTTGTTCTTTCTTCTTATTCTATGTAAATCTCATCTTTTCTGTTTCTGGGCCTACAGATGAACCTAGGGGTTTCAACTCTGGGAATCACGTGAGGGATGGCTTTACTGAAAGCAATAACCTTTGAAAACTTCCTTCGTGTTGGGTAAAGAGTAACATCGTTATGAGGTAGATGGTATAAGGGTAGGAAGGGGTGCTCAATGGGACCTCAGATTCTGTAGATGTCGCATAAGTCTTAGGGAGAATGAAGGAGAAGAAGAGCCTGACAATCTTTTCGCTGTGATCTCTTGATGTAAAATGGGGGGGGGGGATAGGACCTTACCTTCTTTCGAAACGAAAGAAAAGAACAATCTTGGATGAGGGAGGGAGGAAGGAGAATGATCATTAGACTATATGCTTTCTACCAACAGCTAAGTCAATTTCTTTCTTTCTTTCTTTCTTTTCTTTCTTGAATATATCGTACGTTTCTCTTCTCTTATCTTTCTTTCTTCTCTCTTTCTTTTCTTTCTGGTCTTTCTCCCTATGCACGGATCGCAAGAAAATTGTCACTTCACTCGCTGCTTAACGGATACAATGGTGTCTTATCTAAGCTTTTCTTCGTTCCCATTTGAATCTTTTCTTTCGTTAATTCTATTGCATTAAGTTTTGCTGCTTTCTTCTTTCTTTCTCTTTCTTCTGTTTTGATTATTTTTCCTCCTATTTCCCTTTCTTTCCTCTTCCCTCCTTCCTTCCTTTTCCTTCCTCCTTCCTCTCTTCCTTTCTATAAAATATTATTTTTTAATTTTTCTCAAAAACCTTTTTCTTCTCAAACTCTGCTTTTACGAAGAAAGCATTATTAAAAATTATAACGAGCCCACAAAACCCACAGCTGCATCAAATCATAGCTGATATTGGAGACAAAAAACAAAGCTTCTCTTTCTTTCTGTTCTTTCTTTCCTGCCTCAGATTAGACAAAACAAAATCAGTGGCAGAGATTGTTATTTTCTCCGAGTGCCAGAGAACATAGCCTATGTTATGTGGCTGTCTGGTTGCAGTTTGTTTCATTTTTTTCTCAGGACTCTCAGACTGCTGTAGCTCTGGATTGCTCTGATTTGGCTCTGGGCTAGTTTTCTTCTCTTGAGGACAATTGAAGGTGAAGGCCAGGTCAAGCCAAAGCTCCATCTGGGCCGGAGGACACTTTAATGCAAGTCAAGACAAACATCCATCCACTGCTTGCCCCATGAAGGAATGGGAGTGAGTTTAGAGTAGTTTAGTCCAGCGCTGCTACACTACGGTATCCAGCAAGGAGGGACCCTTGGGTTTTCATAGTCTGGGAGGGAACGGGGCTTTGGGTTGGGCGTGTGGGGATATGAGAGAATGAATCAGATTGATTACATTTCGAAGTGAAATGCTCCTGTTAGATTATTATGTATCAATTGCTGGAGGAGGAGCCGAGCCGGTAGGGCCCGGAAATTGCCTCGGCCCTCTGTTGCTTAACCTCCTTCCTTGTGGAGACCAGATGGCGCACTTCCTATCTGGTTCTTCATCTCAACGTATCAACCTTTACTACCGAACCTTTTAACCCGCGCGCGCAAACATTTTCCCGCCCAGGAAGATATGCAGCCCAGGGCGCAGGTGCGATCCCGCGCCCGGGAAAAGTACAAACCCACGGCGCATGCGCGATTGTAATTTGAGAAGCCCGGCCCCTGTCACCGCCCTGGCCCAACCTCTTCCCTGCCAGCCTATATAAGGCATGACCCCACCATAAACGAGACTTGATCAGGCTATTTGTCTTGTCTCCATTTCTGTGTTTTCTTGTCTCCTCCATTCCCACTCCCCCTTCCAGGGCCCGTTCGACTGTCCTGCAGGTCGGGACACCTGGCGCCCGAACAGGGACCTGGACACGGGGGAAAAAGTGAGGAAGAAGGCACTAAAGTCGGCCGAAAGTGAAAGTGGAAGAAATTCCTCCGGACGTCGGGAGCCTGCCGCGTTGGAACCAGAGGTGAGTAATAGTGTCTGATTATGGGACAAGAATTAAGCCAGCATCAAATTTATGTAGGGCAATTAAAAGAGGCTTTAAAAACACGAGGAGTAAAGGTTAAAAGTAATGATTTGTTTAAGTTTTTTGATTTTGTAAAGAAACCTGCCCTTGGTTTCCACAAGAGGGACCATTGACATAAAGAGGTGGCGTAGAGTGGGAGACTGTTTTCAAGATTACTATAGTACTTTTGGACCAGAAAAGGTTCCGGTGACAGCTTTTCTTATTGGAATCTAATCAGAGATATAATAGATAAAAAGGAAAAAGAAAAAGATCCTGAGGTAATGGGGTGGTTACTCAGACTGAGGAAATATTAAGAGGCAGCTCCCAAACCGACCTCGAAAAATCCATACCTAATAAAGAAATAGACCTTATATCGCTACAAAGTGACGAGGAAGAGGCTGGGGTCCCCTCAATAACAAATATAGAAACATCAAATAAGGAAAAGGTTAAAAAATACCCAGTTTTACCTACAACTAATGAAAGCAAAAGTAAAAATAACCTTAACCCTTCAGAAGTAAACTGGGATAATTTAGAGGAAGGGGCAGCAAAATATATAATTCTGACTGGCCACAAACTCTTACTTATCCCCCTCCCTATAATAAGGCTTCTGCCCCCGCAGTTATGGCAGTAATAGACCCAAAAGAGGAGCTTAGAGAAAAAATTGCACACTTGAAGAGCAAATAAAGCTCGAAGAACTACATCAGTCTTTAATCACTAGATTGCAGAAATTAAGGACAGGAAGTGAGAGCGTTCAATACCCTAAAGGAATAGAGAAACCCTCTCACCCTCAGAGACCCGGACAGCATGTCCCAAAAGGAAGGTCGCTTGGTAGTAGGGATAGGGAGGATTCCTCTCCTCGAGATTTTTCCAGTAACGGAAACTACAGATGCGCAGGGTCGAGCCTGGAGACACCACAATGGGTTTGAATTTACTGTAATAAAAGAACTAAAAACTGCTGTCTCGCAATACGGAGCTACTGCCCCGTACACCCTGGCCATAGTCGAATCTGTGGCCGAAAATTGGCTCACTCCCATAGATTGGAATACCTTAGTTAGAGCAGTTCTTTCCGGAGGCGACCATCTGATTTGGAAGTCAGAATTTTATGAAAATTGTAGAGATACGGCCAAGAGAAACCAACAAGCCGGAAATGGTTGGGATTTTGATATGCTAACTGGCTCGGGTAATTACACAGAAACCGATGCTCAGATGCAGTATGATCCTGGACTGTTTTCTCAAATCCAAGCAGCGGCTACCAAAGCCTGGAGAAAACTTCCTGTTAAGGGGGATCCAGGAGCCTCGCTCACGGGGGTCAAACAAGGCCTGATGAGCCTTTGCAGACTTTGTACATAGACTTTTAACCACGGCCAGCAGAATATTTGGAAATGCCGAGGCAGGGGTGGATTATGTAAAACAGCTAGCTTACGAAAACGCTAACCCGGCTTGTCAGGCAGCAATCAGACCTTATAGAAAGAAAACAGACTTAACAGGTTACATCCGCCTCTGTTCAGACATAGGGCCCTCATATCAACAGGGTTTGGCTATGGCTGCTGCCTTTAGTGGACAAACCGTAAAAGACTTCCTCGCAGTAAAAATAAGAATAGCAAGGGGTGCTTCAAGTGTGGAAAATGGGACACTTCGCTAGGGATTGTAAGGGAGAGCTAGCTAAGACCTTAGAGGCAAAAGCTCCAGGCCTCTGCCCTAGGTGTAAAAGAGGAAAACATTGGTCCAACGAATGTAAATCTAAAATTGACAATCAAGGAAATCCCCTAACACCTCAACAGGGAAACGGATTGAGGGGCCGGCCCCAGGCCCCGAAACAAGCTTATGGGGGTCAGTTTTGTACCAACCAACAACAATCCGTTTCACAGCTTAGTAGAGCAACCCCAGGAAGCGCAGGATTGGACCTCTGTTCCACCTCCCACACAGTATTAACCCCTGAAATGGGACCCAGCCCTAAGTACGGGTATATTGGACCCCTACCCTCAAACATGTTTGGATTAATCCTAGGGAGAAGCAGCGTCACCATGAAAGGCCTACAGGTCTTTCCGGAATAGTTGATAGTGATTATATAGGAGAAATCAAAATCATGGCCAAGGCTATTGACAACATCATTATCATTCCTCAAGGGGATAGAATAGCACAGTTACTCCTGTTACCATTGCTAAAAACAGCTAATAAAGTCCAATCGCCCCTAAGGGGAAAGGGAGGATTCGGATCCTCAGACATCTACTGGGTACAGCCCATTACTAATCAAAAACCCTCTCTCACCTTGTGGCTAGACGGAAAGTTATTTACAGGACTGATAGACACAGGGGCCGATGTAACAATTATTAAACAACAAGATTGGCCCTCCAGTTGGCCCACTTCAGAGACCTTAACAAATTTACGAGGAATCGGGCAAAGTAATAACCCTAGACAAAGTTCCAAATATCTCACCTGGAGAGATCAAGAAAGTAATTCCGGTCTCATTAAGCCATTTGTTATCCCTGATTTGCCTGTTAACCTTTGGGGTAGAGATCTTCTCTCCCAAATGAGGGTCATGATGGTAGCCCAAATGATATAGTCACTGCACAAATGTTGGCTCAGGGCTACCACCCTGGAAAAGGGTTAGGAAAAAGAGAAGATGGCATTTTACAGCCAATCCCAGCCATAGGAAAATTGGATAAAAGGGGGCTTGGAAATTTTTAACCGTGGCCATTGACATGCCTGCACCCCAAAAATTTGCTGATCCAATCACTTGGAAGTCAGATGAACCCGTTTGGGTTGATCAATGGCCACTAACCAATGAGAAGCTTGCCGCTGCCCAACAGTTAGTGCAGGAACAATTAGAGGCAGGACACATTACAGAAAGCAACTCTCCTTGGAACACCCCCATTTGTCATAAAAAAGAAATCGGAAAGTGGAGACTCTTACAAGATTAAGAGCAGTAAATGCTACTATGGTCCTTATGGGCGCCTTACAGCCAGGGCTACCCTCTCCGGTAGCAATCCCTCAAGGATATTTTAAAATTATCATAGACCTTAAAGATTGCTTTTTTACAATTCCCCTTCATCCTACTGACCAAAAACGATTCGCCTTTAGCTTACCATCTATAAATTTAAAGAACCAATGAACGATACCAATGGAAAGTGTTACCTCAAGGTATGGCCAACAGTCCCACCTTGTGTCAAAAATATGTGGCTACAGCCATACACTCAGTTAGAGAGACATGGAAACAAATGTATATTATACACTATATGGATGACATTCTTATAGCAGGAAAAATGGGAGAACAAGTTTTACAGTGTTTTGCTCAACTCAAGCAAGAACTAACCACAGCGGGTTACAAATAGCTCCAGAAAAAATACAACTACAAGACCCTTATACATATTTAGGTTTTCAAATAAATGGACCTAAAATTACAAATCAAAAGGCCGTTATCCGTAAAGATAAGTTACAAACCCTCAATGATTTCCAAAAGCTCCTTGGAGACATAAATTGGCTTCGGCCTACTTAAAACTCACCACAGGAGACTTAAAACCTTATTCGACACCCTGAGAGGTGACCCCAACCCTAAGTCCCTTAGGTCGTTATCAAAAGAAGCTCTTTTATCACTTAATGTAGAGGCGGCCATTGCTGAGCAATTTGTTACTAACATAGACTATTCACCATTAACCTTTTAATATTTAACACAACACTGACACCTACTGGTTTATTCTGGCAAAATAACCCTATTATGTGGGTCCACTTGCCTTCATCACCCAAAAAGGTATTACTCCCCTATTATGATGCCATAGCAGATTTAATTATTCTAGGGAGAGACAATAGCAAAAAATATTTTGGAATTGAACCCTCTATGATCATACAACCTTATTCTAAGCCACAAATCCATTGGTTGATGCAAAATACTGAAACGTGGCCGATTGCTTGCGCCTCTTATGCGGTAACTTAGATAACCATTACCCGCCAAACAGCTTATTCAATTTTGTAAGCTACATGCTTTTGTCTTCCCTCATGTCATCAGTAAAACACCTTTAGACAATGCCTTATTAGTATTCACTGATGGGTCATCCACAGGAACTGCTGCATATACCTTTGCTGACACCACTGTTAAATTCAAAACCAGCCATACTTCAGCTCAGCTAGTAGAATTGCAGGCCCTAATCGCAGTGCTGTCAGCCTTCCCTAATCAGGCCTTAATATTTATACTGACAGTGCATACTTAGCTCACTCAATACCTTACTTGAGACCGTAGCACAAATAACATGTGTCACACAGCCAAGTTATTTTTACAATGCCAACAATTAATACATAGACAACACCCTTCTTTCTTGGACACATTAGAGCTCATTCAGGATTACCAGGACCTCTATCCCAGGGCAACCAACTGGCTGATATGGCAACCAAGACGGTAGCCATAGCTACAAATACAAACCTAGCCCAAGCACAGGCTACTCATGCCTTACACCATCTTAATGCTCAAACTTTGAGACTGATGTTTAAAATAACTAGAGAACAAGCAAGACAAATAGTTAAACAATGTCAGACCTGTATAACATACCTGCCAGTCCCTCACTTAGGAATTAACCCAAGAGGACTAGTTCCCAACATGATCTGGCAAATGGATGTCACTCATTATTCAGAATTCGGTAACTTAAAATACTCCATGTATGTATAGATACATTTAGTGGATTTATACTAGCCACCTACAAACAGGAGAAGCTACCAAACATGTCATAGCTCATTTACTACACTGTTTTTCCATAGTTGGAAAGCCTAAACAACTAAAAACAGACAATGGTCCTGGCTATACATCCAAAGCCTTTCAAGACTTTTGTCTTAAATTACAAATAAAACACATTACTGGAATTCCCTATAACCCTCAAGGACAAGGAATAGTTGAAAGAGCACACCTATCCTTAAAAAACACCATTGACAAAATAAAAAAGGGAGAATGGTACCCTACTAAGGGCACCCCTAAAAATATCCTTAATCACACACTTTTTATTTTAAATTTTTTAAATTTCGATAACCTGAACAGATCAGCAGCCGATCGATTTTGGCATTCCGAGTCCAAAAAACAATTTGCCATGGTTAAATGGAAAGACCCCTTAGACAACACATGG
Organism: Rhinopithecus roxellana; assembly: GCF_007565055.1. Classification (NCBI taxonomy): domain Eukaryota; kingdom Metazoa; phylum Chordata; class Mammalia; order Primates; family Cercopithecidae; genus Rhinopithecus; species Rhinopithecus roxellana. The sequence goes on along the minus strand of NC_044555.1, from coordinate 130,904,616 downwards.
CATGGTCCAGACCCAGTGTTAATCTGGGGAAGAGGCTCAGTTTGTGTTTTTTCTCAAACTCATGATGCAGCCAGATGGCTACCAGAGCGACTGGTAAGACAGGTACCTAACAATAACCAATCCAGGGAGTAATTTTCTCCCTGAGAGTACTCTTTTCCTCTATTGCAGAGATGAACTTCAACTACAAGCCCCTCTGGACCATGGTGCTGATTTGCCAAGCACTCCAGGTATATGCCGGCTTTGGTAATCCCCATGAGGCCCGTAAATATATACGACAAAACACAACGATACGGTAAGCCCTGTGATTGTTTGGGGGGATATGTGACCTCCCTTCCAAATACGTACATCTCAGCTGTGTCCTGCTCCACTTACACAGCATACCTGTCTAGTGACTCTCTTAAGTGGAGGTGTGTGTCAACCCCAAGAATATTTAGCGGAGGGGATACCACAACCTGCCCTTGTGACACATTTGAGACTGCTATGCATAGTTCCTGCTACACTACTTATTTAGAATGTACCTCTGGCGGTAAAACATACTATACTGCTATCTTAACAAGATCTAGAACCCCCACTATAGGGGCCGTAGTGTCCTACAGTGTAGGACATACCAATAACCTTATATCAGCTGGCTGTACTGGACTTGTAGGACAGCCTGTCTGCTGGAATATTCACCCCCCTCTTCATATCTCTGACGAGGAGGACCACAAGACAAGGTCCGAGAATTAGGGTATACAAAAGCTTGAAGAGTTGCAAAGGTCCCTGTACCGGAAATTCACTACCACCCCTTGGCCTTGCCCAAAGCCCGAGGGAAAGAGAAAGTTGATGCCCAGACCTTGCCCTCCTCACGGCTACTCATAACCTGCTTAAACAATTCCAACTCTAGTCTGGCTAATGACTGCTGGCTGTGTCTGCAATCAGGAGATCCCGTTCCTCTTGCCATGCCCAGTAATGACTTAAATTATACATCCAATACCCCTTGCACCATAATTCCTCCCCTTAAAGTACAGCCTTTAGAATTTCCTAGTTCCTCTTTGCATCTACTCCCCTCCCCTTAATACACTTACGACCTGATGTAGGATCACTCAATTCAATAATTGTTCCACCATAGTAAATATTTCCCAACCGTTGTGGGCCCCAAGCTCAGTTTTTATATGTGGCAATAATAGGGCTTATACCTATTTACCTACTAACTGGACAGGACGCTGTGTCTTAGCCCCACTTTTGCCAGACATAGACATTATCCCTGGAGATGAACCTGTACCTATCCAGCTATAGATCACTTTTTTAGGAACAACAAAAGGGCAATACAATTTATCCCCTTACTTGCAGGATTAGGCATAACTACTGCCATAGCAACTGGGGCTACAGGCCTAGGGGTTTCTGTTACTCAATACACCAAATTGTCTCGCCAATTGATCTCAGATATGCAGGCCATTTCAAGTACTATACAAGATTTACAAGATCAGGTAGATTCTCTGGCAGAAGTAGTGCTCCAAAATAGAAGAGGCCTAGATTTACTAACTGCAGAACAGGGAGGCATCTGCTTGGCTTTACAGGAGAAGTGCTGTTTCTATGCCAACAAATCCGGGATTGTCAGGATAAAATCAGGCGTCTACAAGAAACCTAGAAAAAACGACGAAAAGAAATAACCGATCACCGTTTTGGACTGGGTTCCATGGACTCCTTCCCTATCTATGCATTCCGGCCCCCTGCTTTGCCTATTGCTCTTACTCTCTGTAGGACCTTTGGTCTTCAATAAGCTCATGACATTCATTAAGCAACAAGTCTAGGCTATCCAAGCGAGCCTATACAGGACCATTATCATCACCTAGAACAAGAAGATCGCGTGGTTCATACTCACAACCCATTATGACCACCTTCCCTATGCGCTGAACTGGACAGCCACTGACGGGTAAAAGAGTGTCATCTCTCACTAACCTAAGACAGGAGGGCCGTCATAAGCTACTGCCTAATCCCATGACGGGTACCAGTGATGAGATGCATTACTCCAACCTAAGACAGGCGCAGTTCCCGAGGGACAATCTAGCCGAATATATATTATAAAAAAGGGGGACCTGTCCGGAGCCGTGAGGCCCGGAATTAGCTGACCTCTGTTGCTTGATCTCCACAAAGCGGAGACAAGATGGCACTTTCCGGGTTCTTTATTGGACCCTTCCCACGCACGCCTAACTGTTTCCACACACGCCAACTTTCCCGCGTGCACACAAACATTTTCCCGCCCAGGAAGATATGCAGCCTAGGGCGCCGGTGCGATCCCGCGCCCGGGAAAACTACAAACCCACGGCGCATGCGCGATTGTAATTTGAGTAAGCCCATCTCCTGTCACCGCCCTGGCCCAACCTCTTCCTCTGCCAGCCTATATAAGGCATTGCACTGCCACCATTAAACGAGACTTGATCAGGCTATTTGTCTTGGCTCCATTCTCGTGTTTTCTGTCTTGTCTCCTCCATTCCCACTCCCCCTTCCAGGGCCCGTTCGACTGTCCTGCAGGTCGGGACATAGTATATTTCAGGGTGGTGTTATAATACAGTTCACAAAAAATAACTGAATTCAGTGAGGTATTTGTTCAAAATAACCAGAGAAAATACAAAGGGAAGTCAAGGTCAGTGCTCAAAATGTATGAAAGTTTAGTAGGGGGAGGGTTACCTGTAAGCAGAAGGTGAGACCTGGGTTCTTTAGGGAAATGTTCATCAACAGCTCTAGATGTGCATCTCAAAGTCAAGTGAGAAGAAATGGACAGAAGAGGGACTGTGAAACATTGATAAATGCCCCTTGTCATTTAGCATTGTGGAATTTGGCTCCATAAAGCTATGAAGCCAGGTATCAAAGAGGAACAGATTTTGCTGGAGACACTGCATCGCCATACAGTAAGTGTTAGAGCAGTAGGTCTTGACTTTTAGTGTAGACTCTTCTTCTCCCAGGTGTTTATTTTAAGTATCAGTTCCCAGATCCATTGAGAATATTTCTGATGCAGTAGTTCCAGAATGGGGCAGAATCTTCGTTTCAAATGCCGAAGTTAAGCTCCAGATATTATGATTATTATTCTAAATCGTATTCATTTATTGCACACTTTCAAAGTGTAAGAGATTAACATCTAAATCTGACGCTGTATGGCCATAAACATTGGTGATCATAATGGATATAATAAAAATAGTTCATTATTGAATTCAAAATATGCAAGGTAAAACCTAGTCTTTGGTATTTATTAGTTATGCAAATGCTCTCAGTGTCAGCTTTGACATCTTTAAAATGGGGGAATAGTAGGGTTTACTTATGGAATCATTTTGAGGGTTAATACCTATTACTATCATGTACAATGGTAAAATTTTCTGAATTTCTTGATGAAGAAAAAAGCATTTAACTTTTTCTCATATTATTTCTTCCTATCACTAAAATTGAAATAGAATATTTGCCTTTTATAACCACCACTAGAGAATGTCTAGGAATTCAATGATCTAAAGCATAGTATAAAATTCTCCCCAAAGGAAGAACAAAAGATGAATTCTACCTTTAAAATGTCCGATGGTTCATTCTGGATTCTGGAGGCACTATATATCATGGTTATGTATTTTTTCACTGAATATTTCAAAGGTTAACTTAAAAAGTAGTTGTTTTAAAATGTTACCTAGAGCAACAGAAGGTTCTCAGGTGATCCGACTAAAAAATACTTAGTCTATGGACTCCAGAGGCCCTGATGGAGAGGATCTGTGATGACCATTATACACTGGATAGAAGACTCAAGATTCCTCCGTGGTTTTGAAGCAAGGCAAATGCCTCCTAAGTAAATTATTATGTGACAAACTTGATAGCTTGATACTGACTTATAGTGGAGTTGGACAGGTTGTCATTGTGGACCCACAATGACTTTTTATATGAAACATCTATTCACAAGTTAGGTGCTATCATACTAGCGTAACCATACTTCTCCTTTTCTACATCACATTTAAGAGTCCACATAACATTCAAGGAAGACGATGAACTCATGTCCTTGGAAGCCCTAGGTGCCCTTAAAGAGGGGAAAAGAGTAGTGGCTAAGGGTCTGCTTTCTGGAGATAATTACTTGAGTTCAAATCTTCAACCTTATAAGCTATTACCTAACTCTAAGTCAGCCTTATAAGCTAATCTAAGTCTTATAAACTGTGTACTCTGAGAAACTTGTTTCACCTCTCTGTGCCGTGTTTTCCTCACCTGCAAAAGAATATGACTATGACGCTGTATGTAGGGTTGCTGTGGGGATTAAATAAATTGACATATGAAAAGTTCTTAGAACTGTGCTGGGCATATAATTACATTTTATTATTTTAAAATATCGTCATCGTAAGTTAGCCTTCTGGAGAATTGAATTGTTTATTCAATTTTATTTTCAGGGCTAGCTATAGTGCTAACTGCAAAATAAATGAACAGTCTCCACTGTTTTGGAAGATGCCATCTTCTAGATGGCACAATAGCTCTGGTTTGACAACTTTTAGAATAGCCCAAATACATAGGTTTAAGAATAAAGAAATGGAATGGAGGGCCAGGGAGAAGATATCTCTCTACCATATCTACTGACAAACCTTATTTTTTCTCAGTCCCTGTGCATCTGTGGTAGATATTTTATTAACCCAAGGGAGGAATGTTTCTACCCCTAAACTTAATTATACCACTCAATGCAAAAGCGGAATCTGTCATAAGACTATTCAAGGTTTCTCATGACATACAGAGAAGCAGGTAAAAAACAGGTACATGGGGATCCAAGGTTTATAACACATATCAGAAAAGAGTGCTTCCTTTCAAATCTTTTGTTCAGTGTTAGAAAGAATAAACTATTGCAGTTTTTATGTGCAGAGTGTTATTGTCTTGAAAATCAAGTTTTGTCGCACTCAAATAGCAAATAAGGACTAGCTGAGGCAGTGTCTAGGGCAAAAAGATAGCAGTGTTGTTGATATAATAATGAATTTATAAAGAATTATATATTTGCCAAAACTGATTCAACTCTATGCTTAGACATGTGCATTTTACAGAAGGAAAATTGTGCCTCTGTGTGTGTTACAATATAATTACAATATAATATTAATATATTGCTTTATCTTATGCACACATAAAATATGTAGATTATTTGTTTTATATATTATCATAATACACATATACAAAATTTGTATTCATATTACATATACATGCAATTTATGTACAAGTATATACATATACAAGCAAAATTGGAAGAAAAGGAAAAATAAATCTATAATCATCATATTTAAACACTTTATTACACATTTCATATAATGACCAAGTTTGATGCAATATTAGCAAACAAAATCCATTCATATATAAATGGGATAGAACATCATAGCCAAGTGAGATTATTTCAGGTGTGTAAGAATGGTTTGCATTCAAAAAACAACTAAAATTATCATTAAATTATCAATAAATTTAATATTAACAAATATTCCCAGTCATTATCTAGGCCTAATCAGCACATAGAAAATTCAAATTATCTGAAGGGAAAATCGAATCAATTGGCATTTGTGGGGTAAAGCTCATATACCATAAATTGACCACTTTAAAGTGTATAATTCAGTGGCATTTAATACATTAATTTATTTGTGCAGTTCCAAAAGATTTTCATCACTTCGAAGGGAAACCTTATCCCCACTAAGCAGCAGCTACTCATCCTCCCTTTTCCTAGCCTAGTAACCACTAATCTGTTTTCTGTCTCTATGGATTTATCTATTACAGATATTTAAGACAGCTGACATAGTAAATATGTTATCTTTTGTATCTGTCTTCATTCACTTCGCATAAATTTTTAAGGTTCATTGAGATTACAGCATGCATCAGTATTTTATTCCTTTTTATGGTTGAATAATATTCCATTGCACGGATTATTAAATTTTGTTTCTTCGTTTATCTATTGTCAACTTTAGCCACTGTGAATGTGTTGCTATAATATTCATATACAAATATTTGTTTGTTTGAATACCTGTATTAAGTTCTTTTGGGTTTATATGCCTAGGAGTGTAATGACTGGACCATATGGTAAATATTAATTTTACTTTTTAAGAAACTGCCAAACTATTTTCTAAAGTGGCTAAAATATATTACATCTCTCCCAACTAAGGATGAAGGTTCCAGTTTTTCTATAAAGTCCCCAACACATATATTCGCCACCTTTTTTCATGATAATTGTTCTAGTAGCTCTGAGCTAATATGCCATTGTGGTTTTTATTTGCATTCTGTATGACTAGTGATGCTCAGCATCATTGCATATACTAATAGGTGGCCAGTTACATATCCTCCGTGAAAAAAATGTTCGAGGGATGCTCTGAGGCTTCTGGGAGGCTGGGCTCTGGAGGCAACGTGCTGCAGTTGCACTCTTTCAGAGTGAGTAGCACCGTGAGACAGGCCAGGCTCATGTCTTGGAAGACAAATCCCACACACACTCAAGGGGACAATAACAACCCCACACAGGGGTTTCCAACTCCTCCTCCTAAGTGGTTTATTTTCAACACCTGCTTGATGCAGTTTTTAATCCTCTACCTATTGAGCTGTTGTGACCCATTGGTCATTATTTGATTTTTATACAAAAAAAAAAAAGTTTGGTTATAGAAATCAACATACTATTTTTTTTTTTTAATCTGGAGAGAAGATATTCTGGCGACTGAAAGTATGACAAGGTGTCAGATATAAATGTGAAAATGCCTTCTTGCTGTCCTGTCGGTCTCAGCACATTCACTTTATAGCTGCTGGCAATATCAACGGTTCCTTTTTTGTTTGTTTAAACTCTAATTTCTATCAAGGTGTGGCATGGATTTTTAAAATAGATTTCATTACAAATTTCTCAGCGTTGGTTAACTAATTTTTGCCAGGACCATTATTGATCAAGCAAATAAATTCAATAGCCATTGGGAGGGAAAAGAAAAAAAAAAGTTCATCAAGAACTGGCCAATTTATAAACTGAATTGTCTGCCCTTTAGTTAAGTTGTAAGTGCACTGCTAGTCTTAGGGAATCAGTTAGAGAGTCTAACTGATGTCTAGTAAATCCAACGTCTCCTCTTCTTTTTTGGAAGAGTTTGAGAAGGATTAGTGTTAATCCTATTTAAATATTGGTAGAATTCACTAATGAAGCCATTTGATCCCAGGCCTTGTGGGAGGTTTTTAATGACTATTTTATTTCTCTGTTGTTATACTGTGTTCTGTTTATTTCTGAGTCAGTTTTGGTAGTTTGTTGTTTCTTGAAATTTGTCAGTTTGTCTAGTGTATCTAATTTTTGGCATACAATGTTCATAGCCTTCTGTTAATCATCTTTAAAAATATGGTAAGTTATATAGTAATTTATAATGCTCTCTATATCTCCCTTTCATTTCTGATTTTAGTAAATGAGTCTTCTTTTTCTTAATCAGTCTAATATAAAAAGTTTATAAATTTCATTAATCCTTCAGAAACCAACTCTTGGTTTCATACATTTCTCTAGTTTTCACTTCTCTATTTTACTGCCTTCCCTGTTTTTGACTTAATATCTATTTTGTCTGACAACAGTATAGTCATTCCAGGTTACGTATGTAGATCAATGTCTTTCATCTATTTGGGAAGTGTTCAGCACTATGTCTTTAAATCTTCTTTCTGTCTTTTCTCTCTATCCTCTCTTTCTGAAATGCGCATTATATGTAGTAAGTATGTTCGATGTCATCCCGGAAGTTTCTTAGGCTCTATTTTTTTTTTCAATCTTTTTTCTTTTATTTTGTTAAGATGACAAGGCAGAATTTATTCAAGAGATGCTATGGAGATAAGGATAGGGACCATGCAATGGGGTCTTGCAGTGAGGGAGAAGATTAGACTCAACTCCCATCCTTTTTTCCTTTTGCTCCTCAGAGAGTATAGTTCTAATTGTCCCATCTTCAAGTTCACTGGCTATTGCTCCTATTTATTTAAATCTCTATTGAAACTCCAGTGAATTTTTAACTTCAGTCAATATATTCTTTTCATCACCAGAATTTCTATTTGGTTCCCTTTATGACTTTTATCTTTCTATGTATATTCTCATTTATTGAGACAGCATACTCCTGGTTTCCTTTATTTTTTTTTTTAACTCTTTGAGCCTATTTAAGAGAGTTAACGTAAGGTCTTTGTCTAGTAAATCCAACGTCTATCTTTCTCAAGTACAGTTTCTGTTGATGAATTTTGTTCTTATTAATAGGACACACATTAGTGTTTCTCTATATCCCTCATTTTAAAAATTAGACATTATGAATATTATAATATGGCCAGTTTTAATGAGATTCTTTCTCTCTTCAGGGTTTACCAAAGGAAAGCCAGTTAAAATAGAAAGTTTAAATAGAGTCACAATTTCATCACATAATACCCAAGATTTTAAGATATTCAGGTTTCAATTGATGATCCCTAATATCAAGATCAGAAAGATATATTAATAAAATATATGAACAAACACCAAAAGATGTCAAACTGAGATGACAGTGAGGTTAAAAATAATTTATAATGATTTTAAAGAGGCCATCAAAAATGCTTTATAACCAACTATGAAAACTTAGAAAGAAGTAAAATAGGAAGCTTTAGAAAGACTACAAAGTCTCAGCAAAAAAAAAAAAAAAAAAGATAGAACCAAATAGACGTTTTAGAACTGAAGATTCCAATAACTGAAATAGAAATTCAAACTCAAAAGTAGAATGGTGGGACAGAGAAAAAAATCGTGAAATAAAAGACAGAACAAAAAGAAAAATACCCAATCAAACAACAGAGAATAATAGATGAAGAATAAATTCAAGGACCTGGGACTATTAAAAAGAGATCTAACATTTGTGTTTTTGGAGTACTGGAATGAAAAGAGAAAAGAGTGGGACTAAAAAAATATCCAAGGAGATATGGCCTAAACACTTTATAAACTGGTAAAAGAAAGAAACCTATAGATTCAAGAAGCTAAACAAGCAAACAAAAAAGGAACTTCAAATAAAGCCATGTCAAGACACATTATATTAAAATTTATGAAAACTAAAGACAGAAAAATCTTGAAAACAGTAATAGAAACACTTAATCTATTAACAGAAAGTAATTCAAATGACAGTAGATTTCTCACCAACATCCATAGAGGCAGGGAGGCATTGACACAATATTTTTCAAGTTCGAGAGAAAAGAACTGTCAGTCCAGAATCCTATATTCAGAGAAAATATCTTTCAGAAATAAAAGGAAAATCAGATAGACAGAAACTAAGAAAATTTGTCACCAGTACAACTACTCTAAAAGAATTGCTAACAAAAGTTCTTTAAAAACAAAAGAAAGGGTAAAATAAGATATACTGGACATCAGGGAGAAAAATAAATACAGTAAGCAAAAGTATAGGTCAATACAATAGCATTTCTTCCTCCTCTTGAGTTTTGTAGATTACATTTGAATGTGGAAGCAAACATAATAACATTGACGTGGTTCTAATGTATGTAGACAAATCATTAAGACAATTATATCATAAATATGAAGGATAAGAAAAAGGAATCTGTGAGTAAATAAAGTCTCCACACTTCAACTGAGTTGATAAAAAAAAAAAAATGACACCGGTAGATGGTGATAAGTTATTTATATGTTGTGTAATGTTTGGAGCATCTATCTATCTATCTATCTATCTATCTATCTATCTATCTATCACCTATTTATGTAGATATACTCAAAAACACTACCAACAGTGCCTATGAGAATCAGAATGGAATTCTAAAATATATTCAATTAACTGACAGTAAGGCAAGGAAAAGTAAGCAGAAAACTGTGTAACAAAGAGAACAAAAGAAAACAAAAAATAAATGGCATACTTAATTACTAACATTAATACTTACTTTAAATACAAATGGGTTAATTCACCTATTAAAGACAGACTGGAGGTTTAAGAACATTACCCAGATATATATTGTCTATGTGAAATTGCAGCAAATATAGTAATATTGACAGGTTAAAAGTAAAAGGATGCAGAAAGGCACGTCATGCAAATGTTAGTCAAAAGAAAGCAGAAGTTACTACTTTTAATACTAGATGAAGCAGAACTCATAGCAAAAAATATTTTCAGAGACAGAGGCGGGCATTATATAATGACTAAATTCAATCCACCCAAAAGATATAATATTTCTAAATGTAGATGTACCAAAGAGCTCAACTGTAAGATATGTGAAGCAAAAATGCAGAGAACTGAAAGGAGAAAAGATAAATATACAGTTGTAGTTGGAGAATTCAAAACATCACTGTACAATTGATAAATACAGCTACACAGAAAATCAGCAAGGATACAGAAGAATTCAACAGCACTATCAACCAACAGAATCTAATTGACATTTATAGAACACTGTATCCAGGAACAGCAGAAAACACATTCTTTTCAAGCACCCATGGAACACATAACAAGATAAACCATATTAGGGATCATAAAACAAACTGCAATATATTTAAAAGAATTGATATCATATAGAGTGTATTCTTTGACCACAATGAAATTAAATTTGAAATCAATACCATTAAAAGAATCTTCAAACACATGGAAACTAAAAAGCACACATTGAATTGCTCCATAATTCTAAAATGAAATATCAGAGAATGTTTAAAAATACATTAAAGTGTAAATGAAAATGAAAATGTGACATCAAAATTTGCATGACACAGTAAAAGCAGTGCTGTGAGAGAAATTTATAACACTAAACACATATATCAGGGAAGAGAAAAAGTGAAGTAACCTGATTAAATATAGACAATGGACAGTTCATTATTAATCAGGTTAGATATCATAATCTGATTTTTTAAATGACCTGAAAAGTGCTGCAGTGTAAGCCATGTTCAAATTTCTAAAAAAAAAAAAAAAAAAAAAAAAAAAAAAAAAAAAAAAAGAATGACCTAAATAGACATTTTCTCAAAAGAAGACATATGAATGGCCAGAATGTATGTGAAAAAAATCACTAACCATCAGAGAAATGCAAATTATAACCCCAGTCAAACACCACTTCATATCTGTTAGAATGGCTGTTATCAAAAGTGCAAAAGGTAACAAGCATTGGCAAGAATATGAAAAAAAGGGAAACCCTATATATGGTTGGTGCCAATGTGAATCAGTATAGTCATTATGAAAAACAGTATGGAGATCCCTCAAAAAAGTAAAATAGAATCACCATACAATCTAACAATTCCAAAAGAATGAAAATCAGTATGCCAAAGAGATATCTGCATTCCCATGTTTACTGCAGCACAATATACAGTAGTAGACAAGGCAGGGAATCAACCAAAATGTCCATTAACAGATAATTGGATCAAAAATGTGGTATATATACACAATGGAATATTCTATAGTCTTAAAAAAAAATCTTGTCGTTTGCAATAACAGGAATGAACCTGGAGGATGTTAAGTAAGGTAAGGCAGGCCCAGAAAGACAAATGCTATGCGATTTCACTGACATGTGGAATGTGAAACAGTAGAACTCAGAGACAGTAACCAGAGGCTGGAATTTGGGGAAATTGAAGAGATGTTTGTTAAAGGATAAAAAAATTCAGGTACAAAGAAGGAATAGTTTAAGATATCTATTGTACATAACAGGGAGTACAGATTGTAATAATATTGTATATCAAAAATTATTAAAAAGTAGGTTTTAAGTGTTGTCATCACAAAAGCAAGATAAGTATGTGAGGTAGTGTTTATGTTAGATACCTTTATTTAGCTATCCCACAATGTATACTTACATCAAAACATCATTTTGTACACTATAAACATACAGTTCTCATTTCAACAATGTTCATAGCATCTTCATCAAGAGTAGATTCCATCGAAAGAAACAACTTTCTCTGCTCATTTATAAAAGCAACTCCTTATTCATTTAAGTGTTATCATGAGATTACAGCAATTCAGTCACATCTTTAGGTTCCACTTCTAATTTTGTTTCCCTTGATTTTTTCCTACCACATCTACATTTACCTCCCCCGCTGAAATCTTGAATCCTCAAAATCATCCATGAGGACTGGAATCAATTGTTTCCAAACTTCCGTTAGTGTTGATATTTGATCTGCTCCCATGAATCATGATTGTGCTCAATGGCATCGAGAATGGGAAATTCTTTCTAGAAGGTTTTCAATTTTCTTTGCCCACATTCATTGAAAGAATCATTATGGCAGCTATGACCTAACATAATTTTTTTTCAAGTAAAAAGACTTGAAAGTCAAAATTGCTCCTTAAACCATAGGCTGTAGAATGGATGTTGTGTTAGCAGGAATGAAAACAACGTTAACCTCCTCTTATATCTCCATCAGAGGTCTTGAGTGACCAGAGGCATTGTTACTGAGCAGTAACGTTTTGAAAGGGATTGTTTTTTATCAATAGTATATCTCAACAGTGGGCTTAAAATAGTCAGTAAATCATGCTGTAAACAGATGTGCTGTCATCCAGGCTTTGTTGTTTCATTTCTGTAGAATAGGCAGAGTAGATTTAGCATAAGTCTTAGGGCCTCAGGATTCTTGGAATGATAAATGAGCATCGTCTTCAAGTGGAAGTCACCAGCTGTGTTAGTCCCTAAGAGGAGTGTCAGTTTGTCCTTTGAAGCTCTGAAGTCAGGCATTGACTTCTCTTCTCTAGCTACGAAAGTCCTAAATAACATCTTCTTCTTATATTAAGGCTGTTTCATTTACACAAAATCTGTTATTTTGTTATTTAGTGTAGACAGCTTCATCAGTGATCTTACCTAGCTCTTCCGGATAATGTGCTGCAGCTTCTGCATAAGCATTTGTTGCTTCAACTTGTAATCAATGCATTGGAGATGGGTTAAAACTTAATGAATTGATCTCCACTAGCTTCAAACTTTTCTTCTGCAGCTTTCTCTTCTCTCTCAGTCTTCATAGAATTGAAGAGTTGGGGCTTTGCTCTGGATTAGGCTTTGGCTTAAGAGAATGTTGTGGTTGGTTTCTTTGTCCAGACCACCAAAACTTTCTCCATCTCAGCAACAGGCTGTTCTGCTTTCTTATCATTTGTGTGTTCACTGGAGCAGCACTTTTAATTCCCTTCAGTAACTTTCTTCTGTGCATTTACCACTGGGAATTCTTTCTAGAAGGTTTGGTTGGTGAGAGAGGCCTAGCTTTCCGCCTATTTCAGTATTGACATGTCTTTCCTCATTCAGCTTAAATCATACAGCTTTTGATTTAAGCTGAGAGGTATGTAACTCTTCCTTTCAATTGAACTCTTAGGGGCCATTGTAGGATTGCTGTTGGCCCAATTTCAATATTGTTGTGTCTCAGGGAATAAGGAGGCCCAAGGAGAGGGAGAGAAGTAGGGGAACAAGCAGTGGAACAGTCAGAACACACACGTATCAAGTTTGCTGTCTTATATGGGCACAGTTGGTGACACTCCAAAACAATTAGCTCAGTAAAATCAAAGATTACTGTTCACAGATCACACTAACCCATATAACAATGAAAAAGTTGTAACATTGCAAGTGTTACCCAAATGTGACAGATACACATTGTGAGAACTTGTGTTGAAAAAACTGGTGTCACTAGACTTGCTCAACTCACAGGTACTACAAATCTTCAATTTATAAAAAAGTGCAACATTCATGAAACATAACAGGTACAGTGAAGTAATACAATAAGGCATGCCTGAATAAAATTATAGGCTGATTTTATAACTAATAGTAATACCTTAATATTTAAGAACATCTATTGCCTACACTATGCTGGGCTGTGTGCTAATGCTAACAGCACAGTAAAAATAACAATTATTTCTTCAACAACTCAAGTGATAAATTGTGTAACTGACATATATAAAAAGTACCAAGTGAACCTGGCATGGATAAATATAATTCTCAAGGGAAGAGGAAAGCTTTAAAGCCGTGATAGCATTTGAATTTGATCTTGAAGAATCATAGAAATCCCTTCAGAGACGAAGCTGACTAAGGACTTTTCAGCAGAAACATGGTAAATTCACAAGGATATGGAGGCACCTGGTTTTAGGGGAGTGGATAATCAAGTGTACTTGAAATTCTATTGCACTGTTAGGAATAGAGGAAATGAAGCAAGAATTAACAGAAAAAAGATTATAGCAACCTATGTGGCCCATGTGAATGCATCTGAACAGTATCAGTGTGGAACTTTTGCTATTTTAAAGGATAGGAGTGACATGATCTGATACGAATTTACATCTAGTACTATGGCAATAACAATGATGTTACAATCTTGTAGGAAATAGAGGACAAAGACCTGAATTAAGGAATTAGCCATGAAGACAGAAAGAAGAAATTAGATTTAGAAAATTCTGATAAAATAACATTTAAAAACATTTTGACCAATTCTTTGGTGTGATGAGGGAAGAAGCCATTAATTATCTCTAGCTGTTAGCTAGTTATATCTTGTTGGGAAGTAGATGAGAAGTAGTAACAAAAAGATACGTATTTAGAAACATGTAGTGGTATCTGTGAAACATACTCAAGGAAATGGCCAGTAGACATGACTGGCTACATACTTTGTAAGGCCCAGCATAAATGAAAATGCAAGGTCCTATTCAAGGATTATTAAATGTATTAAGATGGTGACTGCAGAACAATAAATTAAGCACAGGGCTCTTCCATGCATGGGACCCCATGTTTCTCAGCAGGTGGCTTGCCCTTGAAACTGACTCTGCTGGTAGGCAAAAAAACATGGCAGTGAATCTCAGGAGAGAGGAATGGATTCAAGAAATTGGTTAAAAATCA